>NC_088220.1:73823686-74136186 GCF_036934945.1 Oncorhynchus masou masou
AATAAACGGAACAGAAAACAAGAAACACGAACCATGCACTGACATGGAACAGAGTCAATAACACCTGAGGAAAAAACCAAGGTGAGTGACAGATATAGGGAAGATAATCAACGAGGCGATGGAGTCCAGGTGAATGTCATGAAGCGACAGGTGTGCAGGATAATCAGCAGCCTGGTGACCAAGAGATCGGGGAGGGAGTACTGTCAGGTATACTCCCTCTCCGACCTCTAGGTCACTCCAGGTTGTTGTTTCTGAATCTGTTTCATGTTGGTGTGCTCTTTGTGTTTCTTGTATTGTTCTTATTTGTTAATTTATTAAACGTATTCACTCCCTGAACTTACTTCCCCATTCTCAGCGTACTGTACATCGTTAAAAAAAGCATTATGCTGTCTGGTTTGTTAAAAACCTGTCTGGGAACGGGGTTCCGCTAACAGCCAGTGAAATTGCAGGGTGCCAAATTCAAACAACAGAAATCTCAAACCCAAATTTCTCAAACATACAAGTATTAGCCACCATTTTAAAGATACATTTCTCGTTAATCCAGCCACAGTGTCTGATTTCAAAAAGGCTTTACTGTAACGGTTTTCATGCGGTGAAGGAGAGTCGGACCAAAATGCAGCGTGTAGATTGCGATCCATGTTTAATCAAAAAACGTAAACACGAATCAATACAAATACTACAAAAACAAGAACGTAATGAACGAAACGAAAACAGAAACAGCCTATACTTAAGTAAACTAACACAGCGACAGAAACAAAGACACTAAGGACAATCACCCACGAAACACACAAAGAATATGGCTACCTAAATATGGTTCCCAATCAGAGACAATGAAAATCACCAGACTGATTGAGAACCGCCTCAGGCAGCCATAGACTATGCTATACACCCCACACAACCCCAAGACGAAACACACCACAAATAAACCCATGTCACACCCTGGCCTGACCCAATAAATGAAGATAAACATAACACATATAGACCAGGGCGTGACAGAACCCCCCTAAGGTGCGGACTCCCGGACGCACATCAAAACAATAGGGAGGGTCCGGGTGGGCGTCTGTCCATGGTGGCGGCTCCGGCTCCGGCTCCGGCGCGGAACGTGGAACCCACTCTATAAATGTCTTTGTCCCCCCTCCTCGCGTCCTAGGATAGTCCACCTTCTCCGCCGACCATGGCCTAGTAGTCCTCACCCAGAATCCCACTGGACTGAGGGGCAGCTCGGAACTGAGGGGCAGCTCGGGACTGAGGGGCAGCTCGGGACAGAGGGGCAGCTCGGGACAGAGGGGCAGTTCGGGACAGAGGGGCAGCTCGGGACAGAGGGGCAGCTCGGGGCAGAGACAGCTCGGGACTGAGGGGAAGCTCAGCACTGAGAGGAAGCTCGGGACTGAGAGGAAGCCCGGCACTGAGAGGAAGCCCAGCTCTGAGAGGAAGCCCAGCACTGAGAGGAGGCCCAGCACTGAGAGGAAGCTCAGCCAGGTATTTGGATCCGGCAGATCCTGGCTGGTTGACAGTTCTGGCAGATCCTGGCTGACTGGCAGATATGGAAGAGTCTGGTTGACTGGCAGATCTGGAAGAATCTGGTTGACTGGCAGATCTGGAAGAGTCTGGCTGACTGGCAGATCTGGAAGAGTCTGGCTGACTGGCAGATCTGGAAGAGTCTGGCTGACTGGCGGATCTGCAAGAGTCTGGCTGACTGGCGGATCTGCAAGAGTCTGGCTGACTGGCGGATCTGGAAGAGTCTGGCTGACTGACGGATCTGGCTGCTCCATGCTGACTCATTTATGTCCATATACCTCCTTTTGTTAGGGCGTTTGGTAAACAAATCCAAACGCGCGTGAAAGTCCAGCGGAAAGGTCGGACGAAAAGTTCAAAAAGCTATATTACTGGTCGTAGAAACATATCAAACAAGGTATAGAATCAATCTTTAGGATGTTTGTATCATAAATCTTCAATAATGTCCCAACCGGAGAATTCCTTTGTCTGTAGAAAAGCAATGGAACGTGAGCTAACTCTCACATGGCCGCGCGTCACGAGCCTGTGGCTCTCTGCCAGACACCTGACTCAATCCCCTCTCATTCAGCCCCCTTCACAGTAGAAGCCTGAAACAACGTTCTAAAGACTGTTGACATCTAGTAGAAGCTGTGGGAAGTGCAATATGACCAATATCCCACTGTATCTTCAATAGGGGCTGAGTTGAAAAACTACAAACCTCAGATTTCCCACTTCCTGGTTGGATTCTTTCTCAGGTTTTTGCCTGCCATATGAGTTCTGTTATACTCACAGACATCATTCAAACAGCTTTAGAAACTTCTGAGTGTGTTCTATCCAATACTACTCATGATATGCATATATTATCAACTGGGCCTGAGTAGCAGTCAGTTTACTCTGGGCACGCTTTTCAACCAAAAGTGAAAATGCTGCCCCCTATCCCAATGAAGTTTTAATACAAGGAATGTTTAATTATTTATACTTTTACTTTGACTATTGATTCTTAAGTGTATTTTGGCAGTTACATTTACTTTTGATACTTACGTAAATTTAAAACCAAATACTTTTAGACTTTTACTCAAGTAGTATTTTACTAAGTGACCTTCAATTTTACTTGAGTTATTTTCTGTTAAGGTATCTTTACTTTAACTCAAGTATGACAATTGGATACTTTTCCCACCCCTGTGTGTGTGTGTGTGTGCACCCCAGTATTTTTCCCACCCCTCTGTGTGTGTGCACCCCAGTATTTTTCCCACCCCTGTGTGTGTGTGTGTGTGTGTGTGTGTGTGTGTGTGTGTGTGTGTGTGTGTGTGTGTGTGTGTGTGTGTGTGTGTGTGTGTGCACCCCAATATTTTCCCACCCCTGTGTGTGTGTGTGTGTGTGTGTGTGTGTGTTTGTGTGTCTGTGTGTCTGTGTCTGTGTGTGTGTGCACCCCAGTATTTTTCCCACCCCTGTGTGTGTGTGTGTGTGTGTGTGTGTGTGTGTGTGTGTGTGTGTGTGTGTGTGTGTGTGTGTGTGTGTGTGTGTGTGTGCAGCCCAGTATTTTTCCCACCCCTGTGTGTGTGTGTGTGTGTGTGTGTGTGTGTGTGTGTGTGCACCCCAGTATTTTTCCCACCCCTGTGTGTGTGTGTGTGTGTGTGTGTGTGTGTGTGTGTGTGTGTGTGTGTGTGTGTGTGTGTGTGTGTGTGTGTGTGTGTGTGTGTGTGTGTAGCCCAGTATTTTTCCCACCCCTGTGTTTGTGTGTGTATGTGTGTCCCTGTGCACTATGGCTCTAATCTACACTGCTTTATATACCTCCCTGTTTTTAAAGAGCCCTTCACCCTGAATCCAGGTCAAACCCTCTTCCCCTCTCTCGTCCATCCTTTACAACCAGTCCACCTCTGAGACCAGGTGCTACGGAGCATAGGAGGTTGGTGGCACCTTAATTGGGCAGGATTAGCATGTGGTAATGACTGGAGCGGCATTAGTGGAATAGTGTCAAATACACCAAACACATGGTTTCCATGTGTTTGATGCCATTCCATTTGCTTTATTCCAGCCATTATTATGAGCTATCCTACCCTCAACAGCTTCCACGACTGCAGAGGTTAGAGACAGATTATATGGCTAATCGAACAGACAGCCCTTGTCTTCCTTAAGTGAGTCCTCACACTACTAGAGGAGAGGGATGTGAGGAGGAGAAGAGAAAGGTTTGAATGTCAGAGAGTTTTAAATGAAAGGAGAGTTGATATGAGGCCAGTTCACAGGAGAGAGAGAGAGAGAGAGAGAGAGAGAGAGAGAGAGAGAGAGAGAGAGAGAGAGAGAGAGAGAGAGAGAGAGAGAGGACATGGAGGTCCGGAGCACAGTAATTTTCTTGAATTAATAAAATATATATAGTACCAATCAAAAGTTTGTACACACCAACTCATTCAAGAGTTTTTCTTTATTTTGACAATTTTCTACATTGTAGAATAATAGGGAAGGCAAAAGTGTTGAAGTTACCTAGAAGGCCAGCATCCCGTAGTCGCCTCTTCACTGTTGACGTTGAGACTGGTGTTTTGCAGGTACTATTGAATGAAGCTGTCAGTAGAGGACTTGTGACGCATCTTTTTCTTAAACTTCTCATTCTAATGTACTCTTGCTCATTTGTGCACTGGGGCCTCCCACTCCTCGTTCTATTCTGGTTAGAGACAGTTTGCTCTGTTCTGCTCTAAGAGGTTTGAAACAGCTTGCCAGTCAATAGTGCTCCCATTTTCAGGAAGAGAAAATGCCTCTCAGACTTCCTTCTGAGCTAAGATGCTTGGTCTAGACTTAACTTTGATTTTGACATTATGTTCCACCCAGTTACTGACAGTCAAAAGTTACACTGAAATACACCCAACGCAAGCATTTCAAATCCTACAGTGAACAGTAATCAACCGACACAAATGTTCTAATTTTCCCTTCCATGTTATTATCATTGCTGAATACATCCTCATAATTATTTCATAGCGTTGCAGAGGGGGAACAAATTTGAACACCCTTCGCCTTGAATTATTATGTAGCACCCGTAGGGTCAGGTTTAATTCTGGGGGGAAGAGGGCAGAATCAGAACTTAATCCCAGTTTTGTACAGCAAGGCTAATGGGGAAGCATGCAGCAAGCTTCGAACAAACACCCACTACAACAAAGGATGGGAATAAACCTAGGGTTATGACTGAATATGCAGATTTGTTTTGGTGTGTGTCTCCAATATGTGGTGTCTGGGACATCTGTCAGTGGTGCCTGTGGTGTCTGGGACATCTGTTAGTGGTGCCTGTGGTGTCTGGGACATCTGTTAGTGGTGCCTGTGGTGTCTGGGACATCTGTCAGTGGTGCCTGTGGTGTCTGGGACATCTGTTAGTGGTGCCTGTGGTGTCTGGGACATATGTTAGTGGTGCCTGTGGTGTCTGGGACATCTGTTAGTGGTGCCTGTGGTGTCTGGGACATCTGTCAGTGGTGCCTGTGGTGTCTGGGACATCTGTTAGTGGTGCCTGTGGTGTCTGGGACATCTGTTAGTGGTGACTGTGGTGTCTGGGACATCTGTCAGTGGTGCCTGTGTTGTCTGGGACATCTGTAAGTGGTGCCTGGGGTGTCTGAGACATATGTTAGTGATGCCTGTGGTGTCTGGGACATATGTTAGTGGTGCCTGTGGTGTCTGGGACATCTGTCAGTGGTGCCTGTGGTGTCTGGGACATCTGTCAGTGGTGCCTGTGGTGTCTGGGACATCTGTTAGTGGTGCCTGTGGTGTCTGGGACATCTGTTAGTGGTGCCTGTGGTGTCTAGGACATCTGTCAGTGGTGCCTGTGGTGTCTGGGACATATGTTAGTGATGCCTGTGGTGTCTGGGACATATGTTAGTGGTGCCTGTGGTGTCTGGGACATCTGTTAGTGGTGCCTATGGTGTCTGGGACATCTATCAGTGATGCTTGTGGTGTCTGGGACATCTGTTAGTGGTGCCTGTGGTGCCTGGGACATCTGTTAGTGGTGCCTGTGGTGTCTGGGACATATGTTAGTGGTGCCTGTGGTGTCTGGGACATCTGTTAGTGGTGCCTGTGGTGTCTGGGACATCTATCAGTGATGCCTGTGGTTTCTGGGACATCTGTTAGTGATGTACAGGGACTAGGACATGTGTCATTATGGGGAAAGACAGACAGACAGAGGCATGGCAAGGATGTGAATGTTCAGATGTGAGCACACACAGCAAAAATGAGCTTGTACTGTATCTCATACAGATACATGCGTAGGAAGTTCTCTTTTCTCTCACAAACAAATACAGATGTACATACGCATGCAGGGTCACATTGTCTATTTCTGGATGATAACTAAGTATTAAGGAGCCATGTTAAGCCTTACTGTTTCTGTGAGAGAGGAGAGGTTAGAGAGGTGGGGGGGTGGAGAGAGGATCAAGGAGAGAAGTGAAAACAGCAATAGAAAACAAATGTGGTTGTCTGGTGAGGGAGATGTGTGTGTGTTTGTGTGTGTTTGCCCAGCTACTTCAACTCTGAGAGATCTACCAGAACAGCAAGAACGAGCAGGAGAGAAACAGTGGAGGGGATGCTTAAAAAGTTAGAAGTTCAGATTGCGATTTAGGCTGGCAGTGCCAGTATAATCCTTATAGATTGACAAAGTGACTACAGCAATATACATGGTTGTTGTAGTACACTCTGAGAAAAAAATGGTTCCATTAGGGTTCTTTGGCTGTCACAGAGAGTTCTGTGGAAAAGCGGTATGACATGGCGGTATGACATGTCCTTCAATCTCTGACCATGAAATGTTCCTCCCACTTGCCTCTTCCACCACCAGCACCCTCTCGACACTGCCTATAGGGATAAGTGTCCTCTCTTCTTCCTAGAATGATGCGTCTAAAATCCTAATTTGCGAAATACAAAGTGTAAAACTGTTTTCAAAGAGAGAATTAGCTGTGAACCATGGGAGAGCGGCTAATGTCACCCTGCACAACATGAGCCCTGGCCTCCCCTCTGTGCTCTGTGTTCTCTCTCTTTCTGTGCTCTCTCTCTCTCTGTGTGTGTGTGTGTGTGTGTGTGTGTGTGTGTGTGTGTGTGTGTGTGTGTGTGTGTGTGTGTGTGTGTGTGTGTGTGCGTGCGTGCGTGCGTGTGTGCGTGTGTGTGTGTGCGTGTGTGTGCGTCTGAGTGTGTGTCTGAGTGTCTCTGCGAGTGTGTGTGGCCATTTCTGTAAGTTCTTAGAAGTTGCCATTCCTGTTTATACTTGTGATTCCCAATGAACGCTGTGAACACTTGTTGTATTTCTGTAGCCTGACTTGTGATATTCCTGAGGACGTGTTAAGAGCTGTGTCAGCTGTGTTGATTACAGCAGCTCTTTGATGGCCCTTTCCCAAGGGAGTGAGAGAGCGACAGAGCGAGAGACAGAGACAGAGACAGAGAGAGAGAGAGAGAGAGAGAGAGAGACAGAGACAGAGACAGAGACAGAGAGAGAGAGAGAGAGAGAGAGACATATACACATGCACACCCACAGAAATATACTTCAAAAGACTGATACTGATCGCTGACAGGTTTTAAGAGATGCAAACTGAATCAAAGGCATTCAGCGAGACACAGAAAGACACAGAGACAGACCCCTATGTATACCCCCCACGGTTCAGCCCTTCTAGTCCTAATCACCTTGCCAGCCAGGTTTGCAGACAGGTTTAACATAGATGTGTACCGCCACGCTCTCTGTGGATCTCTTCTGTCCGCAGTCGAAGGCTGTGACCAGGACCTCATACTGTTGCTGCTTATCAAAGCTCAGCTTCTCTGTGTTCCTGATGTTACCTATGGAGGACAGGAGAGGTCAGAGGTCAGCTTCTCTGTGTTCCTGATGTTATCTACAGAGGACAGGAGAGGTCAGAGGTCCTAATCAACCGGCTACTGTCCATCATATACGAACTGAATAAGAAATGACGCATTGCCTTCCACAGGACAAAGCATGTTTATGTTTATATATGTGTGTGTGTGTGTGTGTGTGTGTGAAATAAAGCATGGAGGGATTTGTTGTAGTCCTAATGTGCTGCTTAATATTTGGTATGGTAGACTTAAGGCTGATGAGAACAGTGTGTGTGTGTCTGACAGATGAGGCAACACAGTGAAATGCGATGAGACAGCAGAACACAACAACAGTACGTGCAGGTAGAGAGGTACTGTACGTATGGATATGAGCTGTGATGGAGAGATGGAGACAGTAGTTTAGGGAGAATAGAAATGATAGTGAATGTATGAAAAAGAGGACAAAACTTCCTTTACAGGTAACAACTGTTAACAAGTTGACAATTATGCCAATTAAGATCTCTCTCGCTCTCTCAATTCAAAGGGCGTTATTGGCATGGGAAACATATGTTAACATTACCAAAGCAAGTGAAATAGATAATAAACTAAGTGAATTTAACATTACACTCACAAAAGTTCCAAAAGAATAAATACATTGCAAATGTCATTATGTATGTATACAGTGTTGTAATGATGTGCAAATAGCTATTGCTGCTGCGATTGCACTGTGATATTATCTAAATTGGATTTGTCTTCAATTTTTTTTGTGAGTCTGTGTAATCTGAGGGAAATATGTCTCTCTAATATTGTCATACAACTGTCAGGAGGTTAGGAAGTCCACCTCATTTTGTGGGCATTGTGCACATAGCCTGTCTTCTCTTTAGAGCCAGGTCTGCCTTCGGAAGTTTTTCTCAATAGCAAGGCTGTACATAGTCAAAGCTTTCCTTAATTTTGGTACTGTCATAGTGGTCAGGTATTCTGCCACTGTTTATTCTCTGTTTGGGGCCAAATGGCATTCTAGTTTGCTCTGTTTCTTTGTACATTTTTTGTAAATCATTATTTTTTTTGTTTTATCATAATTCTATTGGGTCTAATTGTGTTGCTGTCCTGGGGATTTGTGGGGTGTGTTTGTGAACAGAGCCCCAGGATCAGCTTGCTTAGGGGACTCTTCTCCAGGTTCATCTCTCTATAGGTGATGGATTTGTTATGGAAGGTTTATGAATAGCTGCCTTTCAGGTGGTTGTAGAATTTAACAGGTCTTTTCTTGATTTTGATAAATAGCGGGTAACTGCCTAATTCTGCTCAGCATGCATTATTTGGTATTTTACAATGTACACAGAGGATATTTTAGCAGAATTCTGCATGCAGAGTCTCAATATGGTGTTTGTCCCTTTTTGTGAATTCTTGGTTGGTGAGCCGACCCCAGACCTCATAACCATAAAGGGCAAGTATTTTTAGCCAGATCCTAATTGATATGTCAAATGTTATGTTCCCTTTGAAGGTGTAAAGGCCCTTCTTGTCTCTCAGATCGTTCACAGCTTTGTGGAAGTTACCTGTGGCGATGATGCTGAGGCCAAGGTATGTATAGTTTTTTTGTGCTCTGGGGCAACGGTGTTGTCATGACGTTGGCCTGGGCGGTAGGTTTATGACAGTCATAAATACCTCTTTCCCCCTTTTTCCTCTCTCTACCCTACTGATGTTACATTTGCAAAACCCTTGGTTAACATAGAGATTCTGAAAACATCAGAAGGTGGGGGGAAAATTTTACCAATTGAACCAAATTGGAACAATTGAACATATGCAGTGGTACTTAATGAATATGATGTCAGTTCGTTTGTCATCTGAGTCATTCTCATCAATGATAAGATGACATAAACTCTACAGTGGAAAGTCTACACATCAGAGTTATCGAATTCACATGGAATTGTTGTTCAATTTAAATGTTTGAAAATGAAATTATTCGTGATGGGATGAAATGTGATTTTAGCTTCTAAAATGTGAGATTTGGGGTTTCATAAGATAGGGCTCTGCTCAATCAGTGGCCCGCCCTTGTGAAGGGACATGGGCTATAAAACTTTTCAAACATGCCCTCCTCTCCCTTCCTATATAAAGCCTTGACGACAATATAACCACCTGTTCCGATGTGGGGACGACGGTCCGATGTCAGAATGGTTCAGATAATAACTACATAACGAAGTCAACATCAGCGTGAGCTTTGGTTGGGAATGGTATGAACTTTGAACTCTTATTCACTACAAAAGTGATACCTCCTAGCCGTTGAGTTAGCAACAGCAGATGCAAACGAGGGTTCGGAAGGAACAGGCAGAGTATCCCGTCTATCACACAACGACGTTACTACAACATCCCCAATTGACAACCAGAGACATTCTTCAAAGGACAAAAGTACTTGGTTGGACAACACGGCCTTCCATCTATCACCAACCAACCGAAGCGCAGCTCAGAGTAAATATTTAATGCATTTTCCTTTTCCAAATGGGCGGTAATTTAGAATGCATAAGATACTGTATTTACGATAGCACAGCTTCTGCCTTTGTTCCTCAATCTTCCTGCTCCTTCACTCAAACCCAGCCCCTTTTCTTTTGTGTAACAAGCTGTTATATCTGTTCCGCCCGCAAGGGACGTTTTCCTTTATGACGTAATTTGCAATCAAGTTATGATTTAATTATGTGCATGTGTAATCCTGTGTGATTAGTTAGGTATTTAGTAAATAAATAATTAAACCCAATTTTGTATTGCTGATTCAACTTATTAGCCAGGGTTCGTGCAGATAACCAAGAATTTAAAACTTTCAGATGAGACTGAATTAAGATGATGATTAATATTGACTGCTATTGATGTAAAATATTACTAGGTCTTTAAGAGTTTATTCGGAAGATAACAGCAATATACATATCATTTTGCGGTGCCCGACTCTCTAGTTAATTACATTTACATGATTAGCTCAATCAGGTAATATTAATTACGGAGAAATTATTTTATAGAATAGCATGTCATATCACTTAATCCGGCTTAGCCAAAGACACGACAGTGTCTAGATGGAATTTGTATTGTCCTGGCAACTGGACCTTTTTTGGAACACCATTATTTGGTCTTACTGAGATTTACTGTCAGGGCCCAGGTCTGTCAGAATCTGTGCAGAAGATCTAGGTGCTGCTGTAGGCCCTCCTTGGTTGGTGACAGAAGCACCAGATCATCAGCAAATAGCCCTGTTGGAAGAATATATGTGTGTTTTTTGCCCATTTTAAATGTACACCTGTTGTTTGCATCACTGCCTGGTATGGCAACTGCTCGGCCTCCGACCGTAAGGCACTACAGAGGGTAATGCGTACCTCCCAGCACATCACCAGGGTCAAGCTTCCTGCCATCCAGGACCTCTATACCAGGCGGTGTCAGAGGAAGGCCCTAAATATTGTCAAAGTCTCCAGCCACCCTAGTCATAGATTGTTCTCTCTGCTAACACAAGGCAAGGAGTACCAGAGCACAAGTCTAGGTCCAAAAGGCTTCTAAACAGCTTCTACCTCCAATCCATAAGACTCCTGAACATCTAATCACATTTTTTTTTCAAATATTTTTTTTTTATTGAACTGCATTGTTAGTTAGAGCCTGTAAGTAAGCATTTCACTGTAAGGTCTGTTGTATTTGGCGCATGTGACAAATAATATTTGATTTGATTTGATGATGCGGTCCATTGCGTTTATTAACCATTGCAGTCGATGGCAAAGGGTGTGTTGTTGGTGTTGATCTAAACCTCTACTGCTTCTTTACAGCTATGTCAACTTGTTAACAGTTGTTACCTGTAAAGGCAGATGTTCCTCTTTATCATACATTTACTATCATTTGTATTCTCCCTAAACTACTGTCTCCATCTCAGCTCATATCTCAACATACAGTACCTCTCTACCTGCACGTACTTTTGTGTTCTGCTGTTGTGTTCTGCTGCCTCATCCAATTTCACTGTGTGTCTCGCCTCATCTGTCAGACACACACACCCACTCACTCACACATAATAATGCAGAGTGCTTTCCACCTGGCAGAGATGCCTATTCCCCTGCCTTCAATTATAACGTCAACTTACACGTGTCAGCAGTCAAAATGCTCTGTGTCGGCTGACAACTGTGCAAAGCTAATAAATGAAGTTTGACCCCCCTGCGTTTACCAATGACAGACAACAGCCTCTCTCCCTCTATCCTCCTCCTCTCTGTCTTCGTCTTCTCCATCTATCCCCCTCTATGTCCTCGTCTTCTCCCTATATCCTCCTCCTCTCTGTCCTCGTCTTCTCCATCTATCCTCCTCTATGTCCTCGTCTTCTCTCTCTATCCTCCTCCTCTCTCTTCGTCTTCTCCATCTATCCTCCTCTATGTCCTCGTCTTCTCTCTCTATCCTCCTCCTCTCTCCTCGTCTTCTCTCTCTATCCTCCTCCTTTCTGTCCTCGTCTTCTCTGTCTGTCCTCCTCCTCTCTGTCCTCGTCTTCTCCCTCTATCCTCCTCATCTCTGTCCTCGTCTTCTCTCTCTATCCTTCTCCTATCTGTTCTCTTCTTCTCTCTCTGTCATTCTCTATCAGCAGGTTGCTGTTCTACATTTCTCTTTGATATCAATTTTCATCCATTATGACTCTGCATCTCTCTCTCTCCCTATCTCTCTCTCCCTCTCCATCTCTCTCTCTCCCTCTCCTTCTCTCTCTCTCCCTCTCCATCTCTCTCTCTCCCTCTCAGTCACAGTCTCAGTCTCTCTCTGTCTCAGTCTGTCTCGCTCTCTCCAAGTCTCTCTCTCTCTCCTTATCTCTTAGTCTCTGTCTCTTGCCGTCTCCCTCTCTGTCAATGTGTTTACTTGTGAGTGTGTGTGTGTGTGTGTGTGTGTGTGTGTGTGTGTGTGTGTGTGTGTGTGTGTGTGTGTGTGTGTGTGTGTGTGTGTGTGTGTGTGTGTGTGTGTGTGTGTGTGTGTGTGTGTGTGTGTGTGTGTGCACTTGTGAATGTGTGTGTGGTCAGGATGCGGTCCATTGCGTTTACTAACCATTGCGGTCGATGGCGAAGGGTGAGTTGGAGGTGGTGATCTGGTAGTTACAGATCTGGCTGTACTGAGGAGAACAGTCCTGGTCTGTAGCCTCCACCTGCAGGATGTTGTCATAGATCTTCCCCTCTGTCACCGCCACGTGGTACTGGGCCTCCCGGAACACTGGAGAGAACTCATTCACATCATTCACCTGGATGTGAACTACCGCCCTGTGGACAGCAGGGGGAGACAGAGAGGACAGGGGAGAAAGGAGCCAAAGGTCAAGGCAGGATAACGTTTTTATAAAATAGATACGAGTAATCTAAATAATGCCATGCAGGGTTTCCCAACAAGGTGCAGGGGTTCCCTTCACCGCAGTAATATCACCCTCAACACATCTGATTCAGATGATCATCAAGACCATTGGTTAGTTCATACATGTGTGCTGGTGGTGGAATACAACATATGGAATGGCAGGGGGACCCAAGGATTGGTTTGGGAAATACTGCAAGAAGTAGTAAGAGCTGGTTGGTTGAGGTTTCTTTTATATGCTGTTGTGGTTAAGATGAGGGATTGAATAACCCTCTGGCTCGTTAATCCAGTGATATCAAGATAATCTAATACCTACTAGCGAATAACCCTCTGGCTAGTTAACCCAGTTATAGCCAGGTAATCTACTACCTACTAACAAATAACCCTCTGGCTAGTTAACCCAGTGATACCAAGGTAATCTACTACCTACTAATTAATAACCCTCTGGCTAGTTAACCCAATGATACCAAGGTAATCTACTACCTACTAATGAATAACCCTCTGGCTAGTTAACCCAGTGATACCAAGGTAATCTACTACCTACTAATTAATAACCCTCTGGCTAGTTAACCCAGTTATAGCCAGGTAATCTACTACCTACTAACAAATAACCCTCTGGCTAGTTAACCCAGTGATACCAAGGTAATCTACTACCTACTAACTAATAACCCTCTTGCTAGTTAACCCAATGATACCAAGGTAATCTACTACCTACTAATGAATAACCCTCTGGCTAGTTAACCCAGTGATACCAAGGTAATCTACTACCTACTAACAAATAACCCTCTGGCTAGTTAACCCAGTGATACCAAGGTAATCTACTACCTACTAATTAATAACCCTCTGGGTAGTTAACCCAGTTATAGCCAGGTAATCTACTACCTACTAATTAATAACCCTCTGGCTAGTTAACCCAGTTATAGCCAGGTAATCTATTTCCTACTAACAAATAACCCTCTGGCTAGTTAACCCAGTGATACCAAGGTAATCTAATACCTACTAACGAATAACCCTCTGGCTAGTTAACCCAGTGGTACCAAGGTAATCTTCTACCTACTAATGAATAACCCTCTGGCTAGTTAACCCAGTGATACCAAGGTAATCTACTACCTACTAATGAATAACCCTCTGGCTAGTTAACCCAGTGATACCAAGGTAATCTACTACCTACTAACTAATAACTAATAACCCTCTGGCTAGTTAACCCAGTGGTACCAAGGTAATCTTCTACCTACTAATGAATAACCCTCTGGCTAGTTAACCCAGTGATACCAAGGTGATCTACTACCTACTAATGAATAACCCTCTGGCTAGTTAACCCAGTGATACCAAGGTAATCTACTACCTACTAATTAATAACCCTCTGGCTAGTTAACCCAATGATACCAAGGTAATCTACTACCTACTAATGAATAACCCTCTGGCTAGTTAACCCAGTTATAGCCAGGTAATCTACTACCTACTAACAAATAACCCTCCGGCTAGTTAACCCAGTGATACCAAGGTAATCTACTACCTACTAATTAATAACCCTCTGGCTAGTTAACCCAATGATACCAAGGTAATCTACTACCTACTAATGAATAACCCTCTGGCTAGTTAACCCAGTGATACCAAGGTAATCTACTACCTACTAATTAATAACCCTCTGGCTAGTTAACCCAGTGATACCAAGGTAATCTACTACCTACTAATAAATAACCCTCTGGCTAGTTAACCCAGTTATAGCCAGGTAATCTACTACCTACTAACAAATAACCCTCTGGCTAGTTAACCCAGTGATACCAAGGTGATCTACTACCTACTAACTAATAACCCTCTGGCTAGTTAACCCAATGATACCAAGGTAATCTACTACCTACTAATGAATAACCCTCTGGCTAGTTAACCCAGTGATACCAAGGTAATCTACGACCTACTAATTAATAACCCTCTGGCTAGTTAACCCAATGATACCAAGGTAATCTACTACCTACTAATGAATAACCCTCTGGCTAGTTAACCCAGTGATACCAAGGTAATCTACTACCTACTAATTAATAACCCTCTGGCTAGTTAACCCAGTGATACCAAGGTAATCTACTACCTACTAATTAATAACCCTCTGGCTAGTTAACCCAGTGATACCAAGGTGATCTACTACCTACTAACTAATAACCCTCTGGCTAGTTAACCCAATGATACCAAGGTAATCTACTACCTACTAATGAATAACCCTCTGGCTAGTTAACCCAGCGATACCAAGGTAATCTACTACCTACTAACTAATAACCCTCTGGCTAGTTAACCCAATGATACCAAGCTAATCTACTACCTACTAATGAATAACCCTCTGGCTAGTTAACCCAGTGATACCAAGGTAATCTACTACCTACTAATTAATAACCCTCTGGCTAGTTAACCCAGTGATACCAAGGTAATCTACTACCTACTAATTAATAACCCTCTGGCTAGTTAACCCAGTTATAGCCAGGTAATCTACTACCTACTAACAAATAACCCTCTGGCTAGTTAACCCAGTAATACCAAGGTAATCTACTACCTACTAACTAATAACCCTCTGGCTAGTTAACCCAATGATACCAAGGTAATCTACTACCTACTAATGAATAACCCTCTGGCTAGTTAACCCAGTGATACCAAGGTAATCTACTACCTACTAACTAATAACTAATAACCCTCTGGCTAGTTAACCCAATGATACCAAGGTAATCTACTACCTACTAATGAATAACCCTCTGGCTAGTTAACCCAGTGATACCAAGGTAATCTACTACCTACTAACGAATAACCCTCTGGCTAGTTAACCCAGTGGTACCAAGGTAATCTACTACCTACTAATTAATAACCCTCTGGCTAGTTAACCCAGTGATACCAAGGTAATCTACTACCTACTAATTAATAACCCTCTGGCTAGTTAACCCAGTTATAGCCAGGTAATCTACTACCTACTAACAAATAACCCTCTGGCTAGTTAACCCAGTGATACCAAGGTAATCTACTACCTACTAACTAATTACCCTCTGGCTAGTTAACCCAATGATACCAAGGTAATCTACTACCTACTAATGAATAACCCTCTGGCTAGTTAACCCAGTGATACCAAGGTAATCTACTACCTACTAACTAATAACCCTCTAGCTAGTTAACCCAATGATACCAAGGTAATCTACTTCCTACTAATGAATAACCCTCTGGCTAGTTAACCCAGTGATACCAAGGTAATCTACTACCTACTAACGAATAACCCTCTGGCTAGTTAACCCAGTGGTACCAAGGTAATCTTCTACCTACTAATGAATAACCCTCTGGCTAGTTAACCCAGTGATACCAAGGTAATCTACTACCTACTAATGAATAACCCTCTGGCTAGTTAACCCAGTGATACCAAGGTAATCTACTACCTACTAACGAATAACCCTCTGGCTAGTTAACCCAGTGGTACCAAGGTAATCTTTTACCTACTGACTAATAACCCTCTGGCTAGTTAACCCAGTGGTACCAAGGTAATCTTTTACCTACTAACTAATAACCCTCTGGCTAGTTAACCCAGTGATACCAAGGTAATCTACGACCTACTAATTAATAACCCTCTGGCTAGTTAACCCAATGATACCAAGGTAATCTACTACCTACTAATGAATAACCCTCTGGCTAGTTAACCCAGTGATACCAAGGTAATCTACTACCTACTAATTAATAACCCTCTGGCTAGTTAACCCAGTGATACCAAGGTAATCTACTACCTACTAATTAATAACCCTCTGGCTAGTTAACCCAGTTATAGCCAGGTGATCTACTACCTACTAACTAATAACCCTCTGGCTAGTTAACCCAATGATACCAAGGTAATCTACTACCTACTAATGAATAACCCTCTGGCTAGTTAACCCAGTGATACCAAGGTAATCTAAGACCTACTAATTAATAACCCTCTGGCTAGTTAACCCAATGATACCAAGGTAATCTACTACCTACTAATGAATAACCCTCTGGCTAGTTAACCCAGTGATACCAAGGTAATCTACTACCTACTAATTAATAACCCTCTGGCTAGTTAACCCAGTGATACCAAGGTAATCTACTACCTACTAATTAATAACCCTCTGGCTAGTTAACCCAGTGATACCAAGGTGATCTACTACCTACTAACTAATAACCCTCTGGCTAGTTAACCCAATGATACCAAGGTAATCTACTAACTACTAATGAATAACCCTCTGGCTAGTTAACCCAGCGATACCAAGGTAATCTACTACCTACTAACTAATAACCCTCTGGCTAGTTAACCCAATGATACCAAGCTAATCTACTACCTACTAATGAATAACCCTCTGGCTAGTTAACCCAGTGATACCAAGGTAATCTACTACCTACTAATTAATAACCCTCTGGCTAGTTAACCCAGTGATACCAAGGTAATCTACTACCTACTAATTAATAACCCTCTGGCTAGTTAACCCAGTTATAGCCAGGTAATCTACTACCTACTAACAAATAACCCTCTGGCTAGTTAACCCAGTAATACCAAGGTAATCTACTACCTACTAACTAATAACCCTCTGGCTAGTTAACCCAATGATACCAAGGTAATCTACTACCTACTAATGAATAACCCTCTGGCTAGTTAACCCAGTGATACCAAGGTAATCTACTACCTACTAACTAATAACTAATAACCCTCTGGCTAGTTAACCCAATGATACCAAGGTAATCTACTACCTACTAATGAATAACCCTCTGGCTAGTTAACCCAGTTATAGCCAGGTAATCTACTACCTACTAACAAATAACCCTCTGGCTAGTTAACCCAGTAATACCAAGGTAATCTACTACCTACTAACTAATAACCCTCTGGCTAGTTAACCCAATGATACCAAGGTAATCTACTACCTACTAATGAATAACCCTCTGGCTAGTTAACCCAGTGATACCAAGGTAATCTACTACCTACTAACTAATAACTAATAACCCTCTGGCTAGTTAACCCAATGATACCAAGGTAATCTACTACCTACTAATGAATAACCCTCTGGCTAGTTAACCCAGTGATACCAAGGTAATCTACTACCTACTAACGAATAACCCTCTGGCTAGTTAACCCAGTGGTACCAAGGTAATCTACTACCTACTAATTAATAACCCTCTGGCTAGTTAACCCAGTGATACCAAGGTAATCTACTACCTACTAATTAATAACCCTCTGGCTAGTTAACCCAGTTATAGCCAGGTAATCTACTACCTACTAACAAATAACCCTCTGGCTAGTTAACCCAGTGATACCAAGGTAATCTACTACCTACTAACTAATAACCCTCTGGCTAGTTAACCCAATGATACCAAGGTAATCTACTACCTACTAATGAATAACCCTCTGGCTAGTTAACCCAGTGATACCAAGGTAATCTACTACCTACTAACTAATAACCCTCTAGCTAGTTAACCCAATGATACCAAGGTAATCTACTTCCTACTAATGAATAACCCTCTGGCTAGTTAACCCAGTGATACCAAGGTAATCTACTACCTACTAACGAATAACCCTCTGGCTAGTTAACCCAGTGGTACCAAGGTAATCTTCTACCTACTAATGAATAACCCTCTGGCTAGTTAACCCAGTGATACCAAGGTAATCTACTACCTACTAATGAATAACCCTCTGGCTAGTTAACCCAGTGATACCAAGGTAATCTACTACCTACTAACGAATAACCCTCTGGCTAGTTAACCCAGTGGTACCAAGGTAATCTTTTACCTACTGACTAATAACCCTCTGGCTAGTTAACCCAGTGGTACCAAGGTAATCTTTTACCTACTAACTAATAACCCTCTCGCTAGTTAACCCAGTGATACCAAGGTAATCTACTACCTACTAATGAATAACCCTCTGGCTAGTTAACCCAGTGATACCAAGGTAATCTACTACCTACTAACGAATAACCCTCTGGCTAGTTAACCCAGTGGTACCAAGGTAATCTTTTACCTACTGACTAATAACCCTCTGGCTAGTTAACCCAGTGGTACCAAGGTAATCTTTTACCTACTAACTAATAACCCTCTGGCTAGTTAACCCAGTGATACCAAGGTAATCTACTACCTACTAATGAATAACCCTCTGGCTAGTTAACCCAGTGATACCAAGGTAATCTACTACCTACTAACGAATAACCCTCTGGCTAGTTAACCCAGTGATACCAAGGTATTCTGCTTCTACACATCAGTTTTATTCATTTTTTATATTTATTGTACCACATCAGAGACACCCCATTCATCACCTAGTAAAGTACTTATCACATTAGATTTATCTTGAAACAACTATTAACCCACAATGTATTAATCAATACTCTTCCTCTGGTCATGTAGAATAAAGTCAGCTGATTGCATAATCAATTGACTGATCCATTCATTGACAAGAGGGTGATGGTTTGAGGTCACACAAATTAAGTTTGATGAGCTTGAGAAACAAATAGACAATGACAACACTACCCCAGTGAGCTGTGTGAGAAAAGCACAACAGACCTGGTACATTGTTTAGGATTAAGATAACACTGGAGTTATCCTCTTCGCGTCAGATCCAAAACCCTGCCAGACATCTTCTGGGCCAGTGATTCCACATTGACAACAACAGGAGACAGCAGGAGGATGGACGCCTTCACATCATCTTATCTCTCTGTGCCACATAGCCAGTGGGCACTTTGTTTCTTTCCATTTGAACACAAATGAACACTTGCAAGTCTACACCCCCCCCCCCCCCCCCCAACATGGACAGAATACACACACACACACATAATAACCATTATAAATCAGGCATCAACTGTGCTAACAGTAATGCTAAGTGCTAGCATCAACAGTAGCAGGCCACAGCCAGACAGGGTGAAACTAAGTTCTAGCCTCAGCAGTAACAGGCCACAGCCAGACAGGGTGAAACTAAGTTCTAGCCTCAGCAGTAACAGGCCACAGCCAGACAGGGTGAAACTAAGTTCTAGCCTCAGCAGTAACAGGCCACAGCCAGACAGGGTGAAACTAAGTTCTAGCCTCAGCAGTAACAGGCCACAGCCAGACAGGGTAATGCCAAGTGCTAGCCTCAGCAGTAACAGGCCACAGCCAGACAGGGTAATGCCAAGTGCTAGCCTCAGCAGTAACAGGCCACAGCCAGACAGGGTAATGCTAAGTTCTAGCCTCAGCAGTAACAGGCCACAGCCAGACAGGGTAATGCCAAGTGCTAGCCTCAGCAGTAACAGGCCACAGCCAGACAGGGTAATGCTAAGTTCTAGCCTCAGCAGTAACAGGCCACAGCCAGACAGGGTAATGCCAAGTTCTAGCCTCAGCAGTAACAGGCCACAGCCAGACAGGGTAATGCTAAGAGCTTGCCTCAGCAGTAACAGGCCACAGCCAGACAGGGTAATGCTAAGTGCTTGCCTCAGCAGTAACAGGCCACAGCCAGACAGGGTAATGCAAGTGCTAGCCTCAGCAGTAATAGGCCACAGCCAGGGTAATGCCAAGTGCTAGCCTCAGCAGTAACAGGCCACAGCCAGACAGGGTAATGCTAAGTGCTTGCCTCAGCTGTAACAGGCCACAGTTAGACAGGGTAATGCTAAGTGCTTGTCTCAGCAGTAACAGGCCACAGCCAGACAGGGTAATGCTAAGTGCTAGCCTCAGCAGTAACAGGCCACAGCCAGACAGTGTCATGACTGTCCAGTGAGGATCCAATGGGGTAAATCAGCTTAGCAATGGTTGACAGCAATCAGACCTCTCTCACCCACAGCAGAGGGGAGGAGGGAGCTGGTGGGGGTTGACAGTTCACACCCTGTTACAGGAGAAGAGACATCTCCCTCTCCAAAATACACAGAGGAATGTTCTTTGTTAACCTGTTGAAACTCTAGGGGCGCAATTTCATTTTTGGATGAAAAACGTTCCCGTTTTAAACAAGATATTTTGTCACAAAAAGATGCTCGACTATGCATATAATTGATAGCTTTCGAAAGAAAACACTCTGACGTGTCCAGAACTGCAAAGATATTTTCTGTGCGTGCCCTAGAACGTGAGCTTCAGGCAAAACCAAGATGAGACGGCATCCAGGAAATGAGCAGGATTTTTGAGGCACTGTTTTCCATTGTCTCCTTATATGGCTGTGAATGCGAGAGGAGTAAGTCTGCCCTTTCTGTCGTTTCCCCAAGGTGTCTGCAGCATTGTGACGTATTTGTAGGCATATCATTGGAAGATTGACCATAAGAGACCACATTTACCAGGTGTCCGCCCGGTGTCCTGTGCCGAAATTGGTGCGCAAAAGTCAGCTGCAAGTATTTTTCCACAGAATTCAGAGGAGAATGCAGGCTTCCACGAACGATATATCAATGAAGAGATATGTGAAAAAACACCTTGAGGATTGATTCCAAACAACGTTTGCCATGTTTCGGTCGATATTATGGAGTTAATTCGGAAAAAGTTTGACGTTGTAGGTGACTGAATTTTCGGTTCGTTTCGGTAGCCAAATGTGATGTACAAAAAGGAACGATTTCTCCTACACACAGACGCTTTCAGGAAAAACTGCGCATTTGGTATGTAACTGAGAGTCTCCTCATTGAAAACATCCGAAGCTCTTCAAAGGTAAATTATTTTATTTATTTGGTTATCTGGTTTTTGTGAAAATGTTGCGTGCTAAATGCTACTCAAAATGCTAAGCTAGCTTAGCATACTCTTACACAAATTAGTCAATTGCTATGGTTCAAAAGCATATTTTGAAAATCTGAGATGACAGTGTTGTTAAGAAAAGGCTAAGCTTGAGAGCAGGTGCATTATCTTCATTTTATTTGCGATTTTCAGAAATCGTTAACGTTGCGTTATGCTAATGAGCCTGAGGCTTTAGTCACGATCCCGGATCCGGGATGGGGAGTTTCATTTAACAGACTTTATCCCGCCGAAACTCTAATACGTTCAAAAAGTGAATACTGGAACAATATTACGAATATAAGAACGTGGAGAATGGTCAAAAATGATATATAGAATACTAATGTCATATTGTTTTTGTGTGATGTTATTAAAAAGGTTATATAGGCAATAAGTAAGTTGAAAAGTATTTAAACTACAGGTATGAAGTCTCAATCCTTAATGTTATATATAAAATATGAACAATTATGAAAGTATCTTTGTTAGGATAGGAATGTGATTTTATGAGGTATAAGAGAATCTATCACCTATAAACTGTGCATAGTAAGTAGCCACGGCCCGAGTGAGGTCAGCGAGCGTGACAGACTGATGGAACCGTCCCCTTCGGCCAGAGTGTACAGTGCCTTGCGAGGGTTTTTGGCCCCCTTGAACTTTACGACCTTTTGCCACATTTCAGGCTTCAAAAATAAAGATATAAAACTGTACTTTTTTGTGAAGAATCAACAACAAGTGGGACACAATCATGAAGTGGAACAACATTTATTGGATATTTCAAACTTTTTTAACAAATCAAAAACGGAAAAATTGGGCGTGCAAAATTATTCAGCCCCTTTACTTTCAGTGCAGCAAACTCTCTCCAGAAGTTCAGTGAGGTTCTCTGAATGATCCAATGTTGACCTAAATGACTAATGATGATAAATACAATCCACCTGTGTGTAATCAAGTCTCCGTATAAATGCACCTGCACTGTGATAGTCTCAGAGGTCCGTTAAAAGCGCAGAGAGCATCATGAAGAACAAGGAACACACCAGGCAGGTCCGAGATACTGTTGTGAAGAAGTTTAAAGCCGGATTTGGATACAAAAAGATTTCCCAAGCTTTAAACATCCCAACGAGCACTGTGCAAGCGATAATATTGAAATGGAAGGAGTATCAGACCACTGCAAATCTACCAAGACCTGGCCGTCCCTCTAAACTTTCAGCTCATACAAGGAGAAGACTGATCAGAGATGCAGCCAAGAGGCCCATGATCACTCTGGATGAACTGCAGAGATCTACAGCTGAGGTGGGAGACTCTATCCATAGGACAACAATCAGTCGTATAGTGCACAAATCTGGCCTTTATGGAAGAGTGGCAAGAAGAAAGCCATTTCTTAAAGATATCCATAAAATGTGTTGTTTAAAGTTTGCCACAAGCCACCTAGGAGACACACCAAACATGTGGAAGAAGGTGCTCTGGTCAGATGAAACCAAAATTGAACTTTTTGGCAACAATGCAAAACGTTATGTTTGGCGTAAAAGCAACACAGCTCATCACCCTGAACACACCATACCCACTGTCAAACATGGTGGTGGCAGCATCATGGTTTGGGCCTGCTTTTCTTCAGCAGGGACAGGGAAGATGGTTAAAATTGATGGGAAGATGGATGGAGCCAAATACAGGACCATTCTGGAAGAAAACCTGATGGAGTCTGCAAAAGACCTGAGACTGGGACGGAGATTTGTCTTCCAATAAGACAATGATCCAAAACATAAAGCAAAATCTACAATGGAATGGTTCAAAAATAAACATATCCAGGTGTTAGAATGGCCAAGTCAAAGTCCAGACCTGAATCCAATCGAGAATCTGTGGAAAGAACTGAAAACTGCTGTTCACAAATGCTCTCCATTCAACCTCACTGAGCTCAAGCTGTTTTGCAAGGAGGAATGGAGAAAAAATTCAGTCTCTCGATGTGCAAAACTGATAGAGACATACCCCAAGCGACTTACAGCTGCAATCGCAGCAAAAGGTGGCGCTACAAAGTATTAACTTAAGGTGGCTGAATAATTTTGCACGCCCAATTTTTCAGTTTTTGATTTGTTAAAAACGTTTGAAATATCCAATAAATGTCGTTCCACTTCATGATTGTGTACCACTTGTTGATTCTTCACAAAAAAATACAGTTTTATATCTTCATGTTTGAAGTCTGAAATGTGGCAAAAGGTCGCAAAGTTCAAGGGGCCGAATACTTTCGCAAGGCACTGTATTCCTCTCAATTGTACATTTTTTCAATCATCTTCACCCAGGGACGGGTGACTCGCGTCAAAATTAGTCATTGGAACCACTCGATATGATTGGTCATATAAAAACCTTGGGACCCAAATGCATAATGAGTGCTCTAACTCGCCCCTTGTGGTGGTCTGGAGCAATGAAGCGATGGCGCTGTGTTCCTCTACGTCCCGCGGTGCAAGCTCGCAACTTTTAAAGGCGGAACCACTGTATATTCCCAGGAGCATCTTCCAGAGTGAACAACAGTAGAAGAGGCGGGACCGGACCCTTTTGGACAATCAGAGCCTTACAAGCATGGTGCTGAAAGGCCAACCCATCACCCTTCCTAAGGAGCGCTAGTTGTGACAGAGATAAGCAGCGAACAAAGGCACTCACATGTAAATACATTCATGATTTCTTATTCCACATGCGCGGAGGTTCGTGTGTAAAGTCTATGATTACTGTGAGAATAGTTCTAAAGTATATCAATGATATACAATTTCCCTCTATATCTCCCCCCCCCTTCTCATTTTCTGTGTAACAAGCCACCATATGTTGTCAGTCCATTAGGGACCTTCTACTCATGTGTTAAGTGTGAATGTTTATTCTGTGTTATTATTTAGTTAGCTAGTAAATACATAATTAAACCAATTTGTGTAGTACTGATTCATGAGTAAGGCTGGGGTTTTTGCAGATGCATGACGTTACGACTGTTCAGAATGATGATATGATAAGAGGTCATGATTTAATACGTTGACTGTTTTATGGGTGTTATAGGGAAAGACCTTTAGTGTTTAATTCGGAAGATGGTAACTCTTTAAACAACCTCTCTCATGGTGCCACAAAATCCTAATGAGATAATTGTTACATGATTAATTTCATCAGGTAACAATTAAACATAGTTAGTTGATTCGATAAATAACAGTCATCAGCTTAGTGAAAGTACAGTCACGACAACAGGGTAATGCTAACTGCTAGCCTCAGCAGTAACAGGGACACAGCCAGCCAGTACTGTATGTAGCATCAGCACCAGTGGTAAGCTGTAAATCCCGCTGCAGCTTGACCTGTCATATTAATGTGTCTCTCTCATAACCCCCCCTCTCTGGACGGGGCCAAACATATGTTACACCCTACTGGGGATTGGAGGGAGGGATGGTTGATGGGATAAGGGTGAGGTGGAGGGTGGGAGGGAGAGATGGAGGGGGAGTGGCACAGGAACACATTTGGTTGAAAACAGATGCCTGGCTTCCTTTCCCGCTCCAGTGCCAGTGAGGGTTATGAGAGAGAGAGAGAGAGAGAGAGAGAGAAAGAGCTCAAAAGCATTTTCAACACCACCACCACAGGCCCTTTGATGAAGTCCTCAGAGAGAGAGAGAGAGAGAGTGTGTGTGTGTACACTTGTGTGTGTGTGTGTGGGTGCATGCGTTCAGTGGGCATGGTGCCACAGCTGCTCCAGCCTCAAGCCATGCTCTCTGCTCCTTGGGTACAACACAACACAAAGCTGATGAAAAGGATCTAGAATAGACAAGGGGCAACCTAAAAAGACACAACTGGATCCAAATGACCAAGGTGTGTAGAAAATCTCACACCAAAAGTATCTGTATTATCGAATAAAGACAGAACACAAGAGGATCTTGTAGGCTACATGACAATATGTAGACCAATCCATTCCGATCCAAAGGAAGGTGTATCTATATATGACAGGGTAATCCTAGTCTTTTTTAGGCCTGGCGTTGGGGCTCTTTCCTCTCCCCCTTAGCAGACCCCTAGGGTAGTGCTTCCACCATGACACGTGTCAGATACGACAGGTGTAGGACCTTCATTTGATCACCCTTTTTTTGAATGACTACCTCATCTCTGTACCCCACACATACACTACAATTATCTGTAAGGTCCCTCAGTCGAGCAGTGAATTTCAAACACAGATTCAAATACCAGGGAGGTTTTCCAATGCCTCGCTAAGAAGAAGGGTACCTATTGGTTAAAAAAAGCAGACATTGAATAAGTTATTATTAACACTTTGGATGGCGCCTCAATACACCCAGTCACTACAAAGACACAGGCGTCCTTCCTAACTCATTTTCCAGAGGAAGGCCAATGGCGACATTTAAACAGTTACACAGTTTAATGGCTGTGATAGGAGAAAACTGAGGATTAATCAACAACATTGTAGTTACTCCACAATACTAACTTAAATGACAGAGTGAAAAGAAGGAAGCCTGTACAGAATACAAATATTCCAAAACATGCGTCCTGTTTGTAATAAGGCACTAAAGTAATACTGCAACAAAAAAATAGTTTGGTCTTGAATACAAAGTATTATGTCTGGGGTAAATCCAATACAACAGATTGCTGAGTATTACTCTCCATATTTTCAAGCATAGTAGTGGCTGCATCATGTGCTTAATATCGTTAAGGACTGGGGGAGTTTTTCTGGGAAAAAAAGAAACGAAATGGTGCTAAGCACAGGCACAATCCAAGAGGGAGATGAATTCAACTTTCAGCAGGTCAACAAGCTAAAACACAAGGCCAAATCTACACTGGAGTTGCTTACTAAGAAAACAGTGAATGTTTTTGAGTGGCCGAGTTACAGGTTTGACTTAAATATACTTGACTTGAAAATCATTGTATAGTAATGATCAACAACCAATTTGACAGAGCTTGAAGAATTTTGAAAAGAATAATGGGCAAATGCTGCACAAGCCAGTGTGGAAAGCTCTTAGAGACTTACCCAGAAACACTCACAACTGTAATCGCTGCCAAAAGTGCTTCTACAATGTATTGACTCATGGATGTGAATACTTATGTAAATGGTATTCTGTATTTAATTTTTAATACATTTGAATAACTTTCTTCAAAACATGTTTTCAATTTGTCATTATGGGGAATTGTGTGTAGATGGGTGAGAAAAAACAAATGTATCACAATGCATCATGACAGCTTCTAGTAATGAGTGACAGCTCTTTGCTCACAATCGCTTATGTGAGAGTGTGTGTGCGTGTGTCGGTATGTGTATGTACGTACAGTGCCTTGCAAAAGTATTCATCCCCCTTGGCTTTTTTCCTATTTTGTTGCGTTTCGACCTGTAATTTAAATAGATTTTTATTTGGATTTCAGGTAATGGACATACACAAAACAGTCCAAATTGGTGAAGTGAAATGAAAAAAATAACTGATAAAAAAAACAGAAAAGTGGTGTGTGCGTATGTAGTCACACCCTTCGCTATGAAGCCCCTAAATAAGATCTGGTGCAAGCAATTGCCTTCCGAAGTCATATTAGTTAAATAAAGTCCACCTGTGTGCAATCTAAGTGTCACATGATCTGTCAAATGATCTCAGTATACATACACCTGTTCTTAAAGGCCCCAGAGTCTGCAACACCACTAAGCAAGGGGCACCACCAAGCAAGCGGCACCATGAAGACCAAGGAGCTCTCCAAACAGGTCAGGGATAAAGTTGTGGAGAAGTACAGATCAGGGTTGGGTTATAAAAAATATCAGAAACTTTGAACATTCCACGGAACACCTATTATTACACCTATTATACCTATTACATATATTATAAAAAAATAGAAAGAATATAGCACCACAGCAAACTTGCCAAGAGAGGGCCGCCCACCAAAACTCACGGACCAGGCAAAGCGGGCAATAATCAGAGAGGCAACAAAGAGACCAAGGGTAACCCTGAAGGAGCTGCAAAACTCCACAGCTGAGACTGGAGTATCTGTCCATAGGACCACTTCAAGCCGTACACTCCACAGAGCTGGACTTTACGGAAGTGTGGCCAGAAAAAAAGCCATTGCTAAAAGAAAAGAAAGCAAACACGTTTGGTGTTCCCCAAAAGGCATGCGGGAGACTCCTCAAACATATGGAAGAATGTACTCTGATCATGAGACTAAAATTGAGCTTTTTGACCATCAAGGAAAACATGATGTCTGGTGAAAACCCAAAACCTCTCATCACCCCGAGAACCCCATGTTTTTCATCAGCAGGGACTGGGAAACTGGTCAGACTTAAAGGAATGATGGATGGTGCTAAATACAGGGAAATTCTTGAGGGAAACCTGTTTCAGTCTTCCAGAGATTTGAGACTGGGATGGAGGTTCACCTTCCAGCAGGACAATGACCATAAGCATACTGCTAAAGAGTCCTTTGAGTGGTTTAAGGGGAAACATTGACATGTCTTGGAATGGCCTAGTCAAAGCCCAGACCTCAATCCAATTGAGAATCTGTGGTATGACAGATTGCTCTACACCAGCGGAACCCATCCAACTTGAAGGAGCTGGAGCAGTTTTGCCTTGAAGAATGGCCACAAATCCCATTGGCTAGTTGTGCCAGCTTATAGACAAATACCCCAAGCGACTTGCAGTCACACCCTGACCTTAGATATCCTTTTTATGTCTCTATTTGGTTTGGTCAGGGTGTGATTTGGGGTGGGTATTCTATGTTCTTTTATTTATTTTTCTATGTTTTGGCCGGGTAGGGTTCTCAATCAGGGACAGCTGTCTATCGTTGTCTCTGATTGAGGACCATACTTAGGTCGCCCTTTTCCCACCTGTCTTTGTGAGAAGTTGACTGTGTTTATGGCACCTAGCATTTAGCTTCACGGTTTGATTTGTAGTGTTTATTGTTTTGTTCAGCGTCTTTTCTAAATAAAATAATATGTACGCTCACAACGTTGCACCTTGGTCCAGTTCTTTGAAAGACCGTGACAGAACTTCCCACCACAAATGGACCAAGCAGCGTGGTAAAGAGGAGCATCGTGTTCAGGACATGGGAGGACATCATAAATGGCATAGGATCCTGAACATAGGAGGAGATTCTGGCGGGAAAGGATCACCTGCCGTGGGAGTAGCTGGAAGCAGAGAGGAAGGTGGAAGCAGCGAGAAAGAGGGCCCAGGTTTACACAGGGTCATGGCTGGCACTAAAGACCGGGAGGCCACTCCAAAAAAACCTTTGGGGGAGTACATGGGGAGTGTGGCAGAGTCAGGATTCAGACCTGAGCCAACTCCCCGTGCTTACCGTGGCAAGCATGTGACTGGTCAGGCACCGTGCTATGGTGATGAGCACGGTGTCTCGAGTGAGCATTCACAGGCCGGTGTGCTCTGTGCCAGCGTCCCGCATTTGCCGGGTGTAAGTCGGCATCCAGCCAGAACAGGTTGTGTCAGCTCTGCGCTCGAGACCGCCATTGCGCCTCCACGGCCCAGTGTATCCGGTGCCTCTGCCAAGAACTAAGCCTCCTGTATGTCTCCCCAGCCTGGTGATTCCTGTGCCTGCTCCCAGAGCCAGGCCTCCCGTGTGTTTCTCCACTCCAGTGATGATCCATGGCACGAAGCCTCCAGTGATGATCCATGGCACGAAGCCTCCAGTGATGATCCATGGCAAGAAGCCTCCAGTGGTGATCCATGGCATGAAGCATCCATTGGTGATCCATGGCACGAAGCCTCCAGTGATGATCCATGGCAAGCAGCCTCCAGTGGTGATCCATGGCATGAAGCATCCATTGGTGATCCATGGCACGAAGCCTCCAGTGATGATCCATGGCACGAAGCCTCCAGTGATGATCCATGGCAAGTAGCCTCCAGTGATGATCCATGGCATGAAGCATCCATTGGTGATCCATGGCACGAAGCCTCTAGTGATGATCCATGGCAAGAAGCCTCCAGTGACGATCCATGGCAAGAAGCCTCCAGTGATGATCCATGGCACGAAGCCTCCAGTGATGATCCATGGCAAGAAGCCTCCAGTGATGATCCATGGTACGAACCTCCAGTGATGATCCATGGCACAAACCTCCTGTGATGATCCATGGCAAGAAGCCTCCAGTGATGATTCTTGTCCAGTCCGGAGCCTCCAGGGACGGTTTCCAGTCCGGAGCCTCCAGAGACGGTCTCCAGGACGGAGCCTCCAGACACGGTCTCCGGTCCGGGGCCCGCAGCGACAGTACCCAGTCCGCGGCCCGCAGCGACGGTGCCCAGTCCGCGCCCTCAGTGAGGGTGCCCAGTCCGGGGCCCGCAGCGAGTGTGCCCAGTCCGGGGCCCGCAACGAGGGTGCCCAGTCCGGGGCCCGCAACGAGGGTGCCAAGTCCGGGGCCCGCAACGAGGGTCCCCAGTTCGGGGTTGGCGACGAGGGTCCCTGCACCAGAGGTGCCACCAAAGTGGGATGAGCTAGTGGTGGAGCGGGGTCTGCGTCCCACACCTGAGCCGCCACCGCAGATAGATGCCCACCCAGACCCTCCCCTATAGGTTCAGGTTTTGCGGCCGGAGTCCGCACCTTTGGGGGTGGGGGGGGGTGGGGGGGAGTACTGTCAAGCCCTGACCTTTGAGATCCTTTTTATGTCTCTATTTAGTTTGGTCAGGGTGTGATTTGGGGTGGGTATTCTATGTTCTATTATTTGTACTTCTATGTTTTGGCCAGGTAGGGTTCCCAGTTCTTTCAATGACCATGACACTTGCAGCTGTAATTGCTGCAAAAGCTGGCTCTACAAAATATTGACTTTTGGGGGAGGGGGGGGTGAATAGTTATACACGCTCAAGTTTTCTGTTATTTTGTCTTAGTTGTTTGTTTCACAATAAAAAATATTTTGTGGTAGGCATTTTGTGTAAATCAAATTATACAACCCCACCCCAAAAATATATTTTAGGCCGCCCGAGTGGCGCAGTGGTCTAAGGCACTGCATCGCAGTGCTAGCTGTGCCACCAGAGACACTGGGTTGCGAGCCCAGGCTCTGTTGCAGCCGGTCGCGACCGCGAGGTCCATGGGGCGATGCACAATTGGCCTAGTGTCGTCCGGGTTAGAGAGGGTTTGGCCAGTAGGTATATCCTTGTCTCATTGTGCACAAGCGACTCCTGTGGTAGGCCGAGCGCAGTGCATGCTGTCCAGGTCGCTAGGTGCACAGTGTTTCCTCCGACACATTGGTGCAGCTGGCTTCCGGGTTGGATGCGTGCTGTTAAGAAGCCGTGCGGCTTGGTTGGGTTGTGTTTCGGAGGTCGCATGGCTCGCAACCTTCATCTCTCCCGAGCCCGTACGGGAGTTGTAGCGATGAGACAAGATAGTAACTACTAACAATTGGATACCACAAAATTGGGGAGAAAAGGGGGGATTAAATACATTTTAAGTAAAAAAAAAAAATAATAATAATTTCAGGTTGTAAGGCAACAAAATAGGAAAAATGCTAAGGGGGTGAACATTTTGCAAGCCACTGTACGTATGTGTCTCTGTGTGTGTGTGTGTGTGTGTGTGTGTGTGTGTGTGTGTGTGTGTGTTTTTCGGTATGTTTATGTGTGTCGGTGTGTACAGTTGAAGTTGTAATTCCTGACATTTAATCCTAGTTAAAATTCCATGTTTTCGGTCAGTTAGGATCACCACTTTATTTTAAGAATGTGAAAAAGTAGTAGAGAGAATGGTTTATTTCAACCTTTTTTTCTTTCATCACATTCCCAGTGGGTCAGAAGTTTACATACACCCAATTAGCATTTGGTAGCACTGCCTTTAAATTGTTTAACTTGGGTCAAACGTTTCGGGTTGCCTTCCACAAGGTTCCCACAATAAGTTGGGTGAATTTTGGCCCATTCCTCCTGACAGAGCTGGTTTAACTGAGTCAGGTTTGTAGGCCGCCTTGCTCGCACATGCTTTTTCAGGTCTGCCCACACATTTTCTATATGATTGAGGTCAGGGCTTTGTGATAGCCACTCCAATACCTTGACTTTGTTGTCAAGCCATTTTGCCACAACTTTGGAAGTATGCTTGGGGTCATTGTCCATTTGGAAGGCCCATTCTCGACCAAGATTTAACTTCCTTACTGATGTCTTGAGATGTTGCTTCAATATATCCATATAATTTTCCTCCTCATGATGCCATCTACTTTGTGAAGTGCACCAGTCCCTCCTGCAGCAAAGCACCCCCACAACATGATGCTGCCACCCCCGTGCAACCCAGTATGTGTCTATCTGTGTGTGTGTGCGCGGATGTGTGTGTGTTTATTGAGTGAGTCTTCCTGTGTGTGTGTGTGTGTGTGTCTGTGTGTGTGTGTGTCAATCCTCTCAGCCGCGGGAAGCTGCTGCCATCCGTTGAGATAATTAGTCGTTCCCAAACCTCTGGCGCAGGGAGATGTGGAACAGACGTTCTTCTCAGAATCACAAGTGACAAGTTTAATAACCGTCTCACAACGACCACCGCATGGGCAGAAACATGGCAGCTTTAGAATTACTTTTCAAGGTTAGCCCTGAGAGTCTCTGTGGAGTCTGAACAACCAGGAGGTCAGGGGTTAACATCCTAGATGAGCTGCTACTACCGTCACTGACCGGGGCATTTAACCCAGACACACTTGTAGTAAACCTCCTACAACAGCCCTCCAGCACTTAAACCATGTAATAAATCTACCACTCACCGCTGATGGGGAGAGATGATGATATTAAAGAATGTGACACTTTTACACAGGAAGTGAGAGGAGTATAAATTAATTATGACATCAACTTAGAAATACTTATATTTGTGTCTGGGTACACACATTTGGCATCAATGTGGTGGTGCTGTGACTCAGAACTAATCAATCATTCGCATTACTATTTCATTAGGATTTAAAAAGCAGTATATTAAAAACATTTCATCACGCATGGTTAAATTCGGAGAATAAAGGTTGTATTTTCAGAATAAAGTGCTCTGATTCAGAGTTATTGTTCAGTGGGACAATCTATTGATGTGACTCACTGGTAGTCAACGGCGATAAACCTTATTTGTTGCCATAGTGATTTGAGTTACTGTACCAGCCAAAAGTTTGGACACACCTAGTCATTGCCCTTCCGTCTTCAAGAGAGCGAGAGTTGCACCACTTCTGAAAAAACCTACACTCGATCCCTCCGATGTCAACAACTACAGACCAGTATCCCTTCTTTCTTTTCTCTCCAAAACTCTTGAACGTGCCGTCCTTGGCCAGCTCTCCCGCTATCTCTCTCAGAATTACCTTCTTGATCCAAATCAGTCAGGTTTCAAGACTAGTCATTCAACTGAGACTGCTCTTCTCTGTATCACGGAGGCGCTCCGCACTGCTAAAGCTAACTCTCTCTCCTCTGCTCTCATCCTTCTAGACCTATCGGCTGCCTTCGATACTGTGAACCATCAGATCCTCCTCTCCACCCTCTCCGAGTTGGGCATCTCCGGCGCGGCCCACGCTTGGATTGCGTCCTACCTGACAGGTCGCTCCTACCAGGTGGCGTGGCGAGAATCTGTCTCCTCGCCACGCGCTCTCACCACTGGTGTCCCCCAGGGCTCTGTTCTAGGCCCTCTCCTATTCTCGCTATACACCAAGTCACTTGGCTCTGTCATAACCTCACATGGTCTCTCCTATCATTGCTATGCAGACGACACACAATTAATCTTCTCCTTTCCCCCTTCTGATGACCAGGTGGCGAATCGCATCTCTGCATGTCTGGCAGACATATCAGTGTGGATGACGGATCACCACCTCAAGCTGAACCTCGGCAAGACGGAGCTGCTCTTCCTCCCGGGGAAGGACTGCCCGTTCCATGATCTCGCCATCACGGTTGACAACTCCATTGTGTCCTCCTCCCAGAGCGCTAAGAACCTTGGCGTGATCCTGGACAACACCCTGCCGTTCTCAACCAACATCATGGCGGTGGCCCGTTCCTGTAGGTTCATGCTCTACAACATCCGCAGAGTACGACCCTGCCTCACACAGGAAGCGGCGCAGGTCCTAATCCAGGCACTTGTCATCTCCCGTCTGGATTACTGCAACTCGCTGTTGGCTGGGCTCCCTGCCTGTGCCATTAAACCCCTACAACTCATCCAGAACGCCGCAGCCCGTCTGGTGTTCAACCTTCCCAAGTTCTCTCACGTCACCCCGCTCCTCCGCTCTCTCCACTGGCTTCCAGTTGAAGCTCGCATCCGCTACAAGACCATGGTGCTTGCCTACGGAGCTGTGAGGGGAACGGCACCGCAGTACCTCCAGGCTCTGATCAGGCCCTACACCCAAGCAAGGGCACTGCGTTCATCCACCTCTGGCCTGCTCGCCTCCCTACCATTGAGGAAGTACAGTTCCCGCTCAGCCCAGTCAAAACTGTTCGCTGCTCTGGCCCCCCAATGGTGGAACAAACTCCCTCACGACGCCAGGACAGCGGAGTCAATCACCACCTTCCGGAGACACCTGAAACCCCACCTCTTCAAGGAATACCTAGGATAGGATAAGTAATCCTTCTCACCACCCCCCCCTTAATGATTTAGATGCACTATTGTAAAGTGGCTGTTCCACTGGATGTCAGAAGGTGAATTCACCAATTTGTAAGTCGCTCTGGATAAGAGCGTCTGCTAAATGACTTAAATGTAAATGTAAATGTCATTCGAGGGTTTTTCTTTATTTTGACTTTTTTCTACATTGTAGAATAATAGTGATGACATCAAAACAATAAAATCACTCATATGGAATCATGTATAACCAAAAAAATATATATATATATTTTACATTTGAAATTCTTCAAAGTAGCTACCCTTTGCCTTGATGACAGCTTTGCACACTCTAGGAATTCAATGTAGAAATTATATTTTGATTTGTATAACACTTTTATGGTTACTGCTAGATTCCATACGTGTTATTTCATCGTTTTGATGTCTTCACTATTATTCTAGAATGTAGAAATTAGTAAAAAAAATATTAAAAAAAACCTTGAATGAGTAGGTGTCGTACAAACATTTGACTGGTACTGTACATAACTTACATTTACAATACATAATAAAATGTGAGTAACAGTACATAAAATGTGAGTTACAATACACCCATGATGAAGTGGTAATGTAACTGAGTGGTTCAGGGTGATAATCATTGTTGTCAAGGCTCACTGTACCTTTCAATGAGACAACTGTGAAAGCATTCAACATCTTTTTGATTGAGAGCCAATTATACAGTTAACCACAGCATAACATGACTCAAGGCCTAAGATTAATGTTGTGTTATGAATGACATGAATAACACATAGAAGATTATAAGATATCCTCAAACTGGAGCCAAAGGTAAAGAGAGTGAGAGGAATGAATAAGAGAAAGAGAGATGTAAACATGATTTTATTTCTCTCCTTTTCTTGCCTTTCTCATACACTACTCAATATGATAGAGGAGATGTAGTAAATATAAAGTTAATATATAGGATATATTTTGGTAGGATATACTGTACTGTAGGTAGGATATATAGACACGCTACATATTCGTCGCAAGACCCACTGGCTCCAGGTCGTCTACAAGGCCATGCTAGGTAAAGCTCCGCCTTATCTCAGTTCACTGGTCACGATGGCAACACCCATCCGTAGCACGCGCTCCAGCAGGTGTATCTCATTGATCATCCCTAAAGCCAACACCTCATTCGGCCGCCTTTCGTTCCAGTACTCTGCTGCCTGTGACTGGAACGAATTGCAAAAATCGCTGAAGTTGGAGACCTTTATCTCCCTCACCAACTTCAAACATCAGCTATCTGAGCAGCTAACCGATCGCTGCAGCTGTACATAATCTATTGGTAAATAGCCCACCCATTTTCACCTACCTCATCCCCACAGTTTTTATTTATTTACTTTTCTGCTCTTTTGCACACCAATATCTCTACCTGTACATGATCATTTATCAATCCAGTGTTAATCTGCAATATTGTAATCATTCGCCTACCTAGTCTTCCAGTCCATGCAGCTGAAAAATATCCCCACAGCATGATGATGTCACCACCAGGCTTCACCGTATGGATAGTGCCAGGTTTCCTCCAGACGTGACCCTTGGCATTAAGACCAAAGAGTTCAATATTGGTTTCATCAGACCAGAGAATCTTGTTTCTCATGGTTTGAGAGTCCTTTAGGTGCCTTTGGTAAACTCCATGTGCCTTTTACTGAGGAGTGGTTTCCGTCTGGCAACTATCATAAAGGCTTGATTGGTGGAGTGCTGCAGAGATAGTTATCCTTCTGGAAGGTTTTCCCATCTCCACAGAGGAACTCTGGAGCTCTGTCAGAGTGACCATCGGGTTCCTGGTCACCTTCCTGACCAAGGCCTTTCTCGCCAGATTGCTCAGTTGGGTTCTTGGGGATCTTCAATGCTGCAGAGTTTTTTTGGTACCCTTCCCCAGATCTGTGCCTCTAAGGACAATTACTTTGACTTCATGGCTTGGTTTTTGCTCTGACATCAACTGTCAACTGTGGGACCTTATATAGACAGGTATGTGCCTTTCCAAATCATGTCCAATCAAAAGAATTTACCACAGGTGGACACCAAGTTGTAGAAACATCTCAAGGATGCTCAATGGAAACAGGATGCACCTGAGCTCAATTTCGAGTCTCAAAGCAAAGGTCTGAATACTAATGTAAATAAGGTATTTCTGTTTTTTATTTGTAATACATTTGCAAACATTTCTAAAAACCTGTTTTCACTTTGTCATTTTGGGGTATTGTGTGTAGATTAATGAGGACTTTTTTATTTTATACCATTTTAGAATAAGGCTGTAAAATAACAAAATGTGGAAAAAGTCAAGGGTCTGAATACTTTCCGAATGCACTGTAGGTATGATATAGGTAATGTGATATTAGACAACAGTGAAAGAGAGAGAGAGGTCAGGACAACAAGAAAAGAGACCAAGACAACGAGACAAAATGCAGAATCAGCTAAAAATACTAAAGAAAGGGAGGCAGACGATGGCTACACCAGAAGAGAGGGAGTTAGAGTGGGAGAGAGAGATGAATAAAGTTTAAGTGAGAGCTCGACGGTCCCTGTGTCACCTCTGATCCCGTCGCCTGTTCTCTTTACTGTGTCATTTTCTCGACTGCTCTCCTTCAGCGGAGCTGACATGTCACGTGTTATTTGGGCTGAGCCGTTGGCAGGGATTTTTTAAAACTTGAAATCTGAGAGCCACGCTGACTGACGCTCTCCTCTCCGCTCGTCCGGGTCCCTGAAATGGCCAACAGACAAGATAAGGAACGCCCACGAAGGACAGGCTATTGAAGCTAAGACTGTCTTCTCTGAATGCTCACACAGAACCTGTGTCATAGAATGTATGTTTACATTTAGTTGTGCTACATCATACGTCCCACAATCAGGGATAACCTGGATGACGTGTACCTACTCATTCACACACCCAGGGGCGAAAATTTTGTTTTAGAAGTGGGAGGGACATTTAAAAAAAAAACAATTTTTTTGATGTTGCTGGAGAAACACTCTGAACAGCCTGCCCGACCGCTCGGAGATGTCTGCTTGGTCCTAAAGCACAACGTTGCCTCGTTTTGTATCACGTTCCAATGATGAAACTGGGGGGAACAAAAATGCAATTTCATAATATGGGGGGGACATGTCCCCCTGTCCCCAGTGAAAGTTGCGCCCCTGCACACACCTGCTGCTATAATTCAATGCCTGGTGTGTGTGTGTGCGTGTGTGTGTGTGTGTGTGTGTGTGTGTGTGTGTGTGTGTGTGTGTGTGTGTGTGTGTGTGTGTATAGAAGATGATAGTTTTCTGTGTGAGCTCCCGCTGAGAAAGGTGAAAGGTGTGAGCAGCAAGAGAGTGAGGAGAGATACACACAGTGTGGAAATGACACAGTCATAAGAGACCGTGGAGAAAGCAATTTCAGAGGACACCTTAGTTCATAGGTGTGTTGAATCGTTTTCATCAATGCACCACTTTAAAATAGTTTACTGGCTGTTTTCATCCTACACTGCTGAAACACCAGGGTTTCCAGGTCTAGCTAAAATGTATTTCCAAATTACCTCTGAAAACCCTCCCACAAGGCCTGAAAACTAGCCCCACAAAAAATGCTTGCAGCAAAAGATGCCACATTTATCCAATAAAGCATTTTTCCATTACGTTATCGAGCGAATAAAGAAGGAATAACGACATCATTTTTAGCGACGTAGGCTAAGAAGCCTATAATATTTATTTCCAGATGAAGGACATGTTGCAAGATAAGATAAATCAGCATCATTAAACTCTCTAGATCATTTTCCATCAATGGTTGTCGATTTAACTTGTTTGGACTGCTATGATTAACCTCTTGAAACTCTGGGGGCACTATTTCATTTTTGGATGAAAAACGTTCCCGTTTTAAACAAGATATTTTGCTACAAAAATATGCTCGACTATGCATATAATTGATAGCTTTGGAAAGAAAACACTCTGAATTTTCCAGAACTGCAAAGATATTGTCTGTGGGTGCCCTAGAACAGGAGCTACAGGCAAAACCAAGATGAAACGGCAACCAGGAAATGAGCAGGATTTTTGAGGCTCTGTTTTCCATTGTCTCCTTATATGGCTGTGAATGCGACAGGAATGAGCCTGCCCTATCTATCGTTTCCCCAAGGTGTCTGCAGCATTGTGACGTATTTGTAGGCATATCATTGGAAGATTGACCATAAGAGACTATATTTTCCAGGTGTCCGCCCGGTGTCCTCCGTCGAAATTGGTGCGTCATTTTCACCTGCTGGTATTTTTCCATGGGATTCTGAGGGAAAAGCAGGCTTCCACGAACGGCATATCAATGAAGAGATATGTGAAAAAACACCTTGAGGATTGATTCTAAACAACGTTTGCCATGTTTCGGTCGATATTATGGAGTTAATTCGGAAAAAGTTTGACGTTTTGGTGACTGAATTTTCGGTATTTTCGGTTCGTTTCGGTAGCCAAATGTGATGTACAAAATGGAGCGATTTCTCCTACACAAAGATTCTTTCAGGAAAAACTGAACATTTGCTATGTAACTGAGAGTCTCCTCATTGAAAACATCTGAAGTTCTTCAAAGGTAAATGATTTTATTTATCTGGTTTTTGTGAAAATGTTGCGTGCTAAATGCTGCACAAAATGCTAAGCTAGCTTGCAATACTCTTACACAAATGCTTGATTTGCTATGGTTCAAAAGCATATTTTGAAAATCTGAGATGACAGTGTTGTTAAGAAAAGGCTAAGCTTGAGAGCTAGCACATTCATTTCATTTCATTTGCGATTTTCATAAATAGTTAACGTTACGTTATGCTAATGAGCTTGAGGCTACAACTGGATACAGGTTTTTTTCATAGCCAAACGTGAACAAAACGGAGCGATTTGTCCTACACAAATAATATTTTTTTGAAAAACGGAACATTTGCTATCTAACTGAGAGTCTCCTCATTGAAAACATCTGAAGTTCTTCAAAGGTAAATGATTTTATTTGAATGATTTTCTTGTTTTTGTGAAAATGTTGCTGGCTGAATTCTAGGCTTATAGCTATGCTAGCTATCAATACTCTTAAACAAATGCTTGTTTAGCTATGGTTGAAAAGCATATTTTGAAAATCTGAGATGACAGTGTTGTTAACAAAAGTCTAAGCATGAGAGCAAATATATTTATTTCATTTCATTTGCGGTTTTCATGAATAGTTAACGTTGCGTTATGCTAATGAGCTTGAGGCTATAAATAGAATCCCGGATCTGGGATTGCTCGACGCAAGAAGTTAAGCATTAAGGCCAGAGGAGGTGTGGTATATAGCCAATATACCGAGGCTAAGGAATGGTCTTAGGACACAGCCCTGAGCCGTGGTATATTGGCCATACACCACAAACCCCTGAGCTGCCTTATTGCTATTATAAACTGGTTACCAACGTGAAAAGAAAAGTAAAAAGTATGTTTTAGTCATTCCTGTGGTACACATCTGATATACAGTTGAAGTCGAAAGTTTACATACACTTAGGTTGGAGTCAATATAACTCGTTTTTCAACCACTACACACATTTATTTTTAACAAAGTATAGTTTTGGCAAGTCGGTTAGGGCATCTACTTTGTGCATGACAAAAGTAATTTTTCCAACAATTGTTTACAGACAAATTATTTAACTTATAATTCACTGTATCACAATTCCAGTGGGTCAGACGTTTACAAAGACTAAGTTGACTGTGCCTTTAAACAGCTTGAAAAATTCCAGACAATGGCTTTAGAAGCTTCTGATAGGCTAATTGACATAATTTGAGTCAATTGGAGGTGTACTTGTGGATATATTTCAAGATATACCTTCAAACTCAGTGCCTCTTTGCTTGACATCATGGGAAAATCCAAAGAAATCAGCCAAGACCTCAGAAAAAAATTATAGACCTCCAAAAGTCTGGTTCATACCTGGGAGCAATTTCCAAACACCTGAAGGTACCGCATTCATCTGTACAAACAATAGTATGCAAGTATAAACATAATTAGACCATGCAGCCGTCATACCGCTCAGGAAGAAACAAAAAACCCTGTGAAGATGCTGGTGGAAACAGGTACAAAAGTATCTATATCCACAGTAAAACAAGTCCTATTTCGCAAGAACCTGAAAGGCCGCTCAGCAAGAAAAAGCCACTGCTCCAAATCCGCCATAAAAAACCCAGACTACGGTTTGCAACTGCACATGGGGACAAAGATCGTACTTTTTGGAGAAATATCCTCTGGTCTGATGAAACAAAAATATAACTGTTTGGTGATAATGACCATCGTTATGTTTGGAAGAAAAAGGGGGAGGCTTGCAAGCCAAAGAACATCATCCCAACCGAGAAGCACGGGGGTGGCAGCATCATGTTTTGGGGGTGCTTTGCTGCAGGAGGGACTGGTGCACTTCACAAAGTAGATGGCATTATGAGGAAGGACAATTATGTGGATATATTGAAGCAACATCTCAAGACATCAGTCAGGAAGTTAAAGCTTGGTCGCAAATGGGTCTTCCAAATGACCAATTACCCCAAGCATACTTCCAAAGTTGTGGCAAAACGGCTTAAGGACAACAAAGTCAAGGTACTGGAGTGTCCATCACAAAGCCCTGACCTTAACCCTATAGAAAATGTGTGCGCAGAACTGAAAAAGCATATGTGAGCAAGTAGGATCTTCCAGATGTCAAGACTACAAACATTTATAAATGGCCTATTTGTGAGACTGACTTGTTAATTCAATAGGCATAGGCTAATGACTAAAATCTGGGTTTATAATTGCCATTGAACCTTGCCATGGTTTGCTGAGCTAGATGCAGGGAGCCTATAGCCCTGATAGGCCGACATCTCATGTCAGGGAAAAGTCTACAGTGAACCTGAAAATAAATGTGGAGAATGATGCATTTGTGATAGAGCTGTGACCATGATCATAATTGAAAACTTTTAATTTAATTAAGTAAAAATGGTCATTAACAATCTGTTAGAGGAATTCTAAATTCCTATATGTTTTGTAGCCAAAACCAAATTCACACTCTATCTATTTAAGAAATACGTTGTAAGTTTATCATTTGCATGAAATAGTGATAGACCAGTCTTAAAAACAAGTTCAGCATTTATTCTTGATGAGTACTGGCCCAAAATACAAAGAACATTACATTTTTAAGAGAAGATAAAAATGACATCATCAGTTCTCACACTCTCTCCGATCCACACAATAGCGCAGTGTCTTCAGGTCTGGAGATTGTCTCCTACTCCCCTCATAAAGCAAACATTCCAATGTGTCTAAAAGACATACTCTTCTCCACTATTGGAACATCAAAGAACATTCTTATCTGTCTAAAGAGATATACATTCCTTCTCCCTTAAACCCGCAAGGTACATATAATTCATTCGTTTTACCTACATTGAGTCCGAGTTTAATCAAAAACCCATACATTTCATACCACAACATAATAGTATTAAAATTAATGGTTCTAATTTAAATGTATACATAATTAATCATTTCAACTACAATTTCCTCCAACACAATTGCATAATACCTCAAGGCTATAACAACAACCTGAGTTCTAGGCTATTTATTACATCTGTTTGCCAGCTCCAGGTAGGCTACACAAGTGGCTCAAATTGACATGCAATGACTCCAGTGATATCGTCATTTCAATATATATTTATTGTCTCAAATGGTAGGTTACAGTAGCCTACCTTGGCATAGAATTGAATAGCCTACTTGATGGCCAACAGATGTAAATGTACAATATCATTCTACACATTTAATGGCATTTTCATTGTGGACTTTTTCCCATAACTTCCATTTCAAATGTCAACTCACGCAGCGCTCCAGACCCTAGAACTGAGCACGAGTAAAAAACTGCGCTTGATACGCTTATCCATAAGAAAAGTCGACATTAGAATTCAGTTTACTGTAAACCACCTTTGAGAAAATGTATCTAAAGAGCTGTAGTGGCCTACAGTTGTTTTCAAATGCTTTGTCACCGTTACATCAGTTCGAGCGGGTTTATATGTTTAATGGAATAAGGAGTGTCTCCATAATGACCAATCTAAATGGTCTACCTACAACGTGTGTGCTGCTTTGTCTCCGTGACTGGGCTGCCTCTGCTGCAGCACCGTCTCAACCACACACACTCCTTCTGCTCACACACACTCACTCACTCACTCACTCACTCACTCACTCACTCACTCACTCACTCACAGCCTCCTTACTGCCTGATAGTAGGCAGCAACGCTATTTGATTACAGTAGGCTTGGCTTCAGAGTGCAGTGTTGCAGAGAGCATAGTATTGAATCCATATGATTCATGAAGACAAACAGACAAAAATACATCCTGCCTTTTAAACTCACTTGTGTGACTTCTTCCCCCCGGTGGCCCCGGGTCCTGCTCCACAGTCATGGGCCTGAATGATAAAGGTATACTCCTTCTGAAGCTCACAGTCCACCAGACCCCTGGCCCTCAGCTGGCCCTCACCAGATGTCCCGTTCAGCACCACCGCCTCGAACGGAGCCTCCAGACCATGGATCTTAAATGCACAGATCTCCCCTGAAAAGAGAGAGAGAGAAAGACAGGGAGAGGAGGGGAGACAGGTTAGGGTGTGTTGGTTTCTGTATGTGAGAGAGTGCTACACTGTAGTGGAGATATGCAATGCAGGGTCTAAATACAGTTTGTCAACCAAACCCCAGGTAGTTTATTCAGACTCATCTGAGGAGACATCATTTCTCAACCAAACCCCAGGAAGTCTTATTCAGACTCATCTGAGGAGACATCGTTTCTCAACCAAACCCCAGGAAGTCTTATTCAGACTCATCTGAGGAGACATCGTTTCTCAACCAAACCCCAGGAAGTCTTATTCAGACTCATCTGAGGAGACATCGTTTCTCAACCAAACCCCAGGTAGTCTTATTCAGACTCATCTGAGGAGACATCGTTTCTCAACCAAACCCCAGGAAGTCTTATTCAGACTCATCTGAGGAGACATCGTTTCTCAACCAAACCCCAGGTAGTCTTATTCAGACTCATCTGAGGAGACATCGTTTCTCAACCAAACCCCAGGAAGTCTTATTCAGACTCATCTGAGGAGACATCGTTTCTCAACCAAACCCCAGGAAGTCTTATTCAGACTCATCTGAGGAGACATCGTTTCTCAACCAAACCCCAGGTAGTCTTATTCAGACTAATCTGAGGAGACATCGTTTCTCAACCAAACCCCAGGAAGTCTTATTCAGACTCAATTGAGGAGACATCGTTTCTCAACCAAACCCCAGGAAGTCTTATTCAGACTCATCTGAGGAGACATCGTTTCTCAACCAAACCCCAGGAAGTCTTATTCAGACTCATCTGAGGAGACATCGTTTCTCAACCAAACCCCAGGAAGTCTTATTCAGACTCATCTGAGGAGACATCGTTTTAAACAGCATGTGCATTGGGCTCATATAATCAGTTGAGCACTGTAAAGAATACCTCTGATCATTCCAATTCCCTGGAAGGTTCCGGTTTAATTTTTGAGCAGGCAGAGAAACAACAAAAACAATAACAACAACAATATGAATCCACAGCAGAGTCACCCACAAAGTCACCCTCTCTGGAACAGGACTAACAAACTCACTCATTCAACAACAAATCCCTCTCCTGAAGATGCCAAGGACAAACCAGCCCGCCCACAGTCTGCCGCTCACTCCCATCACGCATTGTTACTCCAGACCGTACAAACAATCAACAACTTAGTAACGAAAAACTTGATAAAAAAAAATACTACCTCTCAAAGTCAACCTGATTCGTTTGAGAGACAATGAGGGAACAGCAAATCATTTTACAAAGCTACACAATGAGGCAGACCAAAACAAAAGAGCAAAATGTCTCATCTCCTACAGAGGAAGTGTTGAAATTACAATTTGTCCACAGGGGAGAGTGAGAGAGATTGAAAAGAGAGAGAGAGGGAGAGGGAGAGAGAATGAGATAGAAGGAAAGGAGGAGAGAAAGAGAATGAGAGAGAAGAAAGAGAGTGAGAGAGAGAAGGGGAGAGAGAGAGAAAGAGAGAGAGACGGGGGAGAGAGAGAGAGAGAGAGAGCGAGAGAGAGTGAGAGAGATTGAAAAGAGAGAGAGAGGGAGAGGGAGAGAGAATGAGATAGAAGGAAAGGAGGAGAGAAAGAGAATGAGAGAGAAGAAAGAGAGTGAGAGAGAGAAGGGGAGAGAGAGAGAGAAAGAGAGAGAGACGGGGGAGAGAGAGAGAGAGAGAGAGAGAGAGAGAGAGAGAGAGAGAGAGAGGTTGGACAAAGCAGAGTCTGTTTTGGAGTTGGCGAGGTGAGTGCTTTAGATGCGTGGCGCTTTGCCTGCGTTTTTACTGGGGGATTTGAGGAAATCACTTAGCACGAGTTATAAACTCTGACTTGTGACGGCTAATTGCGCCGATATCACTTAAACTAACAGGAAGGACTAAATTGGATTCCGCCAAAGCTTTGTGTGCACATCGCTGCTGGCTAGTTGTGATAAGAGCAACTTTATTTTCCCCTCCTTCCCTTTCTCTTCCCTTTCATCCCGGTCGAACATAATCTCATCTCCTACAGCGGGAGTGTTGAAATTACAATTTGAGAGAGAGAGAGAAAGAAAGAAGGAAATGAGGAGATGGAGAAAGAGAATGAGAGCAAGAGAGTAGGAGCTCGGAGACAGAGAGAAAGAGAATGAGAGAGAGAGAGAAAGAGAGCTACTCAGTAGGCTGTGTAAGACTTCGCCTTTGTATTACCTGAACAATAACTTATCAGAAATAAATGGGCTCCTACAATGCAAAGAGGCATAGAAGCTGCGTGGGAAAATAATCAGAAAAAGACGGCAAAGCTAATGGCGTGTGACGAGGAGAGGTAATGGTCTCGATGGGTGAAGTTGCCTTGATACCACAAAAAAACATATCTTTTTAAATCCATCACTGTGGTAGGAAAAATAAGCCTAGTATACATCCAAACACCAGAGTACAGTATAACTGCAGGACACTGCAATATACAACAGTCGACTGCAGTTAAACTGCACTTTCAAAACTGCCATCTTCTTTTGCAAGGGGACAGCCAAGTGAAGAAGTTTCCCACTATTGAGGAGAATATGCTAATGATATGCTAAACTCTTCCTCCTACACCTCAGTGCATGGCAGGACGAGGAACACCTACAACTAATTTGTGATTACATTTTACCTCAGGGAGTGGAGAGGGGTCAAGGTGACCAGCATTGACCGTCATGCCAGACCTCCTCTTTTACAAAGTTGAATGAATAAAAACATGGCCTCGCGCTGGGCTGCTAGCTGCTTGTCACACCTCCAGGCTGATATCAGATCCCCCAGCAGAGGAGAGCCTTTCTGAGGGACAGATTAGCTTTGAACCGTTGGCCCCGGTTCGGCTTAGGCTCGGCTGCAGCATGGTAACAGGAACAGATGTTGGGGGGCACTTGGCAGAGCTGTGGGACTCGCCACCCTAATTGCTGCGATAAATTGTTAGCTATGTGTCTACGTGTCACATTAGCCTTTTATGAGGTAGATTTATGATTGGAAAAATCCCGGCAACGGCATGGTAGTCTTCAAGGAGATCCCCGGCACGGCCACGTTCTAATCTAATGGATGCAAATGAATGAGACATTATTAGTAGATGGCAGTGAGAAGGAGCAGGAACTAGATGTCATGGTTCTAGTTTAAGTTCTACAGAGGGGCACTGAGTTACCCGCATTAAGAAATGCTATCAAGGGGACTAACTGCAGTTATTATCAGTAGTACCAGTGGTGGTGTGTGTTTTTGTAGCCTGAGGGCCATGTCAGGGACACGGGGCCAAAACACTCTGGGGGACCCCAATCATTATCAGACCTGACAGAGCATCTCTGAGAAGACAAGCCAGATCAGAAAACCCACATAAATGCCTGGGCCAAAGCATGCACTCACACACAGCACTGTTTACAAGCCCTTAAGTGTTTGAGGTTATCAGTCAGAGGTTGTTGATAAGAGCAGAGAGAGACGCAGGGATGGTGGCAGGGGAGATGAAAGGGGAGTTTGGGAGTATAAGAACATGGGCACTGCCTGAGGCATATTCTGATATCACTGCTGGAGAGGGACCACACACACACACACACACACACACACACACACACACACACACACACACACACACACACACACACACACACACACACACACACACACACACACACACACACACACACACACACACACACACACACACACACACACACACACACACACCAGTAATGCCAGGACCCCTGCTCTAATCGGCACTGCCATGACTTTCATTCTCCTAATGTTGGAACACACACAACACGACAGACTGAAAATACACTACCCTACTGAAAATACACTACCCTACTAAAAATACACTACCCTACTAGAAAAACACTACCCTACTGAAAATACACTACCCTACTAGAAACACACTACCCTACTGAAAATAAACTACCCTACTAGAAACACACTACCCTGCTAGAAACACACTACCCTACTGAAAATACACTACCCTACTGAAAATACACTACCCTACTAAAAATACACTACCCTACTAGAAACACACTACCCTACTGAAAATACACTACCCTACTAGAAACACACTACCCTACTGAAAATAAACTACCCTACTAGAAACACACTACCCTGCTAGAAACACACTACCCTACTGAAAATACACTACCCTACTGAAAATACACTACTCTACTGAAAATACACTACCCTACAGAAAATACACTACCCTAATAGAAACACACTACCCTAGTGAAAATACACTACCCTACTAGAAACACACTACCCTACTGAAAATACACTACCCTACTAGAAAAACACTACCCTACTGAAAATACACTACCCTACTAGAAACACACTACCCGACTAGAAACACACTACCCTACTGAAAATACACTACCCTACTAGAAACACACTACCCTACTAGAAACACACTACCCTACTGAAAATACACTACCCTACTGAAAACACACTATCCTACTAGAAACACACTACCCTACTAGAAACACACTACCCTACTGAAAATACACTACCCTACTAGAAACACACTAACCTACTGAAAATACACTACCCTACTAGAAGCACACTACCCTACTGAAAATACACTACCCTACTAGAAAAACACTACCCTACTGAAAATACACTATTCTACTAGAAATACACTACCCGACTAGAAACAAACTACCCTACTGAAAATACACTACCCTACTAGAAACATACTACCCTACTAGAAACACACTACCCTACTGAAAATAAACTACCCTACTGAAAACACACTATCCTACTAGAAACACACTACCCTACTAGAAACACACTACCCTACTGAAAATAAACTACCCTACTGAAAACACACTATCCTACTAGAAACACACTACCCTACTAGAAAAACACTACCCTAGTGAAAATACACTACACTACTAGAAACACACTACCCTACTGAAAATACTCTACCCAACTGAAAATACACTACCCTACTAGAAAAACACTACCCTACTAGAAACACACTACCCTACTAGAAACACACTACCCTACTGAAAATAAACTACCCTATTAGAAACACACTACCCTGCTAGAAGCACACTACCCTACTGAAAATACACTACCCTACTGAAAATACACTACACTACTAAAAATACACTACCCTACTAGAAACACACTACCCTACTGAAAATACACTACCCTACTAGAAACACACTACCCTACTGAAAATAAACTACCCTACTAGAAACACACTACCCTGCTAGAAACACACTACCCTACTGAAAATACACTACCCTACTAGAAACACACTACCCTACTAGAAACACAATACCCTATTAGAAAACACTACCCTACTGAAAATACACTACCCTACTAGAAACACACTACCCTACTAGAACCACACTACCCTACTAGAAACACACTACCCTACTGAAAATACCCTACCCTACTAGAAACACACTACCCTACTGAAAATACACTACCCTACTCGAAACAAACTACCCTAATAGAAACACACTACACTACTGAAAATAAACTACCCTACTGAAAACACACTACCCTACTAGAAACACACTACCCTACTGAAAATACACTACCCTACTGAAAATACTCTACCCAACTGAAAATACACTACCCTACTAGAAAAACACTACCCTACTGAAAATACACTACCCGACTAGAAACACACTACCCTACTGAAAATACACTTCCCTACTAGAAACACACTACCCTACTAGAAACACACTACCCTACTGAAAATACACTACCCTACTGAAAATACTCTACCCAACTGAAAATACACTACCCTACTAGAAACACACTACCCTACTAGAATCACACTACCCTATTAGAAACACACTACCCTACTGAAAATACACTACCCTACTAGAAACACACTACCCTACTAGAACCACACTACCCTACTAGAAACAAACTACCCTACTAGAAACACACTACCCTACTAGAAACACACTAACCTACTGAAAATACACTACCCTACTCGAAAAACACTACCCTACTAGAAACACACTACACTACTGAAAATACACTACCCTACTGAAAATACACTACCCTACTGAAAATACACTACCCTACTAGAAACACACTACCCTACTGAAAATACACTACCCTACTAAAAATACACTACTCTACTAGAAACACACTACCCTACTGAAAATACACTACCCTACTAGAAACACACTACCCTACTGAAAATAAACTACCCTACTAGAAAGACACTACCCTACTAGAAACACACTACCCTACTGAAAATACACTACCCTACTGAAAACACACTATCCTACTAGAAACACACTACCCTACTGAAAATACACTACCCTACTAGAAACACACTACACTACTGAAAATACACTACCCTACTAGAAACACACTACCCTACTGAAAATACACTACCCTACTAGAAACACACTACCCTACTGAAAATACACTACCCTACTAGAAACACACTACCCTACTGAAAATAAACTACCCTACTAGAAACACACTACCCTGCTAGAAACACACTACCATGGGTAAGAAAATACACTACCCTACTGAAAATACACTACCCTACTAAAAATACACTACCCTACTAGAAACACACTACCCTACTGAAAATACACTACCCTACTAAAAATACACTACCCTACTGAAAATTAACTACCCTACTAGAAACACACTACCCTGCTAGAAACACACTACCCTACTGAAAATACACTACCCTACTAGAAACACACTACCCTACTAGAAACACACTACCCTACTAGAAACACAATACCCTACTGAAAATACACTACCCTACTAGAAACACACTACCCTACTGAAAATACACTACCCTACTGAAAATACACTACCCTACTGAAAATACACTACCCTACTAGAAACACACTACCCTACTGAAAATACACTACCCTACTGAAAATAAACTACCCTACTAGAAACACACTACCCTACTGAAAATACACGACCCTACTGAAAATACACTACCCTACTGAAAATACACTACCCAACCAGAAACACACTACCCTACGTAAAATACACTACCCTACTGGAAACACACTACCCTACTGAAAATACACTACCCTACTATAAGCACACTACCCTACTGAACTGAAAATACACTACCCTACTGAAAATACACTACTCTACTAGAAGCACACTACCCTACTGAAAATACACTACCCTACTAGAAACACACTACCCGACTAGAAACAAACTACCCTACTGAAAATACACTACCCTACTAGAAACATACTACCCTACTAGAAATACACTACCCTACTGAAAATAAACTACCCTACTGAAAACACACTATCCTACTAGAAACACACTACCCTACTAGAAACACACTACCCTACTGAAAATACACTGCCCTACTGAAAATACACTACCCTACTGAAAATACACTACCCTACTGAAAATACACTACCCTACTAGAAACACACTACCCTACTGAAAATACACTACCCTACTAGAAACACACTACCCTACTAGAAACACACTACCATACTGAAAATACACTACCCTACTAGAAACAAACTACCCTAATGAAAATACACTACCCTACCGAACTGAAAATACACTACCCTACTGAAAATACACTACCCTACTGAAAATACACTACCCTACTGAAAATACACTACCCTACTGAAACTACACTGCCCTACTGAAAATACACTACCCTACTGAAAATACACTACCCTACTAAAAACACACTACCCTACTGAAAATACACTAGCCTACTAGAAACACACTACCCTACTGAAAATACATTACCCTACTAGAAACACACTACCCTACTGAAAATACACTACCCTACTAGAAACAAACTACCCTACTGAAAATACACTACTCTACTAGAAACACACTACCCTACTAGAAACACACTACCCTACTGAAAATACACTACCCTACTGAAAATACACTACCCTACTAGAAACACACTACCCTACTGAAAAGATACTACCCTACTGAAAATACACTACCCTACGAGAAACACACCACCCTACTGAAAATACACTACCCTACTAGAAACACACTACCCTACTGTTACGTTCCCCAGTTTATGTGTTGTAGTTTGTGTATTTGCATGTGTTTATTTCAGGAAAGGGCTTCCTGAAATCCCTCAAGCAGCTGATTGGTCGACTCCAGGGCTAATTGGAGAGCTGACCCCGCCCCCTCATCAAGACAACTGTCTCCAATTACCCATTCAATCTGAAGCTATATAAAAGCCAGTGTTCTGTTCAGGAGAGATTTGCTGGGAGGTCATTGCAGAGATTTTGCTAGAGATTTTGCTGTGAGAGTTGGTATGTTTTGTGAGTTTGTTGCTCAGATAGAGCTTATTTGATGTCCTTTGTTTCTTAGTTTGTTTGTGAAATTGTTTCATTTGTTCCCAGGGGGGAAGGGGAAGGCACCTAGTGAGTGCTTAGGCAAGAGGCCCGCGGGCATTCATATACCCGTAGCATATTCGCTGTCTAGGCACAATAGGTAAGACCTGGGCGGACCACCCCCTTGTATTTTGGTTAGGGCACCAGGTGGTGCTAAATTAGGTAAGTAGTGGGTAGGCAGGTAAGATAGGAGAGGGGGGGCTTTGAGATTTACTTTCTTTGCTTTGGTTCCGTCCAGCCCCTTTTCCCCATATTACTGTGTGAAGGAATAAAGTCCTGGTAAACGGTACCACATTCTGCTTGTTGTCATTCTTTCTTGCACCTACAGTCCATAACTTTTTCACTTCACGGAGAGTTTACTTGTAGCAGGGTGTTGCGTTCCCTCTTCATAGAGGCGTGCGTAACACTACTGAAAATACACTACCCTACTAGAAACTACACTACCCTACTGAAATACACTACCCTACTAGAAACACACTACCCTACTGAAAATACACTACCCTACTAGAAACACACTACCCTACTGAAAATACACTACCCTACTAGAAACACACTACCCTACTGAAAATACACTACCCTACTGAAAATACACTACCCGACTAGAAACACACTACCCTACTGAAAATACACTACCCTACTGAAAATACACTACCCTACTGAAAACACACTACCCTACTAGAAACACACTACCCTACTAGAAACACACTACCCTACTTGAAACACACTAGACCTACTGAAAATACACTACCCTACTAGAAACACACTACCCTACTAGAAACACACTACCCTGCTGAAAATACACTACCCTACTAGAAACACACTACCCTACTGAAAATACACTACCCTACTAGAAACACACTACCCTACTAGAAACACACTACCCTACTGAAAATACACTACCCCACTGAAAATACAGTACCCTACTGAAAATACACTACCCAACAAGAAACACACTACCCAACAAGAAACACACTACCCTACGGAAAATACACTACCCTACTGAAAATACACTACCCAACAAGAAACACACTACCCAACAAGAAACACACTACCCTACTGAAAATACACTTCCCTACTGAAAATACACTACCCAACAAGAAACACACTACCCTACTAGAAACACACTACCCAACAAGAAACACACTACCCAACAAGAAACACACTACCCTACTGAAAATACACTTCCCTACTGAAAATACACTACCCAACAAGAAACACACTACCTTGCTGAAAATACACGACCCAACAAGAAACACACTACCCTACTGAATGCACACAACCCTACTGAAAGCACACTACCCTACTGAAAGCACACTACCCTACTGAAAATACTCTACCCTATTAGAAACACACTACCCTACTGAAAATACACTACCCTATTAGAAACACACTACCTAACAAGAAACACACTACCCTACTGAAAGCACACTACCCTACTAGAAACACACTACCCAACAAGAAACACACTACCCTACTGAAAGCACACTACCCTACTGAAAGCACACTACCCTACTAGAAACACACTACCCAACAAGAAACACACTACCCTACTGAAAGCACACTACCCTACTGAAAACACACTACCCTACTGAAAACAAACTACCCCACACTACACTCTATCTAATCACATTATACTATATCAATGTTTCTCAATCCTTTTAGAACTTTAATTCTACATTAACCGCCTGGTACGTGTAGTATTACAACAGTTGAGCAGCTTACAGTGATAATAACACATTCATACCATCAGTAATAACAGCATCAGTAAAGTGTTTATTGTTATTGTGTGGTTAGTTATTGAAGACCAGTGGTGCTTTATACAACTCAGACTTTGCATCTAATTACCTAGTTATGTATTTTTCCATACCTTACCTCTGCTTCTCTTTCCCTATACTCCAATTACACACACACACACACACACACACACACACACACACACACACACACACACACACACACACACACACACACACACACACACACACACACACACACACACACACACACACACACACCAATTAGCTATTGATTGCCCTCAAACCTCCTCTCTGCACTTCACTCACATATTTCTTTCACCCCCTTTCCACCCCCGGCCCTCTCTGCTGCAGGGCAGAGATAGACTGTCAGCCACATAGCTCCAGAGACGAGGCCAAAAATGCTGTAATTATGCTCTTCATGCAATGAGTCAGATGAGAAGTGAAGAAAACACACACTAGAAGAGAAGCTGTCTGTCCGTTCCTGAAGTATCAATACTAATTCAGCCTGTTCTGGCTAGAGCTTGAACTGGATAATTCAGAGTGGTGTGAGATTGTGTGTGTGTGTGTGTGTGTGTGTGTGTGTGTCTCTGTGTGTGTGTACAGGGGATTTAATTAAGAGGGAACTCAGACATGATTTTCTTGACCTTGTCTCATCACCCTTAATTACAGAAAGGCTGCTCTGTGTGAGTTAATGTCATCCCACTATCGCTCTGACTGACAGAGATAACCCACTGTCTCTCTGACTGACAGAGAGAACCCACTGTCTCTCTGACTGACAGAGAGAACCCACTGTCTCCCTGACTGACAGAGAGAACACGGAACACACTTTCTGCTCTGTTGGTCTGAGGGAACACAACTATCCTCATCATACAGCTCCAATCCTCAACACAACATGGCTGTACTGCTGCATTCTGGACCTGAATATGTTTTAGGCTGTGTACTTAATAGCTGTTTGTAGTGCATCAGACCATGAGCCTTAATTTCTTCTCTATAGGCAGTACACTGGACAGGGTCCTAAACACATCAATGCTGTTTTACTCTGACTGATCCGGGGTAGGTTGGGTGTTTAGGAGTGCTGACACTGTGTGAGGCCCCAAACACCCACTTCCCCTTTGTCAATATACCGTAGTTAGTCACAAAACACCAGCGGGATACATGCCAATTAACTCAGCATAGACACAGGAAAAGTGCCAAAACAACACACGCACACATACACACACCACCACCACCCAACCTCCAACCAACCGTCGATAACAGACCACCAACCAACGCATCACCAACACAGAAAACCTTACAGCAAACACACACAAACAGCAACAGGATATATCAATCAGTTAACCAGGCATGTGACCACTACTCTGTTAGTCAGAGAACATCCATCACCTACTGTCAGTCAATTACAGAGAGCTAACAGCAATCAGATAGCCAATCAACAGTATAACAACAACACTGCAGATGTTTCCCCCACTGAGACCTGTATTAACAGGACTCCATGGGAACGATGGAGGGATAGAGAGATGGAGGGATGGATGGATGGATGGATGGATAGATGGAGGGATAGAGAGATGGAGGGATGGATGGATGGAGGGATAGAGAGATGGAGGGATAGAGAGATGGAGGGATGGATGGATGGATGGATGGATGGATGGAGGGATAGAGAGTAGGAGGAATGGATGGAGGGATAGAGAGATGGAGGGATAGAGAGATGGAGGGATGGATGGATGGATGGAGGGATAGAGAGTAGGGGGAATGGATGGATGGATGGAGGGATAGAGAGATGGAGGAATGGATGGATGGAGGGATGTTCCTGGGTAAGATAAAGTTGCTTTTATTCCCAGTTATACTGTAAATGCTACTTTGTAGGCATGGCGACAGTTCCAAGGAGTTGTCATAATGATTGAATTACATATTTTTAAAATTCCGTTTCTATGCAGATGGTAGGCTCCGTAGATAGAAACTAGTGAGTCCAAGTGCTAACTGGCTAAACCTACACTTTCACTTTCAATTAACAATGTCAACATTGTGCCAATGTGTTTGTCTTGAACTACCATCTGTTGTTGTGACTGTAGACATTTGCAGAAGACATATGTTTGTCTTATAATGTATAAGGTATGACACCAATCCATGCTTTGCTTCCCCTGGCACTGTTGCCACACACTAACGTTTTAGCATTTGTGGCACAAATCCCGTTCAAGTCATCAGAACGATAGTAACATCTTTCACACAAATCAAATCTAAGTTTATTTGTCACGTGCGCCGAATACATTAGGTGTAGACCTTACACTGAAATGCTTACTAACAGGCTCTAACCAATAGTGCGAAAAAAGGTATGTGTGTGTGTGTGTGTGTGTGTGTGTGTGTGTGTGTGTGTGTGTGTGTGTGTGTGTGTGTGTGTGTGTGTGTGTGTGTGTGTGTGTGTGTGTGTGTGTAGATAAGTAAAGAAATAAAACAGTAAAAAGACATTTGAAAATAACAGTAACAAGGCTATATACAGACACCTGTTAGTCAGGCTTATTGATGTAGTATGTACATGTAGGTATCGTTAAAGTGACTATGCATTTATGATGAACGGAGAGTAGCAGAAGTGTAAAAAGAGGGGTTGGCGGGTGGTGGAACACAATGCAGAAAGCCCGGTTAGCCAATGTGTGGGGGAACTGGTTGGTCGGGCCAATTGAGGTAGTATGTACATGAATGTATAGTTAAAGTGACTATGCATATAAGATAAACAGAGAGTAGCAGCAGCGTAAAAGAGAGGTTGGGGGGATCACACAATGCAAATAGTCCGGGTAACCATTTGGTTACCTGTTCAGGAGTCTTATGGCTTGGGGGTAAAAACTGTTGAGAACCCTTTTCGTCCTAGACTTGGCACTCCGGTACCGCTTGCCATGCGGTAGTAGAGAGAACAGTCTATGACTGGGGTGGCTGGGGTCTTTGACAATTTTTAGGGCCTTCCTTTGACACCGCCTGGTGTAGAGGTCCTGGATGGCAGGCAGCTTTGTCCCAGTGATGTACTGGGCCGTACGCACTACCCTCTGAAGTGCCTTGCGGTCGGAGGCCGAGCAATTGCCGTACCAGGCAGTGAAGCAACCGGTCAGGATGCTCTCGGTGTTGCAGCTGTAGAACCTTTTGAGGATCTCAGGACCCATGCCAAATCTTTTTGTATTCCTGAGGGGGAATAGGCTTTGTCGTGCCCTCTTCACGACTGTCTTGGTGTGTTTGGTCCAATCTAATTTGTTGTTGATGTGGACACAAAGGAATTTGAAGCTCTCAACCTGCTCCACTACAGCCCCGTCGATGAGAATGGGGACGTGCTCGGTGCTCCTTTTCCTGTAGTCCACAATTATCCCATTAGCCTTGGTTACGTTGAGGGATAGGTTGTTATTCTGGCACCACCCGGCCAGGTCTCTGACCTCCTCCCTATAGGCTGTCTCATCGTTGTCGGTGATCAGGCCTACCACTGTTGAGTTGTCTGCAAACTTGATGGTGTTGGAGTTGTGCCTGGCCATGCAGTCGTGGGTGAACAGGGAGTACAGGAGGGGACTGAGCACGCACCCCTGGGGAGCTCCAGTGTTGAGGATCAGCAATGCAGATGGGTTGCTACCTACCCTCACCACCTGGGGGTGGACCGCCAGGAAGTCTAGGATCCAGTTGCAGTCCCAGGTTCCTTAGCTTAGTGATGAGCTTTGTGAATGTGTGAAGTGGTTGAAAAATGAGTTTTTATGACTCCAACCTAAGTGTTTGCAAACTTCCAACTTCAAATGTAAGTCCAACTAATACAGAATTACACAAAAACCTGGCTTGGACCATTCTGTTCTGTTAGTTCTGATATTGGAGGTATGGTAGGGCTTGGATCACTCTGTTCTGTTAGTTCTGATATTGGAGGTATGGTAGGGCTTGGATCATTATATTCTGTTAGTTCTGATATTGGAGGTATGGTAGGGCTTGGATCATTATATTCTGTTAGTTCTGATATTGGATGTATGGTAGCGCTTGGATCACTCTGTTCTGTTAGTTCTGATATTGGTGGTATGGTAGGGCTTGGATCATTACATTCTGGTAGTTCTGATATTGGAGGTATGGTAGGGCTTGGATCATTACATTCTGGTAGTTCTGATATTGGAGGTATGGTAGGGCTTGGATCATTATATTCTGTTAGTTCTTATATTGGAGGTATGGTAGGGCTTGGATCATTATATTCTGTTAGTTCTGATATTGGAGGTATGGTAGGGCTTGGATCATTATATTCTGTTAGTTCTGATATTGGAGGTATGGTAGGGCTTGGATCATTATGTTCTGTTAGTTCTGATATTGGAGGTATGGTAGGGCTGGGATCACTCTGTTCTGGTAGTTCTGATATGGTAGGGCTTGGATCATTATGTTCTGGTAGTTCTGATATTGGAGGTATGGAATGGCTTGGATCATTATGTTCTAGTAGTTCTGATATTGGAGGTATGGTAGGGCTTGGATCACTCTGTTCTGTTAGTTCTGATATTGGAGGTACGGTAGGGCTTGGATCATTATATTCTGTTAGTTCTGATATTGGAGGTATGGTAGGGCTTGGATCACTCTGTTCTGTTAGTTCTGATATTGGATGTATGGTAGGGCTTGGATCATTATGTTCTGTTAGTTCTGATATTGGAGGTATGGTAGGGCTTGGATCACTCTGTTATGTTAGTTAAATATTGGAGGTATGGTAGAGCATCACTCTGTATAAGGACAGGCAGTGAATTACAGAGAAAAAATGGACCAAAAAACAAACAAAGCAAGGCAATCACATTGAAGCACACTGGAAATCAATAGTTTCTTTTTCTACTTCCATGTATAGAAAAGCCTGGGGGAGAGACAGCATGTGTCCTCACTCCTCTCATTTGAGGCCATTTAGAGTTCAATGCGTTCAAATATCCCTATTAGAGTTTACGATCTTTGTTAATACCCCGGAGGACAGTACTTATCCTATAGGCCTATTCTCTCCAAAAAGGGACTGATAGGAGGGTGAGAGACAGCAGCCAGTCATTTGGCCCTGCCTCTGGCCATGGAGCATTTCTATTGTATGGAGAAGCAACACAGCACTATAGTATCATGATATATTCTGGGTGATTGACTGGAGTTAGCATGAGTTACATACTGTAGCTTCCCCTGACATACCTTAAGGGAACATTTCGACATTTACCGTATGGTTAGTGAGAAAGTCCATATTGCAAATGTAACGTCCCTTACTAGACGTCCGAAAACATTTTTAAAATTCGGGGACGGCGTCGGGCCGAGCGGCAGGGCCAGACCTACCGGGAAGTCATCAAATGAACTTTGTCGGACATTCGGTTTTCGTTTTATAAAATAATCAAATTTTGGTCCATTTTTCCGCTATGCCGGAAAATCCCACAAGAGGGCATAAGCAATCATATTGCAATTTGACAAAACATCACGAATCACGACGGGCCATATCTCGAAAACTGAAAATATTTCGAAGCCGAAACTTGGTGAGCATAGGTTTGGCATAATGGGCAGTTGGCCCCGAACAAGATGGCACCTAGGCCTCAACGGTTTTTGAGTTATGGCCATATTTCTGGGATTAAAGGTCCAAAATGAAAATAGAGAAATGATTTTTTCACTTCACGTCAAAGTCAAGGAGCCTCCGGTGTCAATAAAAAAAAAATCTGCCATTTATCTATCGTCATTTAAGAGAAATCGCACGATGACAGATTTGTGATGTTCAAATATAGGTTTTTTTTTTTTCAACGGTTACAGATCCAGTTGCAGGGTGTTCATATGAATATTTTTAAAGTGTGCTGCGGAGCTCTGCGACATTTCTGTGATTTTCTATGATTTTCTGAAATAACACACACTCACTAAACCCTCCGTAAATAACTCAGTTCTTAACGTAAAGACTTAAAACTCAGGATTCTGTAAAGGCATACCCCAATGAGGATATGAGTTTACTTATAGCTTCCTGTGCCAACAGGAAGTGCCTTAAATGGTGTCATAGTGGCTGTATCCAAGGGTTAAAAAGGTCAGATCTTTTCAAAACTTCATATGTGATTAGGCAACCCTCCTGAACTGTAAAATCAGTCATTTCTCCCAACAGATGTCAAAGAAAAGCTCTCACACACACACACAGCAAGGATGGAGTGACAAAGCGCGGTGTTTAAAGACACAGAGAGCAGGCAATGGCATAAACATAATCCCAAGGCCGTGCCGAGTTCAACGAGATATCCCGCTTGACCGTAGCTCGCTCGGTCTAAGTGCAGCGACCATGAGAAAAGTAGGCCCAATATGAAGCCTGCACCAGAACGTCATTTGATTTTGGGTGACAGCGGCGGAACCGTTGGGTTTAGAAGGACAATTCAAACACAGGACTGTTCCTAAGGTCCTCCCGATCTGTGCAAGCCTAACCTTGACCATGTGACATTAACCCTTCACAGGTAAAAGAAGGTGTTTACATAAAAACAGTTTGCATTGACTTCTCTCCCCATAGGAATACATTGCCTGCTCCCCTAAATACAACCTGGAGTCTATATGGGTTATGAATGCTGTATGAACCTGTCTTCGGTACCAGTCCATCAGGCCACTATAAGGTCTACCTGTGTCGATTCTAGGCTTCCTGGGCCAACCGGAAGTGCTTAAAATCACCCTAAAAATGTATATCCATAAACTGCCTGCAATTTGATGGACATAGTGCATTGAACCCTGTGTAAATCAGTCAATTCTTAACGTAAAGACTTAAAACTCAGGATTCTGTAAAAGCATAGCCCAATGAGGATATGTGTTGACTTATAGCTTCCTGTGTCAACCGGAAGTGCCATAATTGGTGTCTCAGGGGCTGTTTGGAAGGGTTAAAAAAATCAGATCTGTCCAAAACTTCATATGTGTGATTAGGCAACCCCCATGAACTGTAAATCAGTCATTTTTCCCATAAAAATTCAAAGGAAAACTAAATCACACAGATACACAACTTGGATGGAGGGACGTATTGGGGTGCGTAGAGACTGACAGTGCCTCCAATAGTTAGCTTTGTTCGAGCTAAAAAAGAACCGTCAGACCTAGAGTTCTGAAACTTTAGAAACCTGTTCTAGACCTCAGGTCGATAGTGCGTGGTGAGTTACGGCGCTCTAGAAGGTTCTCGTCCGAGAAACAGCCTCGAACATTTGCAATGACTTCAATTCATTTTGACCATTACGAAAATGGCGACATTTAGAAAAGTCTCAGAGACACAAGACTAGGTGCATTGAAACCGGCTCGGCCCATAGACACGGACCCCAACGTGTCCGATAGCTCCTTCAAGGACCCCATAGCAAGGCATGGAAAAAAGTGGATTTTCAGCACCAATTAGTGTTTTACTCGGACACCAAATGACCTATCGAGCCGAAACTCGGGATTCGGGGTCGCCTCACATAGGACTACACATAATGTCCGAACTGGACCCGCAGCTAGAAAGTAACTATGTGTTTTATGTTTTTTTTATGGTTTGAACAGAAGGCGTTGTGAATTTTGGGCCAGCTCTGAAGTATGTGATACTTGGCTCCTAAACGAGTTGGGAAAAGTGGGTTTGGTGTCAGTTTGCATCAGTTTGGTGTCAGAATGATATCAAATTGACTGATGGACAGTGACTTGCAGGTGACTCTTGTCCATTTGCAATATGTTTAAGCGGTGAGGTACCATCACCAAAAGCGACATTCTGAAATCAACCCTAACGAGCGATGGAGAGGTACCAGAATCACTGCCCAGCCATCCCGAGTTCATCGGGCCAGTCAAATTGGCATTCCTGTACGATTTTTATAGCATGACAAATTGGTGATGGTGAATGCCCAGTTAACCATATTGCAAATGCACAGTGACTTTGAAGGGGTGAGAAAACATTACCAAATGGACATTCTGAAATCAACACAAAAATGGCATCACCATAGTGTCCAGACTGTGCCGAGTCCAACGAGGCGCCCCACTTGACCGTAGCTCGCTCGGTCTGAGCGCAGCGACCATGAGAAAAATAGGCCCACAATGAAGCCTGCACCACAATGTCATTTGATTTTGGGTGACAGCGGCGGAACCGTTAGGTTTAGAAGGACAATTCAAACACAGGACTGTTCCTAAGGTCCTCCCGATCTGTGCAAGCCTAACCTTGACCGTGTGACATTAACCCTTCACAGTTAAAAGAAGGTGTTTACATCAAACAGTTTGCATTGACTTCTCTCCCCATAGGAATACATTGGCTTCACCTCGAAATTCAACCTGAGGCCTATGTGGGTTATGAATGCCTTATGAACCTGTCTTCTATGACATTCCATCAGACCACTATGAGGTCTACCTGTGTCGATTCTAAGCTTCCTGGAGCAACCGGAAGTGGTTAAATTCACCCAAAAGGTATTTGGATGTACATCACCACCAAAGGTGAAAATGACTCTGCATTCAACCCTGTGTAGATCAGTCAATTCTCAACGTAAAGACTTAAAACTCAGAATTCTGTAAGTTTCTATGTCATTCAAGACATGTGTGTATTTATACCTTCCTGTGCCAACCGGAAGTGCCATAATTGGTGTCTCAGGGGCTGTTTGGAAGGGTTAAAAAAATCAGATCTGTCCAAAACTTCATATGTGTGATTAGGCAACCCCATGAACTGTAAATCAGTCATTTTTCCCATAAAAATTCAAGGGAAAACTAAATCACACAGATTCACAACTTGGATGGAGGGACGTATTATTGGGGTGCGTAGAGACTGACAGTGCCTCCAATAGTTTGCTTTGAATGATATCAAATTGACTGATGGACGGTGACTTGCAGGTGACTCTTGTCCATTTGCAATATGTTTAAGCGGTGAGGTACCATCACCAAAAGCGACATTCTGAAATCAACACAAAAAATGGCATCACCATAGTGTCCAGACTGTGCCGAGTCCAATGAGACGCCCCACTTGACAGTAGCTCGCTCGGTCTGAGCGCAGCGACCATGAGAAAATTAGGCCCACAATGAAGCCTGCACCACAATGTCATTTGATTTTAGGTGACAGCGGCGGAACCGTTAGGTTTAGAAAGACAATTCAACCACAGAAATGTTCCTAAGGTCCTCCCGATCTGTGCAAGCCTAACCTTGACTGTGTGGCATTAACCTTTCACAGTTAAAAGAAGGTGTTTACATCAAAAAGTTTGCATTGACTTCTCTCCCCATAGGAATACATTGGCTTCACCTCGAAATTCAACCTGAGGCCTATGTGTGTTATGAATGCCTTATGTACCTGTCTTCTATGACATTCCATCAGACCACTATGAGGTCTACCCGTGTCAATTCTAAGCTTCCTGGAGCCACCGGAAGTGGTTAAATTCACCCAAAAGGTATTTGGATGTACATCACCACCAAAGGTGAAAATGACTCTGCATTCAACCCTGTGTAGATCAGTCAATTCTCAACGTAAAGACTTAAAACTCAGGATTCTGTAAGTTTCTATGTCAATCAAGACATGTGTGTATTTATAGCTTCCTGTGCCAACCGGAAGTGCCATAATTGGTGTCTCAGGGGCTGTTTGGAAGGGTTAAAAAAATCAGATCTGTCCAAAACTTCATATGTGTGATTAGGCAACCCCCATGAACTGTAAATCAGTCATTTTTCCCATAAAAATTCAAAGGAAAACTAAATCACACAGATACACAACTTGGATGGAGGGACGTATTGGGGTGTGAAGAGACTGACAGTGCCTCCAATAGTTAGCTTTGTTCGAGCTAAAAAAGAACCGTCAGACCTAGAGTTCCGAAACTTTAGAATCCTGTTCTAGACCTCAGGTCGATAGTGTGTGGTGAGTTACGGCGCTCTAGAAGGTTCTCGGACCGAGAAACAGCCTCGAACATTTGCAATGACTTCAATTCATTTTGACCATTACGAAAATGGCGACATTTAGAAATGTCCCAGAGACACAAGACTAGGTGCATTGTGACCGTCTCGGCCCATAGAGACAGAACCCAACGTCTCTGTCCGATAGCTCATTCAAGGACCCCGTAGCAAGTAATTGAAAAAAGTGGATTTTCAGCACCAATTAGGGTTTTACTCGGACACCAAATGACCTATCGAGCCGAAACTCGGGATTCGGGGTCGTCTCACATAGGACTACACATAATGTCCGAACTGGCCCCGCAGCTAGAAAGTAACTATGTGTTTTATGTTTTTTTTATGGTTTGAACCGAAGGCGTTGTGAATTTTGGGCCAGCTCTGAAGTATGTGATACTTGGCTCCTAAACGAGTTGGGAAAAGTGGGTTTGGTGTCAGTTTGTATCAGTTTGGTGTCAGAATTATATCAAATTGACTGATGGACGGTGAATTGCAGGTGACTCTTGTCCATTTGCAATATGTTTAAGCGGTGAGGTACCATCACCAAAAGCGACATTCTGAAATCAACCCTAACGAGCGATGGAGAGGTACCAGTATCACTGCCCAGCCATCCCGAGTTCATCGGGCCAGTCAATTTGGCATTCTTGCATGATTTTTATAGCATGACAAATTGGTGATGGTGAATGCCCAGTTAACCATATTGCAAATGCACAGTGACTTTGAAAGGGTGAGAAAACATTACCAAATGGACATTCTGGAATCAACCCTAACGAGCGATGGAGAGGTACCAGAATCACTGCCCAGCCATCCCGAGTTCATCGGGCCAGTCAATTTTGCATTCCTGCACGAATTTTCAGTGACTTTGCAAAAGTGAGAAAACATTTGCAATATGTTTTAACAGTGAGCTACCATCACCAAAAGTGACATTCTGAAATCAACCCAAACGAGCGATGGAGAGGTACCAGAATCACTGCCTAGCCATCTCGAGGTCATCGGGCCAGTCAATTTGGCATTCCTGCACGATTTTTATGGCATGACAAATTGGTGATGGTGAATGCCCAGTTAACCATATTGCAAATGCACAGTGACTTTGCAAAAGTGAGAAAACATAAACAAATGGACATGATGAAATCAACACCACGAGTGATTGAAAGGAACAACAATCACTGCCCGGCCATCCCGAGTTCATCAGGCCAGTCAATTTTGCATTTCTGCAGGATTTTTGAGCATGTCAAATTTCTTATGACATTTGGCCCCCACAAAACATATGCCTTATGCACAAGGAAAAAATAAATAAAAATTATGATAATAAAATATGACTAAAGTATGTTGATACAGTTCTTATACGTGTGTAATTGACACAAAATTCTAAAGAATTTCGAAAAACGGTCCAGAAAGCACTTTTTTAGGGGTGTGTGAAGTTTTTTTTTAAATTTTGCAATTATTGACTTTTGACTTCTGACTTCCTATGAAATCATATTGCAAATGGAGAAAACACATGCAATAATGTGCAAGTAAAAAAAAATAAAAAATTATGATAATAAAATTGGACAAAAGTATATTCATACAGTTCTTACACATGTGTAATTGACAAAAAAAGCAAAAGAATTTCGAAAAACGGTCCAGAAAGCACTTTTTTAAGGGGTGATAAGTTTTTGACAAAAAATCAATTTTTTCAAAATTTGGCTTTTGGATGTTGACTTGGAGTCCATTTTCAATATGAAAAACCACGGTGGAGCGCACACGCCACCTGTTGGATTTTTGAAGTGTTACAACTGGCAATAGCCATATGGCATTTGAAGTACATTTTGCATGAATCAACGCCGATTTGGGTGGTATTGGCCATTGTGTACATGGTTTGTACTATGCCAATGGTTTGCCATTCATTTTTGTCCAATACAGGGGGGTATTCCCTTACAATGTAAATACAGTGCCTTGCGAAAGTATTCGGCCCCCTTGAACTTTGCGACCTTTTGCCACTTTTCAGGCTTCAAACATAAAGATATAAAACTGTATTTTTTGTGAAAAATCAACAACAAGTGGGACACAATCATGAAGTGGAACGACATTTATTGGATATTTCAAACTTTTTTAACAAATCAAAAACTGAAACATTGGGCGTGCAACATTATTCAGCCCCCTTAAGTTAATACTTTGTAGCACCACCTTTTGCTGCGATTACAGCTGTAAGTTGCTTGGGGTATGTCTCTATCAGTTTTGCACATCGAGAGACTGAACATTTTCCCCATTCCTCCTTGCAAAACAGCTCGAGCTCAGTGAGGTTGGATGGAGAGCATTTGTGAACAGCAGTTTTCAGTTCTTTCCACAGATTCTCGATTGGATTCTACATATTTCCAATGAAGTCATGGAGTTCATTGTATCTCTCTCTGTTGAGGATGCTCACCTACTTGTAGCCCATCTCTAGTGTAGAACAGTGTGCCTAGTGACTAGTGCTTCCACACAATTGAAAATAATAGTGGGAAAGGAGCTGACACTTTGAGATGATCAGGAACAAAAATCAATGTAGAGGATACAGTTGGAGCAGAGACTGCAGTGGAGCTGATGGAGCTGAGCGGTAGGATGGTGCAGACTGTAGGTCTGCCTCAGGTGACACCGCTCTTACTGCAGTTTACCTTCAGGAGAAGAGAGTGAGATGAGGAGAGGAGGAAGAGAGGAGAGAGAGGAGAGACAGAGGGTGAGAGGAGGGAAAGGAGAGAGAGAGGGGAAGAGGAGAGAGAGGAGAGGGAGAGAGGGAGACGGTGAGAGGAGAGAAAGGAGAGGGTAAGGAAAGAGGGGGATAGGGTGAGAAAGGAGAGGGTGAGAGGAGAGAAAGGAGAGGGTAAGGAAAGAGGGGGATAGGGTGAGAAAGGAGAGGGTGAGAGGAGAGAAAGGAGAGGGAAAGTAGAGAGGGGGGAGAGAAAGGAGAGGGAGAGTAGAGAGGTAGAGGGTGAGAGGAGGTAGAGACATGGAGTGGGTGAGAGGAGAGGGAGACAGGGAGAGGGTGAGAGAAGAGAAAGGAAAGGGAGATTGTGAAAGGAGAGAAAGGTGGGGGAGAGGGTGAGAGTAGAGAAAGGGGGAGAGGAGAGAGGGAGAGGGTGAGAGGAGAGGGAAAGAGTGAGAGAAGAGAAATGAGAGGGAGAGGGTGGGAGGAAAGAAAGGAGAGGGAGAGGGGAGAGGGGGAGATGAGAGAAAGGAGAGAGAAAGGAGAAAGGGAGAGGGTGAGAGGAGAGAAAGGAGAGGGATAGAAGAGAGGGATAAGGAGAGGAGAGAGGAGAGGGAGAGAGGAAATTGAGATTGTGAGAAGAGAGAAAGGAGGAGAGGAGAGAGGGTGAGAGGAGAGAAATAAGAGGGAGAGGGTGGGAGGAAAGAAAGGAGAGGTGCAGGGGAGAGTGGGAGATGAGAGAAAGGAGAGAGAAGGGAGAAAGGAGATGGAGAGGAGAGAGAGGACAGGGAGGGAGGAGAGAGAGGGAGAGATGAGATGGAGAGGAGAAAGTAGAGAGAGGAAAGGGAGAGGAGAGAGGAGAGAGTAGAGAGGAGAGAGGAAAGGGAGAGGAGAGAGGAGAGAGAGGGTAAAGGAAGAGGAGATGAGGAGAAGGGAAAGAAAGGAGAGAAGAAGAGAGGAAGAGTGGGAGGAGAGGGGAAGGGAGAGGGGGAGATGAGAGAAAGGAGAGAGAGAGGAGAAAGGGAGAGGGTGAGAGGAGAGAAAGGAGAGGGAGAAAAGGGGGAGTAGAGAGAAGAGGAAGAGACATGTCTTCGAATAGTTGTTATGAAAATATTTGTTTCAGGGAACTTTATGAGCCTATAGTGTTGTCCCCTAGAGTATCCTGCTGAAAGACCTTGTATGATTGACTCTTCAGATCAGTCAGACAGCCAATCAGCAGTCAGATGACTGCTTTGTTATCACCTTGACAACTGAAATCCCCAGGTAAAGTTGTTTTGTATGTGCATGTGTGTGTTGCTGTGTGATTGTGTAGGTCCTATGTTGGAGGGTGTCTTAGTTCAGAAGTTTTATCCGGGATCAGAAGCTTATACAGGGTGATTTTCTGGCCATTGAAATGGTAAAATATGCAAAGCTTTATGAGAGTCTGTCTGAACTGAGTTCCCTGCATACACACCGTGTAATCCAAACTAAAATGCTTAGAGGCTAAATGTTCTCTTTGCTCTCATTGGAGAGAAGTTTTGTTGCAGAGGGAGAAGTCATGAAAAACGCTTCATAGAACGGCACAGAACTTTTTCCTCTCAGGTCTTTTGACATCGGTGGGCCACCACTGCTCATTGATACTGCTCAAATTGGGCCAGAGCCAGGGACTAGGGAGTGGAAAGATAGGGCAGGCTCTGCCAAATGTGTTTGTGTCTGAGGCGGAGGGAGGGAGAGAGATGAGAGAAAATGATAGGCAGATGATTTCACATCAACTGAGTAAAAACTGGCAAAGGCTCATTGTACTCAATGTCTTGTTATGCCTACACCCCTCTCTATGTGTGTGAATGCGTGTGTGTCTGTGTGAGTGTGTGTGTACCTGTGTATGTGGCTATGAAAACAGTGGTAAATGGTAGGATGACTAGCCATCTCGCTGTGTACACACCTGTCTTATTCTGTGTGTGTGTGTGTCTTGCCTATCAGCTCTCCAGTGTGTCTTCATTAACACTTTCAACACCTGACAGGTAGAACAGATTGAAAATGCAGGGTGATGATCCTGTCAGGCAGAGGAAAACAACTCTCCCCCACCATCTCTCTACATTGGCTTGCAAAAGTATTCACCCCAGTATTCACCCCCCGCATTTTTCTATTTTGTTGCCTTACAACCTGGAATTAAAATGTATTTTTTGAATGATTTGATTTACACAACATGCCTACCACTTTGAAAATGCAAAATATGTTTTATTATGAAACAGAAGAAATTACACAAAAAAAACGGAAAACTTGAGAGTGCATAACTATTCACCCACCGAAAGTCAACGCTTTGTAGCGGCAACAATTGCAGCAATTTCAGCTGCAAGTTTCTTGGGGTACGTGTCTATAAGCTTGGCACATCTAGCAACTGGGATTATTGCCCATTCTTCAAGTCAAAACTGCCCCAGTTCCTTCTCGTTGGATGGGTTTCGCTGGTGTACAGCAATCTTTAAGTCATACCACAGATTCTCAATTGGATTGAGGTCTGGGCTTTGAATAGGCCATTCCAAGACATTTAAATGTTTCCCCTTCGTTAAGGGAATTTTTATCAATGATGACTAATTATGTATACATTTCAAATCAGGACTGACTAGTCCAAATGCTATTATGTACTGTACATATATGAATTTTCTCTTCTTGCTCCCATTCCCAATTGTATATAATATAGTCAGGAGTTTAGAACAGTGCCTTGGTACAAATGAATGAACTATCTCCAGATGGCAGGGACGGACTATCTCTAGATTGTCTAGAATGCTTATCTACACTGACTGACCTTGGTTACAGGCGAGGAGGGAAGGCTTGAGAACTATAGGGCCTCTCTACCGGTGTCATGAAGAGATAGAACATTTAGGAAACGCTGACGTCATTTTCAGTTTATAACCTGTGGAAAATGTGTATATACCAGTACTCTCTTGAATTAAACGCTGTTACCTGACTTATTCTCGGGGTGATGAGAGTGGTTGTGTTTGCACCAGACATAGCATTTTCCTTGATGGCCAAAAAGCTCAACATTTGTCTCATTTGACCAGAGTACCTTCATCCATATGTTTGGGGAGCCTCCAACATGCATTTTGGCGAACACCAAACGTGTTTGCTTATTTTTTTCTTAAAGTAATGGCATTTATCAGGCCACTGTTCAGTAAAGCCCAGCTCTATGGAGTATACAGCTTAAAGTGGTCCTATGGACAGATACCACAATCTCTGCTGTGGAGCTTTGCAGCCCCTTCAGGGTTATCTTTGGTCTCTTTGTTGCATCTCTGATTTGGAACTACCCATCCCGGATCAGGGAGAATTGTCATCAACTGACACTAATTAGCATAACGCAACGGACAAAAAAATACTGAAAATTTTCATATTCATGAAATCACAAGTGAAATATAGTGAAACACAGCTTAGCCTTTTGTTAATCACCCTGTCATCTCAGATTTTGAAATTATGCTTTACAAAGCAAGACAAGCATTTGTGTAAATTTATTGATAGCCTAGCATAGCAGTATGTCCAGTTAGCAGCAGGAAGCTTGGTCACGAAAATCAGAAAAGCAATCAAATGAACCGTTTACCTTTGATGATCTTCGGATGTTTTCACTGACGAGACTCCCAGTTAGACAGCAAATGTTCATTTTGTTCCATAAAGATTATTTTTATAGCCGAAATACCTCGGTTTGTTCTTCACGTTTGGTTGAGAAATCCACCGGAAACTGCGGTCACGACAACGGCAAAAAATATTCCAAATTAGATCCATAATATCGACAGAAACATGGCAAAAGTTTTTTATAATCAATCCTCAAGGTGTTTTTCAAAAATCTATTCCATAATATATCAACCGGGTCAGTTGGCTTCTTAGTAGGAGCGAGAGAAACAATGGCCGCATTTGTCTATTACGCACATTTCACTCTGAGAGCCACCAACTGATCACAGACGCAATGTTGTCGCTCACGCTCATTTTTCTAAATAAATGCCTGAAACTATGTCTTGTTACACTAGACACATTAGGGAAACCATAGAAAAAGGAATCTGGTTGATATCCCTTTCACTGCTCAATAGGGACGCATAGGAACGCAGAGGTTTCTAAATAAGAGTCACTTCCTGATTGGATTTTTCTAAGGCTTTCCCCTGCAATATAAGTTCTGTTATACTCACAGACAATATTTTTACAGTTTTGGAAACTTTAGAGTGTTTTCTATCCTAAGCTGTCAATTATATGCATATTCTATTATCTGGTCCTGAAAAATAGCCCATTAACTTTGGGAACGTTATTTTTCCAAAAATGAAAATAGTGCCCCCTATTTTCAAGAGGTTAATGCCATCCTTGCCTGGTCCGTGAGATTTGGTGGGCAGCCCTCTCTTGTCAGGTTTGTTGTGATGCCATATTCTTTCTCTTTCTTAATAATGTGTTTATTTGGTGCTCCGTGGGATGTTCAAAGTTTCTGATATGTTTTTAGAACCCAACTCTGATCTGTACTTCTCCAAACAGGTCAGGGACAACATTGTAGAGAACTCCTTGGTCTTCATGGTGCCGCTAGCTTGGTGGTGCCCCTTGCTTAGTGGTGTTTCAGACTCTGGGGCCTTCCAGAACAGGTGTATATACAGGTGTATATACTGAGATCATGTGACAGATAATGTAGATTGCACAAAGGTGGACCAAATTATGTGACTTCCAAAAGTAACTGGTTGCACCAGATCTTATTTAGGGGCTTCATAGTAAAGGGGGTGAATACATACACATACGTGAACACAGATTTTTAAAATATTTTTTCACTTCACCATTTTGGACTATTTTGCGTATGTCTATGACATGAAATCCAAATAAAAACCATCTCTCCACCTCTGTCCTCTACCATACCTCTCCCCCATCTGTCCATTCCTCCTCTGTCATCTACCAAACCTCTCCCTCCATTGGTCCATCTCTCCTCTGTCAACTACCACACCTCTCCCTCCATCGGTCCATTTCTCCTCTTTCCTATACCACACCTCTCTCTCCATCGGTACATCTCTCATCCGTCTTCTACCTCACCTCTCCTTCCATCGGTCCATCTCTCCTCTTTTCTCTACCACACCTCTCCCTCCATCTGACCATCTCTCCTCTTTCCTCTACCACACCTCTCCTTCCATCGGTCCATCTCTCCTCTGTCCTTTACCACACCTCTCCCTTTATCTGTCTCTCTCCTCTGTCCTCTACCAAACCTCTCCCTCCATTGGTCCATCTCTCATCTGTCCTCTACCACACCTCTCCCTCCATCTGTCTCTCTCCTCTGTACTCTACCACACCTCTCCCTCTATCTGTCAATTTCTCAACCCCTGTCCTCTACAACAATTATTCCTCCATCTGTCCATCTCTGTACTCTGTACTCTATCACAGCTCTCCCTCCATCTGTCCATCTCTCCTCTGTCCTCTATCACACCTCTCCCTCCATCTGTCCATCTCTCCTCTGTCCTCTACCATACCTCTCCCTCCATCTGTCCATTTCTTCTCTGCATCTATCCATCTGTTGTTTACTAGTCCTCCACCTCTCCCCCTTTCTCTTTTTAATCTGTCTTTTTACCTATCCTGTCAATAACCTTTTCTCATCTCCCTCTCTCCTCTGCTAGTGTATCCTCCTTCTCTAGTCTGTACATTTATTTATATAATTCTCTTTCTCATCTGCCAGACTATCCTCCCTTTTCTCCTCTGCCAGACTATCCTCATCCTCTCCTCTGCCAGACTATCCTCCTCCTCTCCTCTACCAGACTATCCTCCTCTTTCTCCTCTGCCAGTCTATCCTCCTCCTCTCCTCTGCCAGACTATCTTCCACCTCTCCTCTGCCAGACTATCCTCCTCCTCTCCTCTGCCAGACTATCCCCCTCTTTCTCCTCTGCCAGACTATCCTCCTCCCCTCCTCTGCCAGACTATCCTCCTCCTCTCCTCTGCCAGACTACCCTCCTCCTCTCCTCTGCCAGACTATCCTCCTCCTCTACTCTGCCAGACTATCCTCCTCCTCTCCTCTCCTCTGCCAGACTATCCCCCTATTTCTCCTCTGCCAGACTATCCTCCTCCACTCCTCTGCCAGAATATAATCCTCCTCTCCTCTGCCAGACTATCCTCCTCCTCTACTCTGCCAGACTATCCTCCTCCTTCTCCTCTGCCAGACTATCCTCCTCCTCTCCTCTGCCAGACTATCCTCCTCCTCTCCTCTGCCAGACTATCCCCCTCTTTCTCCTCTGCCAGACTATCCCCCTCTTTCTCCTCTGCCAGACTATCCTCCTCCTCTCCTCTGCCAGACTCTCCTCCTCCTCTCCTCAGCCAGAATATCCCCCTCTTTCTCCTCTGCCAGACTATCCTCCTCTCCTCTGCCAGACTATCCTCCTCTCCTCTGCCAGACTATCCTCCTCTCCTCTGCCAGACTATCCTCCTATCCTCCGCCAGATTATTCTCCTCCTCTTCTCTGCCAGACTATCCTCCTCCTCTCCTCCGCCAGACTATCCCCCTCTTTCTCCTCTGCCAGACTATCCTCCTTCTCTCCTCTACCAGACTGTCCTCCTCTTTCTCCTCTGCCAGTCTACACTCCTCCTCTCCTCTGCCAGACTTTCCCCCTCTTTCTCCTCTGCCAGTCGATCCTCCTCCTCTCCTCTGCCAGTTTATCCTCCTCCTCTCCTCTGCCAGACTATCCCCTCTTTCTCCTCTGCCAGACTCTCCTCCTCCTCTCCTCAGCCAGACTCTCCTCCTCCTCTCCTCAGACAGAATATCCTTCTCTTTCTCCTCTGCCAGACTATCCTCCTCTTTCTCCTCTGCCAGACTATCCTCCTCTTTCTCCTCTGCCAGACTATCCTCCTCCTCTCCTCTGCCAGACTATCCTCCTCCTCTCCTCTGCCAGACTATCCTCCTCCTCTCCTCTGCCAGACTATCCTCTTCCTCTCCTCTGCCAGACTATCCTCCTCCTCTCCTCTGCCAGACTATCCTTCTCCTTCTCCTCTGCCAGACTATCCCCCTCTTTCTTCTCTGCCAGACTATCCTCCTCCTTTCCTCTGCCAGAATATCCTTCTTTCTCCTCTAACAGACTATCCCCCTCTTTCTTCTCTGCCAGACTATCCTCCTCCTCTCTGCCAGATTATCCTCCTCCTCTCCTCTGCCAGACTATCCTCTTTCTCCTCTGCCAGACTATCCTCCCCTTTCTCCTCTGCCAGACTATCCTCCTCCTCTCCTCTCCTCTGCCAGACTATCCTCCTCCTCTCCTCTGCCAGACTATCATCCTCCTCTCCTCTCCTCCGCCAGACTATCCCCCTCTTTCTCCTCTGCCAGACTATCCTCCTCCTCTCCTCTGCCAGATTATCCTCCTCCTCTCCTCTGCAAGACTATCCTCCTCTTTCTCCTCTGCTAGACTATCCTCCCCTTTCTCCTCTGCCAGACCATCCTCCTCCTCTCCTCTGCCAGTCTACCCTCCTCCTCTCCTCTGCCAGACTTCCCCCCTCTTTCTCCTCTGCCAGTCTATCCTCCTCCTCTCCTCTGCCAGATTATCCTCCTCCTCTCCTCTGCCAGACTATCCCCTAATTCTCCTCTGCCAGACTCTCCTCCTCCTCTCCTCAGCCAGACTCTCCTCCTCTTTCTCCTCAGCCAGACTATCCCCCTCTTTCTCCTCTGCCAGACTATCCTCCTTCTCTCCTCTGCCATATTATCCTCCTCCTCTCCTCTGCCAGACTATCCTCCTCCTCCTCTCCTCTGCCAGACTATCCTCCTCCTCCTCTCCTCTGCCAGACTCTCCTTCTCTTTCTCCTCTGCCAGACTATCCCCCTCTTTTTCCTCTGCCAGACTATCCTCCTCTTTCTCCTCTGCCAGACTATCCCCCTCCTCTCCTCTGCCAGACTATCCTCCTCCTCTCCTCTGCCAGACTCTCCTCCTCCTCTCCACAGCCAGACTCTCCTCCTCCTCTCCTCTGCCAGAATATCCTTCTCTTTCTCCTCTGCCAGACTATCCCCCTCTTTTTCCTCTGCCAGACTATCCTCCTCTTTCTCCTCTGCCAGACTATCCCCCTTTTTCTCCTCTGCCAGACTATCCTCCTTCTCTCCTCTGCCATATTATCCTCCTCCTCTCCTCTGCCAGACTATCCTCCTCCTCCTCTCCTCTGCCAGACTCTCCTTCTCTTTCTCCTCTGCCAGACTATCCCCCTCTTTCTCCTCTGCCAGACTATCCCCCTCTTTCTTCTCTGCCAGACTATCCTCCTCCTCTCTGCCAGATTATCCTCCTGCTCTCCTCTGCCAGACTATCCTCCTCTTTCTCCTCTGCCAGACTATCCTCCCCTTTCTCCTCTGCCAGACTATCCTCCTCCTCTCCTCTCCTCTGCCAGACTATCCTCCTCCTCTCCTCTCCTCCGCCAGACTATCCCCCTCTTTCTCCTCTGCCAGACTATCCTCTTCCTCTCCTCTGCCAGACTATCCTCCTCCTCTCCTCTCCTCCGCCAGACTATCCCCCTCTTTCTCCTCTGCCAGACTATCCTCGTCCTCTCCTCTGCCAGATAATCCTCCTCCTCTCCTCTGCAAGACTATCCTCCTCTTTCTCCTCTGCTAGACTATCCTCCCCTTTCTCCTCTGCCAGACCATCCTCCTCCTCTCCTCTGCCAGTCTACCCTCCTCCTCTCCTCTGCCAGATTTCCCCCCTCTTTCTCCTCTGCCAGTCTATCCTCCTCCTCTCCTCTGCCAGATTATCCTCCTCCTCTCCTCTGCCAGACTATTATCTAATTCTCCTCTGCCAGACTCTCCTCCTCCTCTCCTCAGCCAGACTCTCCTTCTCTTTCTCCTCTGCCAGACAATCCCCCTTTTTCTCCTCTGCCAGACTATCCTCGTTCTCTCCTCTGCCATATTATCCTCCTCCTCTCCTCTGCCAGACTATCCTCCACCTCCTCTCCTCTGCCAGACTATCCTCCTCCTCCTCTCCTCTGCCAGACTCTCCTTCTCTTTCTCCTCTGCCAGACTATCCCCCTCTTTCTCCTCTGCCAGACTATCCCCCTCTTTCTTCTCTGCCAGACTATCCTCCTCCTCTCTGCCAGATTATCCTCCTCCTCTCCTCTGCCAGACTATCCTCCTCTTTCTCCTCTGCCAGACTATCCTCCCCTTTCTCCTCTGCCAGACTATCCTCCTCCTCTCCTCTCCTCTGCCAGACTATCCTCCTCCTCTCCTCTCCTACGCCAGACTATCCCCCTCTTTCTCCTCTGCCAGACTATCCTCCTCCTCTCCTCTGCCAGATTATCCTCCTCCTCTCCTCTGCAAGACTATCCTCCTCTTTCTCCTCTGCTAGACTATCCTCCCCTTTCTCCTCTGCCAGTCTATCCTCCTCCCCTCCTCTGCCAGACTATCCTCCTCCTCTACTCTGCCAGACTATCCTCCTCCACCAGACTATCCTGCTCCACCAGACTATCCTCCTCCTCTCCTCTGCCAGACTATCCTCCTCCTCCTGTCCTCTGCCAGACTCTCCTTCTCTTTCTCCTCTGCCAGACTATCCCCCTCTTTTTCCTCTGCCAGACTACCCTCTCTTTCTCCTCTGCCAGACTATCCCCCTCCTCTCCTCTGCCAGACTATCCTCCTCCTCCTCCCTCTGCCAGACTCTCCTTCTCTTTCTCCTCTGCCAGACTATCCCCCTCTTTCTCCTCTGCCAGACTATCCCCATCTTTCTTCTCTGCCAGACTATCCTCCTCCTCTCTGCCAGACTATCCTCCTCTTTCTCCTCTGCCAGACTATCCTCCCCTTTCTCCTCTGCCAGACTATCCTCCTCCTCTCCTCTCCTCCGCCAGACTATCCCCCTCTTTCTCCTCTGCCAGACTATCCTCCTCCTCTCCTCTGCCAGATTATCCTCCTCCTCTCCTCTGCAAGACTATCCTCCTCTTTCTCCTCTGCTAGACTATCCTCCCCTTTCTCCTCTGCCAGTCTATCCTCCTCCTCTCCTCTGCCAGACTATCCTCCTCCTCTCCTCTGATAGACTATCCTCCTCCTCTCCTCTGATAGACTATCCTGCTCTTTCTCCTCTGCCAGTCTAGCCTCCTCCCCTCCTCTGCCAGACTATCCTCCTCCTCACCTCTGCCAGACTATCCTCCTCCTCTCCTCTGCCAGACTATCCTCCTCCTCTACTCTGCCAGACTATCCTCCTCCACCAGACTATCCTGCTCCACCAGACTATCCTCCTCCTCTCCTCTGATAGAATATCCTGCTCTTTCTCCTCTGCCAGTCTAGCCTCCTCCCCTCCTCTGCCAGACTATCCTCCTCCTCAACTCTGCCAGACTATCCTCCTCCTCTCCTCTGCCAGTCTATCCTCCTCCTCTCCTCTGCCAGACTATCCTCCTCTCCTCTGCCAGAATATCCTTCTCTTTCTCCTCTGCCAGAATACCCCCCTCTTTCTCCTCTGCCAGACTATCCTCCTCCTCTCCTCTGCCAGATTATCCTCCTCCTCTCCTCTGCCAGACTATCCCCCTCTTTCTCCTCTGCCAGACTATCCTCCTCTTTCTCCTCTGCCAGACTATCCTCCCCTTTCTCCTCTGCCAGACTATCCTCCTCCTCTCCTCTCCTCTGCCAGACTATCCTCCTATCCTCCGCCAGACTATCCTCCTCCTCTCCTCTGCCAAACTATCCTCCTCCTCTCCTCTGCCAGACTATCCTCCTCTTCTCCTCTCCTCCGCCAGACTATACCCCTCTTTCTCCTCTGCCAGACTATCCTCCTTCTCTCCTCTGCCAGATTATCCTCTTCCTCTCCTCTGCCAGACTATACTCCTCTTTCTCCTCTGCCAGACTATCCTCCCATTTCTCCTCTGCCAGACTATCCTCCTCCTCTCCGCCAGACTATCCCCCTCTTTCTCCTCTGCCAGACTATCCTCCTCCTCTACTCTGTCAGATTATCCTCCTCCCCTCCTCTGCCAGACTATCCTCCTCCTCTCCTCTGCCAGACTATCATCCTCCTCTGCTATGCCAGACTATCATCCTCCTCTCCTCTGCCAGACTATCATCCTCCTCTCCTCTGCCAGACTATCATCCTCTTTCTCCTCTGCCAGTCTAGCCTCCTCCCCTCCTCTGCCAGACTATCCTCCTCCTCTGCCAGACTATCCTCCTCCTCTGCCAGACTATCCTCCTCTACTCTGCCAGACTATCCTCCTCCACCAGACTATCCCCCTCTTTCTCCTCTGCCAGACTATCCTCCTCCTCTCCTCTGCCAGACTATCCTCCTCCTCACCTCTGCCAGACTATCCTCCTCCTCACCTCTGCCAGACTATCCTCCTCCTCTCCTCTGCCAGAGTATCCTCCTCCTCTCCTCTGCCAGACTATCCCACCTCTTTCTCCTCTGCCAGACTATCCCACCTCTTTCTCCTCTGCCAGACTATCCCACCTCTTTCTCCTCTGCCAGACTATCCCCCTCTTTCTCCTCTGCCAGACTATCCCCCTCTTTCTCCTCTGCCAGACTATCCCCCTCTTTCTCCTCTGCCAGACTATCCTCCTCTTTCTCCTCTGCCAGACTATCCCCCTCTTTCTCCTCTGCCAGACTATCCTCCTCCACCAGACTATCCTGCTCCACCAGACTATCCTCCTCCTCTCCTCTGCCAGACTATCCTCCTCCTCCTGTCCTCTGCCAGACTCTCCTTCTCTTTCTCCTCTGCCAGACTATCCCCCACTTTTTCCTCTGCCAGACTACCCTCTCTTTCTCCTCTGCCAGACTATCCCCCTCCTCTCCTCTGCCAGACTATCCTCCTCCTCCTCTCCTCTGCCAGACTCTCCTTCTCTTTCTCCTCTGCCAGACTATCCCCCTCTTTCTCCTCTGCCAGACTATCCCCCTCTTTCTTCTCTGCCAGACTATCCTCCTCCTCTCTGCCAGACTATCCTCCTCTTTCTCCTCTGCCAGACTATCCTCCCCTTTCTCCTCTGCCAGACTATCCTCCTCCTCTCCTCTCCTCCGCCAGACTATCCCCCTCTTTCTCCTCTGCCAGACTATCCTCCTCCTCTCCTCTGCCAGATTATCCTCCTCCTCTCCTCTGCAAGACTATCCTCCTCTTTCTCCTCTGCTAGACTATCCTCCCCTTTCTCCTCTGCCAGTCTATCCTCCTCCTCTCCTCTGCCAGACTATCCTCCTCCTCTCCTCTGATAGACTATCCTCCTCCTCTCCTCTGATAGACTATCCTGCTCTTTCTCCTCTGCCAGTCTAGCCTCCTCCCCTCCTCTGCCAGACTATCCTCCTCACCTCTGCCAGACTATCCTCCTCCTCTCCTCTGCCAGACTATCCTCCTCCTCTACTCTGCCAGACTATCCTCCTCCACCAGACTATCCTGCTCCACCAGACTATCCTCCTCCTCTCCTCTGATAGAATATCCTGCTCTTTCTCCTCTGCCAGTCTAGCCTCCTCCCCTCCTCTGCCAGACTATCCTCCTCCTCAACTCTGCCAGACTATCCTCCTCCTCTCCTCTGCCAGTCTATCCTCCTCCTCTCCTCTGCCAGACTATCCTCCTCTCCTCTGCCAGAATATCCTTCTCTTTCTCCTCTGCCAGAATACCCCCCTCTTTCTCCTCTGCCAGACTATCCTCCTCCTCTCCTCTGCCAGATTATCCTCCTCCTCTCCTCTGCCAGACTATCCCCCTCTTTCTCCTCTGCCAGACTATCCTCCTCTTTCTCCTCTGCCAGACTATCCTCCCCTTTCTCCTCTGCCAGACTATCCTCCTCCTCTCCTCTCCTCTGCCAGACTATCCTCCTATCCTCCGCCAGACTATCCTCCTCCTCTCCTCTGCCAAACTATCCTCCTCCTCTCCTCTGCCAGACTATCCTCCTCTTCTCCTCTCCTCCGCCAGACTATACCCCTCTTTCTCCTCTGCCAGACTATCCTCCTTCTCTCCTCTGCCAGATTATCCTCTTCCTCTCCTCTGCCAGACTATACTCCTCTTTCTCCTCTGCCAGACTATCCTCCCATTTCTCCTCTGCCAGACTATCCTCCTCCTCTCCGCCAGACTATCCCCCTCTTTCTCCTCTGCCAGGCTATCCTCCTCCTCTACTCTGTCAGATTATCCTCCTCCCCTCCTCTGCCAGACTATCCTCCTCCTCTCCTCTGCCAGACTATCATCCACCTCTGCTATGCCAGACTATCATCCTCCTCTCCTCTGCCAGACTATCATCCTCCTCTCCTCTGCCAGACTATCATCCTCTTTCTCCTCTGCCAGTCTAGCCTCCTCCCTCCTCTGCCAGACTATCCTCCTCCTCTGCCAGACTATCCTCCTCCTCTGCCAGACTATCCTCCTCTACTCTGCCAGACTATCCTCCTCCACCAGACTATCCCCCTCTTTCTCCTCTGCCAGACTATCCTCCTCCTCTCCTCTGCCAGACTATCCTCCTCCTCACCTCTGCCAGACTATCCTCCTCCTCACCTCTGCCAGACTATCCTCCTCCTCTCCTCTGCCAGAGTATCCTCCTCCTCTCCTCTGCCAGACTATCCCACCTCTTTCTCCTCTGCCAGACTATCCCACCTCTTTCTCCTCTGCCAGACTATCCCACCTCTTTCTCCTCTGCCAGACTATCCCCCTCTTTCTCCTCTGCCAGACTATCCCCCTCTTTCTCCTCTGCCAGACTATCCCCCTCTTTCTCCTCTGCCAGACTATCCTCCTCTTTCTCCTCTGCCAGACTATCCCCCTCTTTCTCCTCTGCCAGACTATCCCCCTCTTTCTCCTCTGCCAGACTATCCCCCTCTTTCTCCTCTGCCAGACTATTCCCCTCTTTCTCCTCTGCCAGACTATCCCCCTCTTTCTCCTCTGCCAGACTATCCCCCTCTTTCTCCTCTGCCAGACTATCCCCCTCTTTCTCCTCTGCCAGACTATCCCCCTCTTTCTCCTCTGCCAGACTATCCCCCTCTTTCTCCTCTGCCAGACTATCCTCCCCTTTCTCCTCTGCCAGACTATCCTCATCCTCTCCTTTCCTCTGCCAGACTATCCTCCTCTCCTCCGCCAGACTATCCTCCTCCTCTCCTCTGCCAGTCTATCCTCCTCTTTCTCCTCCGCCAGACTATCCCACTCTTTTACCTCTGCCACAATATCAGTTTCAATGCCACTGCTGAAAACGTAACATCTGATAAGATTAAAACAGTGGTAGACTGTTTGAGCTACAAGGAGTGTTGTTTTTTTTACACCTGCACCAACATACTGTAATCCACATTGGGGTCTTTAGTCAGGTGTGTTAGTGCTAGGCCGGAAACAAAAGCCTGTGCTACGCTACAGCCCTCTATGATTGGAGTTACCCAACTGTGTCTTAAGCATTCTCCAACATATGCATCATATGAACTCAATGACATCAAAGCTCAGTTGGTAGAGCATGGTGCTTCCACCAGCAGGGTTGTGGGATCGATTCCCAGGACCAGCCATATGTATAATGTATGCATGCATGACTGTAAGTAGATTTGTTTAAAAGCATCTGCTAAATGACATTTATTATTGTTATATGACAACCATGTCTTCACTAGCAAGCTGTGGCCAGAGGTAGAGAACCCCTGCTAACCAATGGAAATGGGTCTGACAGGAGGAACAAAAACTCTGATTGGCTCAAATTGTTGGGTTATTTTCTCAGTGTGAGTCTTCCAAAATCAGGGGCTCTCAAACAATACTCCAAACCACCATGTTCCCCTCATCCTTCAATTACAGGATGTGTAAATGCTGCCTCACAATTGTGTTCCTGTCTCCATACCATGTCATTTCCTGGGCTGATCCAGTCTGATCCAGCCGGGCTGGTCTGAGTGCAGGTCACACCGAGACTGTAGCTTTACAGTTATCTCAGCAGGCTAGCTCAGGACCGTAGCTTTACAGTTAACTCAGCAGGCTAGCTCAGGACCGTGGGCTTTACCATTAATTACTCAGCAGGCTAGCTCAGGTCAAAAACAACTCTTTGAACAGGTTTGCTGTGATGATGAAAATAACTAAGTGAAACTGCGTACGGACCAACAAAATGAAAATCTTTCTCCATTTCCCAAACAAAAAGGCAGAATGAGTGTCAATATGAAACACACTAGGCTAACAAGGACAAACATGTGCCCTGGATACCATTGGTTGTTATTACAGGTGACGCTACTGTGGAAACGCAGGCTAATGAGCAGCGTGAGACTGGATATTAATGCTAATTGATTTCTATTAACGTATCGGATCTCCCCTCACAACAGCAGAGGTCAACACCACCCCAACACAGCAGCCGGATGTTGGTCTACTACAGATGTCATGAATCACATTTCATGATGGATTTAGTATGGTCATTCTGGATTGATACATGAGTTCTGTGATGTTCTGTGGGTGTTTCACCTTGACATTGTGATAGGAATTAGCATATCTCAAGATGGGATAACAAACTTCAGCGTCACCCCTTGCCATGTCACTTCCATGCCTATTCAATCTATAAAGTCAGTTCAGTGTTTATAACAGTCAGAGACAACATCTGTAAAGTCAGTTTAGTGTTCTAACAGTCAGAGACAACATCTGTAAAGTCGGTTATGTGTTCTAAATAGTCAGAGACAACATCTCTAAGGTAAGTTCAGTGTTTTTAACAGTCAGAGACAACATCTGTAAAGGCAGTTCAGTTTTCTAACAGTCAGAGACAACGTTTCTCAAGTCAGTTCAGTGTTCTAAATAGTCAGAGACAACATCTGTAAAGTCAGTTAAGTGTTCTAAATAGTCAGAGACAACATCTCTAAAGTCAGTTTAGTGTTCTAACAGTCAGAGACAACATCTGTAAAGGCAGTTCAGTTTTCTAACAGTCAGAGACAACGTCTCTAAAGTCAGTTCAGTGTTCCAACAGTCTGAGACAACATATCTAAAGTCAGTTTAGTGTTCTAATAGTCAGAGACAACATCGCTAAAGTCAGTTCAGTATTTATAACAGTCAGAGACAATCTGTAAAGTCAGTTTAGTGCCATTCCAAGACATTTAAATGTTTCCCCTTAAACCACTCAAGTGTTTCTTTAGCAGTATGCTTAGGGTCATTGTCCTGCTGGAAGGTGAACCTCTGTCCCAGTCTCAAATCAGTGAAAGACTGAAACAGGTTTCCCTTAAGAATTTCCCTGTTTATAGCACCATCCATCATTCCTTCAAATCTGACCAATATCCCAGCCCTGCTGATGGAAAACATGGATGGTTTTCTCACGGTTATGAGAGGGGTTGGGTTTGTGCCAGACATACCGTTTTCCTTGATGGCCAAAAAGCAACATTTTAGTCTTATTTGACCAGAGTACCTTCTTAGATATGTGTGGGAGTCTCCCACTTTCCTTTTGGCGAAAACCAAACATGTTTGCTTATTTTTTTCTAAATCAAATCAAATCAAATTTATTTGTCACATACACATGGTTAGCAGATGTTAATGCGAGTGTAGCGAAATGCTTGTGCTTCTAGTTCCGACAATGCAGTAATAACCAACAAGTAATCTAACTAACAATTCCTAAACTACTGTCTTATACACAGTGTAAGGGGATAAAGAATATGTACATAAGGATATATGAATGAGTGATGGTACAGAGCAGCATAGGCAAGATACAGTAGATGGTATCGAGTACAGTATATACATATGAGATGAGTATGTAAACAAAGTGGCATAGTTAAAGTGGCTAGTGATACATGTATTACATAAGGATGCAGTCGATGATATAGAGTACAGTATATACGTATGCATATGAGATGAATAATGTAGGGTAAGTAACATTATATAAGGTAGCATTGTTTAAAGTGGCTAGTGATATATTTACATAATTTCCCATCAATTCCCATTATTAAAGTGGCTGGAGTTCTAGCCACTTTTCCATAAAAGCCCAGCTCTGTGGATTGTACGGCTTAAAGTGGTCCTATGGACAGATACTCAATTTCTCAGCTGTGGAGCTTTGCCGCTCCTTCAGGGTTATCTTTGGTCTCTGTTGTCTCTGATTAATGCCCTCCTCGCCTGGTCCAAGAGTTTTGGTGGGTGGCCCTCTCTTGGCAAGTTTGTTGTGGTGCCATATTAATTCTATTTTTTAATAATGGATTTAATGGTGCTCCGTGGAATGTTCAAAGTTTCTGATATTTTTTATAACCCAACCCTGATCTGTACTTCTCCACAACTGTATCTCTGACCTGTTTGGAGAGCTTCTTGGTCTTCATAGTGCCACTTGCTTGGTGGTTTCCCTTGCTTAGTGGTGTTGTAGAACTGGTGTATGTATACTGAGATCACGTGACAGATCATGTGACACTTAGATTGAAGACAGCTGGACTTTATTTAACTAATAAAGTTACTTCTGCATGTAATTGGTTGCACCAGATCTTATTTAGGGGTTTCATGGCAAAGGTGGTGAATACATATGCACACACCACTTTTCTGTTTTAAATTTTTTTGATGTTTTCATTTATCAAGTTATTTTTTTCAATTCACTTCACCAATTTGGACTGTTTTGTGTATGTCCATTACATGAAATCCATATAAAAATCAATTTAAGTTACAGGTTGTAACGCAACAAAATAGGAAAAACGCCAAGGGGGATGGCATTGAACATATCTGCAAGAGACAGTTATGATGGTTGATATGTGTGTTAAGTTGTTTTCAAAACAGCTTTGGAACCTATCATCCACCGGAGCACCGCTGCAGTTTACCTAGAAAGATAAGATAATGATAGCGATGGAAATAATAACAGCAGCAACAACAACAGCCGTCGTAAATGTCAGGCAGTTTTGGAACTGTCATATTTTTCTTCTGAAGTCATTGTTAACCAATGCATTCTGGATATGGTTTCTTGCCCCTTTCTCCCGCTTCAAAGTCTGACCTATGAAAAACAAATCCCTGCCATCTGTATGTGTGTGTGTGTTTGTTTGTGTTTGTGTGTGTGTGTGTTTGTGTGTGTGTATGTGTATGTGTGTGTGTGTGTGTGTGTGTGTACGTGTGTGTATATATGTGTTTTTTTGGCGATCAGTTAGTCCACGGTGATGACACTGTCACTAAGACATGGTAGTCAACATGTCACAGAGGAGTGACACACTTGACCCAGTGGCGGCTCGGGGGACGGAACGTCAGCAGGGCAGGGAGACACTCCTATAAACAAGCCTAATCCTCTCATATAGAGCCATGTGTGTGGGGACGAGAAGAATAATAAAAAAAGAAAAATGTGACCAACTGGGAGCATTTTGTTGGTCCCCACAAGATAAAAATACTAATTCTAGGGGGTTTGGGGTTAGGATTAGGAGCTGGGGTTAGTTTTAGGGTTAAGGTTAGGAGCTAGGTTTAGTTTTATGGTTAGGAGCTAGGATTATTTTTTGGGTTAGGAGCTAGGCTTTGTTTTAGGGCTAGGGTGAGGAGCTAGGGTTAGTTTTAGGGATAGGGCGAGGGATAGGGTTAGATTTGGGGCTATTGTTAGGAGCTAGGGTTAGTTTTAGGGTTAGGGTTAGGAGTTAGGGTTAGTTTTAGGTTTAGGGTTAGGAGCTAGGGTAAGTTAAGGCTAGTGTTAGGAGCTAGGGTTAGTTTTAGGGTTAGGAGCTAGGGTTAGTTTTAAGGCTAGTGTTAGGAGCTAGTGTTAGTTTTAGGGTTAGGGTTAGGAGCTAGGGTTAGTTTTAGGGCTAGTGTTATGAGCTAGGGTTAGTTTTAGGGTTAGTGTTAGGAGCTAGGGTTAGTTTTAAGGTTAGGGTTAGGAGCTAGGCTTAGTTTTAGAGCTAGGGTGAGGAGCTAGGGTTAGTTTTAGGGATAGGGCAAGGGATAGGGTTAGATTTGGGGCTATTGTTAGGAGCTAGGGTTAGTTTTAGGGTTAAGGTTAGGAGCTAGGTTTAGTTTTATGGTTAGGAGCTAGGATTATTATTTGGGTTAGGAGCTAGGCTTTGTTTTAGGGCTAGGGTGAGGAGCTAGGGTTAGTTTTAGGGATAGGGCGAGGGATAGGGTTAGATTTGGGGCTATTGTTAGGAGCTAGGGTTAGTTTTAGGGTTAGGGATAGGAGCTAGGGTTAGTTTTAGGTTTAGGGTTAGGAGCTAGGGTAAGTTTTAACGTTATGGTTAGGAGCTAGGCTTAGTTTTAGGGCTACGGTTAGGAGCTAGGGCTAGTTTTAGGGCTAGGGTTAGGAGCTAGGGTTAGTTTTAGGGCAAGTGTTAGGAGCTAGGGTTAGTTTTAGGGTTAGGAGCTAGGGATGGTTTTAGGGCTAGTTTTAGGATCTTGGGTTAGTTTTAGAGTTAGGGTTAGTAACTAGGTTTAGTTTTAGTGTTAGGAGCTAGGGTTAGTTTTAGGGCTAGTGTTAGGAGCTAGGGTTAGTTTTGGGGTTAGGGGTAGGAGCTAGGGTTAGTTTTAGGTTTAGGGTTAGGAGCTAGGGTAAGTTTTAAGGCTAGTGTTAGGAGCTAGGTTTAGTTTTAGGGTTAGGAGCTAGGGTTAGTTTTAAGGCTAGTGTTAGGAGCTAGGGTTAGTTTTAGGGTTAGGGTTAGGAGCTAGGGTTAGTTTTAGGGCTAGTGTTATGAGCTAGGGTTAGTTTAAGGGTTAGGGTTAGGAGCTAGGGTTAGTTTTAAGGTTAGGGTTAGGAGCTAGGCTTAGTTTTAGGGCTAGGGTGAGGAGCTAGGGTTAGTTTTAGGGATAGGGCGAGGGATAGGGTTAGATTTGGGGCTATTGTTAGGAGCTAGGGTTAGTTTTAGGGTTAAGGTTAGGAGCTATGTTTAGTTTTATGGTTAGGAGATAGGATTATTATTTGGGTTATGAGCTAGGCTTTGTTTTAGGGCTAGGGTGAGGAGCTAGGGTTAGTTTTAGGGATAGGGCGAGGGATAGGGTTAGATTTGGGGCTATTGTTAGGAGCTAGGGTTAGTTTTAGAGTTAGGGTTAGGAGCTAGGGTTAGTTTTAGGTTTAGGGTTAGGAGCTAGGGTAGGTTTTAAGGTTAGGAGCTAGGGTTAGTTTTAAGGTTAGGGTTAGGAGCTAGGCTTAGTTTTAGGGCAACGGTTAGGAGCTAGGGTTAGTTTAAGGGCTAGTGTTAGGAGCTAGGGTTAGTTTTAGGGCTAGGGTAAGGAGCTAGGGATAGTTTTAAGTTTAGGGTTAAGGTTAGGCTTTTTGGTAAAGGGTTAAGGTTAGGGTTAGGGTTAGGAGCTAGGGTTCGTTTTAGGGCTAGGGTTATGAGCTAGGGTTAGTTTTAGGGCTAGTTTTAGGAGCCAGGGTTAGGTTTAGGGCTAGTGTTAGGATCTAGGGTTAGTTTTAGAGTGAGGGTTAGGAACTAGGGTTAGTTTTAGGGCTAGTGTTAGGAGCGAGGGTTAGTTTTTGGGCTAGGGTTAGGAGCCAGGGTTAGTTTTAAGGTTGGGGTTAGGAGCTAGGGTTAGTTTTAGGGCTAGGTTTAGGAGCTAGGGTTAGCTTTAGGGATAGGGCGAGGGATAGGGTTAGATTTGGGGCTAGTGTTAGGAGCTAGGGTTAGTTTTAGGGTTAGGCTTAGGAGCTAGGGTAAGTTTTAAGGTTATGGTTAGGAGCTAGGCTTAGTTTTAGGGCTACGGTTAGGAGCTAGGGTTAGTTTTAGGGCTAGGGTTAGGAGCTAGGGTTAGTTTTAGGGCAAGTGTTAGGAGCTAGGGTTAGTTTTAGGGTTAGGAGCTAGGGTTAGTTTTAAGGCTAGTGTTAGGAGCTAGGGTTAGTTTTAGGGTTAGGGTTAGGAGCTAGGGTTAGTTTTAGGGCTAGTGTTATGAGCTAGGGTTAGTTTTAGGGTTAGGGTTAGGAGCTAGGTTTAGTTTTATGGTTAGGAGCTAGGATTATTATTTGGGTCAGGAGCTAGGCTTTGTTTTAGGGCTAGGGTGAGTAGCAAGGGTTAGTTTTAGGGATAGGGCGAGGGATAGGGTTAGATTTGGGGCTATTGTTAGGAGCTAGGGTTAGTTTTAGGGTTAGGGTTAGGAGCTAGGGTTAGTTTTAGGTTTAGGGTTAGGAGCTAGGGTAGGTTTTAAGGTTAGGAGCTAGGGTTAGTTTTAAGGTTAGGGTTAGGAGCTAGGCTTAGTTTTAGGGCTACGGTTAGGAGCTAGGGTTAGTTTAAGGGCTAGTGTTAGGAGCTAGGGTTAGTTTTAGGGCTAGGGTAAGGAGCTAGGGATAATTTTAAGTTTAGGGTTAAGGTTAGGCTTTTTGGTAAAGGGTTAAGGGTAGGGTTAGGGTTAGGGTTGGGAGTTAGGCTTATTTTTAGGGCTAGGGTTAGGTGCTAGGGTTAGTTTTAGGGCTAGGGTTAGGAGCTAGGGTTAGTTTTAGGGCTAGTTTTAGGAGCTAGGGTTAGTTTTAGGGCTAGTGTTAGGATCTAGCGTTAGTTTTAGAGTGAGGGTTAGGAACTAGGGTTAGTTTTAGGGCTAGTGTTAGGAGCGAGGTTTAGTTTTTGGGCTAGGGTTAGGAGCCAGTGTTAGTTTTAAGGTTGGGGTTAGGAGCTAGGGTTAGTGTTAGGGCTAGGTTTAGGAGCTAGGGTTAGATTTAGGGCTAGCGTTGGGAGCTAGGGTTAGTTTTAGGGTTAGGGTTAGGAGCTAGGGTTAGTTTTAGGGATAGGGCGAGGGATAGGGTTAGATTTGGGGCTAGTGTTAGGAGCTAGGGTTAGTTTTAGGGTTAGGCTTAGGAGCTAGGGTTAGTTTTAGGGTTAGGAGCTAGGGTAAGTTTTAAGGTTATGGTTAGGAGCTAGGCTTAGTTTTAGGGCTACGGTTAGGAGCTAGGGTTAGTTTTAGGGCTAGGGTTAGGAGCTAGGGTTAGTTTTAGGGCAAGTGTTAGGAGCTAGTGTTAGTTTTAGGGTTAGGAGCTAGGGTTAGTTTTAGGGCTAGTTTTAGGATCTTGGGTTAGTTTTAGAGTTAGGGTTAGTAACTAGGTTTAGTTTTAGTGTTAGGAGCTAGGGTTAGTTTTAGTGCTAGTGTTAGGAGCTAGGGTTAGTTTTGGGGTTAGGGGTAGGAGCTAGGGTTAGTTTTAGGTTTAGTGTTAGGAGCTAGGGTAAGTTTTAAGGCTAGTGTTAGGAGCTAGGGTTAGTTTTAGGGTTAGGAGCTAGGGTTAGTTTTAAGGCTAGTGTTAGGAGCTAGGGTTAGTTTTAGGGTTAGGGTTAGGAGCTAGGGTTAGTTTTAGGGCTAGTGTTATAAGCTAGGGTTAGTTTTAGGGTTAGGGTTAGGAGCTAGGGTTAGTTTTAAGGTTAGTGTTAGGAGCTAGGCTTAGTTTTAGGGCTAGGGTGAGGAGCTAGGGTTAGTTTTAGGGATAGGGCGAGGGATAGGGTTAGATTTGGGGCTATTGTTAGGAGCTAGGGTTAGTTTTAGGGTTAAGGTTAGGAGCTAGGTTTAGTTTTATGGTTAGGAGCTAGGATTATTATTTGGGTTAGGAGCTAGGCTTTGTTTTAGGGCTAGGGTGAGGAGCTAGGGTTAGTTTTAGGGATAGGGCGAGGGATAGGGTTAGATTTGGGGCTATTGTTAGGAGCTAGGGTTAGTTTTAGGGTTAGGGTTAGGAGCTAGGGTTAGTTTTAGGTTTAGGGTTAGGAGCTAGGGTAGGTTTTAAGGTTAGGAGCTAGGGTTAGTTTTAAGGTTAGGGTTAGGAGCTAGGCTTAGTTTTAGGGCTTCGGTTAGGAGCTAGGGTTAGTTTTAGGGCTAGTGTTAGGATCTAGGGTTAGTTTTAGAGTGAGGGTTAGGAACTAGGGTTAGTTTTAGGGCTAGTGTTAGGAGCGAGGTTTAGTTTTTGGGCTAGGGTTAGGAGCCAGTGTTAGTTTTAAGGTTGGGGTTAGGAGCTAGGGTTAGTTTTAGGGCTAGGTTTAGGAGCTAGGGTTAGATTTAGGGCTAGTGTTGGGAGCTAGGGTTAGTTTTAGGGTTAGTGTTAGGATCTAGGGTTAGTTTTAGGGATAGGGCGAGGGATAGGGTTAGATTTGGGGCTAGTGTTAGGAGCTAGGGTTAGTTTTAGGGTTAGGCTTAGGAGCTAGGGTTAGTTTTAGGGTTAGGAGCTAGGGTAAGTTTTAAGGTTATGGTTAGGAGCTAGGCTTAGTTTTAGGGCTACGGTTAGGAGCTAGGGTTAGTTTTAGGGCTAGGTTTAGGAGCTAGGGTTAGTTTTAGGGCAAGTGTTAGGAGCTAGTGTTAGTTTTAGGGTTAGGAGCTAGGGTTAGTTTTAGGGCTAGTTTTAGGATCTTGGGTTAGTTTTAGAGTTAGGGTTAGTAACTAGGTTTAGTTTTAGTGTTAGGAGCTAGGGTTAGTTTTAGGGCTAGTGTTAGGAGCTAGGGTTAGTTTTGGGGTTAGGGGTAGGAGCTAGGGTTAGTTTTAGGTTTAGTGTTAGGAGCTAGGGTAAGTTTTAAGGCTAGTGTTAGGAGCTAGGGTTAGTTTTAGGGTTAGGAGCTAGGGTTAGTTTTAAGGCTAGTGTTAGGAGCTATGGTTAGTTTTAGGGTTAGGGTTAGGAGCTAGGGTTAGTTTTAGGGCTAGTGTTATAAGCTAGGGTTAGTTTTAGGGTTAGGGTTAGGAGCTAGGGTTAGTTTTAAGGTTAGGGTTAGGAGCTAGGCTTAGTTTTAGGGCTAGGGTGAGGAGCTAGGGTTAGTTTTAGGGATAGGGCGAGGGATAGGGTTAGATTTGGGGCTATTGTTAGGAGCTAGGGTTAGTTTTAGGGTTAAGGTTAGGAGCTAGGTTTAGTTTTATGGTTAGGAGCTAGGATTATTATTTGGGTTAGGAGCTAGGCTTTGTTTTAGGGCTAGGGTGAGGAGCTAGGGTTAGTTTTAGGGATAGGGTGAGGGATAGGGTTAGATTTGGGGCTATTGTTAGGAGCTAGGGTTAGTTTTAGGGTTAGGGTTAGGAGCTAGGGTTAGTTTTAGGTTTAGGGTTAGGAGCTAGGGTAGGTTTTAAGGTTAGAAGCTAGGGTTAGTTTTAAGGTTAGGGTTAGGAGCTAGGCTTAGTTTTAGGGCTACGGTTAGGAGCTAGGGTTAGTTTTAGGGCTAGTGTTAGGATCTAGGGTTAGTTTTAGAGTGAGGGTTAGGAACTAGGGTTAGTTTTAGGGCTAGTGTTAGGAGCGAGGTTTAGTTTTTGGGCTAGGGTTAGGAGCCAGTGTTAGTTTTAAGGTTGGGGTTAGGAGCTAGGGTTAGTTTTAGGGCTAGGTTTAGGAGCTAGGGTTAGATTTAGGGCTAGTGTTGGGAGCTAGGGTTAGTTTTAGGGTTAGTGTTAGGATCTAGGGTTAGTTTTAGGGATAGGGCGAGGGATATGGTTAGATTTGGGGCTAGTGTTAGGAGCTAGGGTTAGTTTTAGGGTTAGGCTTAGGAGCTAGGGTTAGTTTTAGGGTTAGGAGCCAGGGTAAGTTTTAAGGTTATGGTTAGGAGCTAGGCTTAGTTTTAGGGCTACGGTTAGGAGCTAGGGTTAGTTTTAGGGCTAGGTTTAGGAGCTAGGGTTAGTTTTAGGGCAAGTGTTAGGAGCTAGTGTTAGTTTTAGGGTTAGGAGCTAGGGTTAGTTTTAGGGCTAGTTTTAGGATCTTGGGTTAGTTTTAGAGTTAGGGTTAGTAACTAGGTTTAGTTTTAGTGTTAGGAGCTAGGGTTAGTTTTAGGGCTAGTGTTAGGAGCTAGGGTTAGTTTTGGGGTTAGGGGTAGGAGCTAGGGTTAGTTTTAGGTTTAGTGTTAGGAGCTAGGGTAAGTTTTAAGGCTAGTGTTAGGAGCTAGGGTTAGTTTTAGGGTTAGGAGCTAGGGTTAGTTTTAAGGCTAGTGTTAGGAGCTAGGGTTAGTTTTAGGGTTAGGGTTAGGAGCTAGGGTTAGTTTTAGGGCTAGTGTTATAAGCTAGGGTTAGTTTTAGGGTTAGGGTTAGGAGCTAGGGTTAGTTTTAAGGTTAGGGTTAGGAGCTAGGCTTAGTTTTAGGGCTAGGGTGAGGAGCTAGGGTTAGTTTTAGGGATAGGGCGAGGGATAGGGTTAGATTTGGGGCTATTGTTAAGAGCTAGGGTTAGTTTTAGGGTTAAGGTTAGGAGCTAGGTTTAGTTTTATGGTTAGGAGCTAGGGTTAGTTTTAGGGTTAAGGTTAGGAGCTAGGTTTAGTTTTATGGTTAGGAGCTAGGATTATTATTTGGGTTAGGAGCTAGGCTTTGTTTTAGGGCTAGGGTGAGGAGCTAGGGTTAGTTTTAGGGATAGGGTGAGGGATAGGGTTAGATTTGGGGCTATTGTTAGGAGCTAGGGTTAGTTTTAGGGTTAGGGTTAGGAGCTAGGGTTAGTTTTAGGTTTAGGGTTAGGAGCTAGGGTAGGTTTTAAGGTTAGGAGCTAGGGTTAGTTTTAAGGTTAGGGTTAGGAGCTAGGCTTAGTTTTAGGGCTACGGTTAGGAGCTAGGGTTAGTTTAAGGGCTAGTGTTAGGAGCTAGGGTTAGTTTTGGGGCTAGGGTAAGGAGCTAGGAATAATTTTAAGTTTAGGGTTAAGGTTAGGCTTTTTGGTAAAGGGTTAAGGTTAGGGTTAGGGTTAGGGTTAGGAGTTAGGCTTATTTTTAGGGCTGGGGTTAGGTGCTAGGGTTAGTTTTAGGGCTAGGGTTAGGAGCTAGGGTTAGTTTTAGGGCTAGTTTTAGGAGCTAGGGTTAGTTTTAGGGCTAGTGTTAGGATCTAGGGTTAGTTTTAGAGTGAGGGTTAGGAACTAGGGTTAGTTTTAGGGATAGTGTTAGGAGCGAGGGTTAGTTTTTGGGCTAGGGTTAGGAGCTAGGGTTAGTTTTAGGTTTAGGGTTAGGAGCTAGGGTAGGTTTTAAGGTTAGGAGCTAGGGTTAGTTTTAAGGTTAGGGTTAGGAGCTAGGCTTAGTTTTAGGGCTTCGGTTAGGAGCTAGGGTTAGTTTTAGGGCTAGTGTTAGGATCTAGGGTTAGTTTTAGAGTGAGGGTTAGGAACTAGGGTTAGTTTTAGGGCTAGTGTTAGGAGCGAGGTTTAGTTTTTGGGCTAGGGTTAGGAGCCAGTGTTAGTTTTAAGGTTGGGGTTAGGAGCTAGGGTTAGTTTTAGGGCTAGGTTTAGGAGCTAGGGTTAGATTTAGGGCTAGTGTTGGGAGCTAGGGTTAGTTTTAGGGTTAGTGTTAGGATCTAGGGTTAGTTTTAGGGATAGGGCGAGGGATAGGGTTAGATTTGGGGTAGTGTTAGGAGCTAGGGTTAGTTTTAGGGTTAGGCTTAGGAGCTAGGGTTAGTTTTAGGGTTAGTTTTAAGGTTATGGTTAGGAGCTAGGCTTAGTTTTAGGGCTACGGTTAGGAGTTAGGGTTAGTTTTAGGGCTAGGTTTAGGAGCTAGGGTTAGTTTTAGGGCAAGTGTTAGGAGCTAGTGTTAGTTTTAGGGTTAGGAGCTAGGGTTAGTTTTAGGGCTAGTTTTAGGATCTTGGGTTAGTTTTAGAGTTAGGGTTAGTAACTAGGTTTAGTTTTAGTGTTAGGAGCTAGGGTTAGTTTTAGGGCTAGTGTTAGGATCTAGCGTTTAGTTTTAGAGTGAGGGTTAGGAACTAGGGTTAGTTTTAGGGCTAGTTTTAGGAGCTGTGGTTAGTTTTTTTGGGCTAGGGTTAGGAGCCAGTGTTAGTTTTAAGGTTGGGGTTAGGAGCTAGGGTTAGTGTTAGGGCTAGGTTTAGGAGCTAGGGTTAGATTTTAGGGCTAGTGTTAGGAGCTAGGGTTAGTTTTAGGGTTAGGGTTAGGAGCTAGGGTTAGTTTTAGGGATAGGGCGAGGGATAGGGTTAGATTTGGGGCTAGTGTTAGGAGCTAGGGTTAGTTTTAGGGTTAGGCTTAGGAGCTAGGGTTAGTTTTAGGGTTAGGAGCTAGGGTTAGTTTTAAGGTTATGGTTAGGAGCTAGGCTTAGTTTTAGGGCTAGGGTTAGGAGCTAGGGTTAGTTTTAGGGCTAGGGTTAGGAGCTAGGGTTAGTTTTAGGGCAAGTGTTAGGAGCTAGTGTTAGTTTTAGGGTTAGGAGCTAGGGTTAGTTTTAGGGCTAGTTTTAGGATCTTGGGTTAGTTTTAGAGTTAGGGTTAGTAACTAGGTTTAGTTTTAGTGTTAGGAGCTAGGGTTAGTTTTAGTGCTAGTGTTAGGAGCTAGGGTTAGTTTTGGGGTTAGGGGTAGGAGCTAGGGTTAGTTTTAGGTTTAGTGTTAGGAGCTAGGGTAAGTTTTAAGGCTAGTGTTAGGAGCTAGGGTTAGTTTTAGGGTTAGGAGCTAGGGTTAGTTTTAAGGCTAGTGTTAGGAGCTAGGGTTAGTTTTAGGGTTAGGGTTAGGAGCTAGGGTTAGTTTTAGGTTTAGGGTTAGGAGCTAGGGTAGGTTTTAAGGTTAGGAGCTAGGGTTAGTTTTAAGGTTAGGGTTAGGAGCTAGGCTTAGTTTTAGGGCTTCGGTTAGGAGCTAGGGTTAGTTTTAGGGCTAGTGTTAGGATCTAGGGTTAGTTTTAGAGTGAGGGTTAGGAACTAGGGTTAGTTTTAGGGCTAGTGTTAGGAGCGAGGTTTAGTTTTTGGGCTAGGGTTAGGAGCCAGTGTTAGTTTTAAGGTTGGGGTTAGGAGCTAGGGTTAGTTTTAGGGCTAGGTTTAGGAGCTAGGGTTAGATTTAGGGCTAGTGTTGGGAGCTAGGGTTAGTTTTAGGGTTAGTGTTAGGATCTAGGGTTAGTTTTAGGGATAGGGCGAGGGATAGGGTTAGATTTGGGGCTAGTGTTAGGAGCTAGGGTTAGTTTTAGGGTTAGGCTTAGGAGCTAGGGTTAGTTTTAGGGTTAGGAGCTAGGGTAAGTTTTAAGGTTATGGTTAGGAGCTAGGCTTAGTTTTAGGGCTACGGTTAGGAGCTAGGGTTAGTTTTAGGGCTAGGTTTAGGAGCTAGGGTTAGTTTTAGGGCAAGTGTTAGGAGCTAGTGTTAGTTTTAGGGTTAGGAGCTAGGGTTAGTTTTAGGGCTAGTTTTAGGATCTTGGGTTAGTTTTAGAGTTAGGGTTAGTAACTAGGTTTAGTTTTAGTGTTAGGAGCTAGGGTTAGTTTTAGGGCTAGTGTTAGGAGCTAGGGTTAGTTTTGGGGTTAGGGGTAGGAGCTAGGGTTAGTTTTAGGTTTAGTGTTAGGAGCTAGGGTAAGTTTTAAGGCTAGTGTTAGGAGCTAGGGTTAGTTTTAGGGTTAGGAGCTAGGGTTAGTTTTAAGGCTAGTGTTAGGAGCTATGGTTAGTTTTAGGGTTAGGGTTAGGAGCTAGGGTTAGTTTTAGGGCTAGTGTTATAAGCTAGGGTTAGTTTTAGGGTTAGGGTTAGGAGCTAGGGTTAGTTTTAAGGTTAGGGTTAGGAGCTAGGCTTAGTTTTAGGGCTAGGGTGAGGAGCTAGGGTTAGTTTTAGGGATAGGGCGAGGGATAGGGTTAGATTTGGGGCTATTGTTAGGAGCTAGGGTTAGTTTTAGGGTTAAGGTTAGGAGCTAGGTTTAGTTTTATGGTTAGGAGCTAGGATTATTATTTGGGTTAGGAGCTAGGCTTTGTTTTAGGGCTAGGGTGAGGAGCTAGGGTTAGTTTTAGGGATAGGGTGAGGGATAGGGTTAGATTTGGGGCTATTGTTAGGAGCTAGGGTTAGTTTTAGGGTTAGGGTTAGGAGCTAGGGTTAGTTTTAGGTTTAGGGTTAGGAGCTAGGGTAGGTTTTAAGGTTAGAAGCTAGGGTTAGTTTTAAGGTTAGGGTTAGGAGCTAGGCTTAGTTTTAGGGCTACGGTTAGGAGCTAGGGTTAGTTTTAGGGCTAGTGTTAGGATCTAGGGTTAGTTTTAGAGTGAGGGTTAGGAACTAGGGTTAGTTTTAGGGCTAGTGTTAGGAGCGAGGTTTAGTTTTTGGGCTAGGGTTAGGAGCCAGTGTTAGTTTTAAGGTTGGGGTTAGGAGCTAGGGTTAGTTTTAGGGCTAGGTTTAGGAGCTAGGGTTAGATTTAGGGCTAGTGTTGGGAGCTAGGGTTAGTTTTAGGGTTAGTGTTAGGATCTAGGGTTAGTTTTAGGGATAGGGCGAGGGATATGGTTAGATTTGGGGCTAGTGTTAGGAGCTAGGTTAGTTTTAGGGTTAGGCTTAGGAGCTAGGGTTAGTTTTAGGGTTAGGAGCCAGGGTAAGTTTTAAGGTTATGGTTAGGAGCTAGGCTTAGTTTTAGGGCTACGGTTAGGAGCTAGGGTTAGTTTTAGGGCTAGGTTTAGGAGCTAGGGTTAGTTTTAGGGCAAGTGTTAGGAGCTAGTGTTAGTTTTAGGGTTAGGAGCTAGGGTTAGTTTTAGGGCTAGTTTTAGGATCTTGGGTTAGTTTTAGAGTTAGGGTTAGTAACTAGGTTTAGTTTTAGTGTTAGGAGCTAGGGTTAGTTTTAGGGCTAGTGTTAGGAGCTAGGGTTAGTTTTGGGGTTAGGGGTAGGAGCTAGGGTTAGTTTTAGGTTTAGTGTTAGGAGCTAGGGTAAGTTTTAAGGCTAGTGTTAGGAGCTAGGGTTAGTTTTAGGGTTAGGAGCTAGGGTTAGTTTTAAGGCTAGTGTTAGGAGCTAGGGTTAGTTTTAGGGTTAGGGTTAGGAGCTAGGGTTAGTTTTAGGGCTAGTGTTATAAGCTAGGGTTAGTTTTAGGGTTAGGGTTAGGAGCTAGGGTTAGTTTTAAGGTTAGGGTTAGGAGCTAGGCTTAGTTTTAGGGCTAGGGTGAGGAGCTAGGGTTAGTTTTAGGGATAGGGCGAGGGATAGGGTTAGATTTGGGGCTATTGTTAAGAGCTAGGGTTAGTTTTAGGGTTAAGGTTAGGAGCTAGGTTTAGTTTTATGGTTAGGAGCTAGGGTTAGTTTTAGGGTTAAGGTTAGGAGCTAGGTTTAGTTTTATGGTTAGGAGCTAGGATTATTATTTGGGTTAGGAGCTAGGCTTTGTTTTAGGGCTAGGGTGAGGAGCTAGGGTTAGTTTTAGGGATAGGGTGAGGGATAGGGTTAGATTTGGGGCTATTGTTAGGAGCTAGGGTTAGTTTTAGGGTTAGGGTTAGGAGCTAGGGTTAGTTTTAGGTTTAGGGTTAGGAGCTAGGGTAGGTTTTAAGGTTAGGAGCTAGGGTTAGTTTTAAGGTTAGGGTTAGGAGCTAGGCTTAGTTTTAGGGCTACGGTTAGGAGCTAGGGTTAGTTTAAGGGCTAGTGTTAGGAGCTAGGGTTAGTTTTGGGGCTAGGGTAAGGAGCTAGGAATAATTTTAAGTTTAGGGTTAAGGTTAGGCTTTTTGGTAAAGGGTTAAGGTTAGGGTTAGGGTTAGGGTTAGGAGTTAGGCTTATTTTTAGGGCTGGGGTTAGGTGCTAGGGTTAGTTTTAGGGCTAGGGTTAGGAGCTAGGGTTAGTTTTAGGGCTAGTTTTAGGAGCTAGGGTTAGTTTTAGGGCTAGTGTTAGGATCTAGGGTTAGTTTTAGAGTGAGGGTTAGGAACTAGGGTTAGTTTTAGGGATAGTGTTAGGAGCGAGGGTTAGTTTTTGGGCTAGGGTTAGGAGCTAGGGTTAGTTTTAGGTTTAGGGTTAGGAGCTAGGGTAGGTTTTAAGGTTAGGAGCTAGGGTTAGTTTTAAGGTTAGGGTTAGGAGCTAGGCTTAGTTTTAGGGCTTCGGTTAGGAGCTAGGGTTAGTTTTAGGGCTAGTGTTAGGATCTAGGGTTAGTTTTAGAGTGAGGGTTAGGAACTAGGGTTAGTTTTAGGGCTAGTGTTAGGAGCGAGGTTTAGTTTTAGGGTTAGGAGCCAGTGTTAGTTTTAAGGTTGGGGTTAGGAGCTAGGGTTAGTTTTAGGGCTAGGTTTAGGAGCTAGGGTTAGATTTAGGGCTAGTGTTGGGAGCTAGGGTTAGTTTTAGGGTTAGTGTTAGGATCTAGGGTTAGTTTTAGGGATAGGGCGAGGGATAGGGTTAGATTTGGGGTAGTGTTAGGAGCTAGGGTTAGTTTTAGGGTTAGGCTTAGGAGCTAGGGTTAGTTTTAGGGTTAGTTTTAAGTTTATGGTTAGGAGCTAGGCTTAGTTTTAGGGCTACGGTTAGGAGTTAGGGTTAGTTTTAGGGCTAGGTTTAGGAGCTAGGGTTAGTTTTAGGGCAAGTGTTAGGAGCTAGTGTTAGTTTTAGGGTTAGGAGCTAGGGTTAGTTTAGGGCTAGTTTTAGGATCTTGGGTTAGTTTTAGAGTTAGGGTTAGTAACTAGGTTTAGTTTTAGTGTTAGGAGCTAGGGTTAGTTTTAGGGCTAGTTTTAGGAGCTAGGGTTAGTTTTGGGGTTAGGGGTAGGAGCTAGGTTTAGTTTTATGGTTAGGAGCTAGGATTATTATTTGGGTTAGGAGCTAGGCTTTGTTTTAGGGCTAGGGTGAGGAGCTAGGGTTAGTTTTAGGGATAGGGTGAGGGATAGGGTTAGATTTGGGGCTATTGTTAGGAGCTAGGGTTAGTTTTAGGGTTAGGTTAGGAGCTAGGGTTAGTTTTAGGTTTAGGGTTAGGAGCTAGGGTAGGTTTTAAGGTTAGAAGCTAGGGTTAGTTTTAAGGTTAGGGTTAGGAGCTAGGCTTAGTTTTAGGGCTACGGTTAGGAGCTAGGGTTAGTTTTAGGGCTAGTGTTAGGATCTAGGTTTAGTTTTAGAGTGAGGGTTAGGAACTAGGGTTAGTTTTAGGGCTAGTGTTAGGAGCGAGGTTTAGTTTTTGGGCTAGGGTTAGGAGCCAGTGTTAGTTTTAAGGTTGGGGTTAGGAGCTAGGGTTAGTTTTAGGGCTAGGTTTAGGAGCTAGGGTTAGATTTAGGGCTAGTGTTGGGAGCTAGGGTTAGTTTTAGGGTTAGTGTTAGGATCTAGGGTTAGTTTTAGGGATAGGGCGAGGGATATGGTTAGATTTGGGGCTAGTGTTAGGAGCTAGGGTTAGTTTTAGGGTTAGGCTTAGGAGCTAGGGTTAGTTTTAGGGTTAGGAGCCAGGGTAAGTTTTAAGGTTATGGTTAGGAGCTAGGCTTAGTTTTAGGGCTACGGTTAGGAGCTAGGGTTAGTTTTAGGGCTAGGTTTAGGAGCTAGGGTTAGTTTTAGGGCAAGTGTTAGGAGCTAGTGTTAGTTTTAGGGTTAGGAGCTAGGGTTAGTTTTAGGGCTAGTTTTAGGATCTTGGGTTAGTTTTAGAGTTAGGGTAAGTAACTAGGTTTAGTTTTAGTGTTAGGAGCTAGGGTTAGTTTTAGGGCTAGTGTTAGGAGCTAGGGTTAGTTTTGGGGTTAGGGGTAGGAGCTAGGGTTAGTTTTAGGTTTAGTGTTAGGAGCTAGGGTAAGTTTTAAGGCTAGTGTTAGGAGCTAGGGTTAGTTTTAGGGTTAGGAGCTAGGGTTAGTTTTAAGGCTAGTGTTAGGAGCTAGGGTTAGTTTTAGGGTTAGGGTTAGGAGCTAGGGTTAGTTTTAGGGCTAGTGTTATAAGCTAGGTTAGTTTTAGGGTTAGGGTTAGGAGCTAGGGTTAGTTTTAAGGTTAGGGTTAGGAGCTAGGCTTAGTTTTAGGGCTAGGGTGAGGAGCTAGGGTTAGTTTTAGGGATAGGGCGAGGGATAGGGTTAGATTTGGGGCTATTGTTAAGAGCTAGGGTTAGTTTTAGGGTTAAGGTTAGGAGCTAGGTTTAGTTTTATGGTTAGGAGCTAGGATTATTATTTGGGTTAGGAGCTAGGCTTTGTTTTAGGGCTAGGGTGAGGAGCTAGGGTTAGTTTTAGGGATAGGGTGAGGGATAGGGTTAGATTTGGGGCTATTGTTAGGAGCTAGGGTTAGTTTTAGGGTTAGGGTTAGGAGCTAGGGTTAGTTTTAGGTTTAGGGTTAGGAGCTAGGGTAGGTTTTAAGGTTAGGAGCTAGGGTTAGTTTTAAGGTTAGGGTTAGGAGCTAGGCTTAGTTTTAGGGCTACGGTTAGGAGCTAGGGTTAGTTTAAGGGCTAGTGTTAGGAGCTAGGGTTAGTTTTGGGGCTAGGGTAAGGAGCTAGGGATAATTTTAAGTTTAGGGTTAAGGTTAGGCTTTTTGGTAAAGGGTTAAGGTTAGGGTTAGGGTTAGGGTTAGGAGTTAGGCTTATTTTTAGGGCTGGGGTTAGGTGCTAGGGTTAGTTTTAGGGCTAGGGTTAGGAGCTAGGGTTAGTTTTAGGGCTAGTTTTAGGAGCTAGGGTTAGTTTTAGGGCTAGTGTTAGGATCTAGGGTTAGTTTTAGAGTGAGGGTTAGGAACTAGGGTTAGTTTTAGGGATAGTGTTAGGAGCGAGGGTTAGTTTTTGGGCTAGGGTTAGGAGCCAGTGTTAGTTTTAAGGTTGGGGTTAGGAGCTAGGGTTAGTTTTAGGGCTAGGTTTAGGAGCTAGGGTTAGATTTAGGGCTAGTGTTGGGAGCTAGGGTTAGTTTTAGGGTTAGGGTTAGGAGCTAGATTTAGTTTTAGGGATAGGGCAAGGGATAGGGTTAGATTTGGGGCTAGTGTTAGGAGCTAGGGTTAGTTTTAGGGTTAGGCTTAGGAGCTAGGGTTAGTTTTAGGTTTATGGTTAGGAGCTAGGGTAAGTTTTAAGGTTATGGTTAGGAGCTAGGCTTAGTTTTAGGGCTACGGTTAGGAGCTAGGGTTAGTTTTAGGGCTAGGGTTAGGAGCTAGGGTTAGTTTTAGGGCAAGTGTTAGGAGCTAGGGTTAGTTTTAGGGTTAGGAGCTAGGGTTAGTTTTAGGCTAGTTTTAGGATCTTGGGTTAGTTTTAGAGTTAGGGTTAGTAACTAGGTTTAGTTTTAGTGTTAGGAGCTAGGGTTAGTTTTAGGGCTAGTGTTAGGAGCTAGGGTTAGTTTTGGGGTTAGGGGTAGGAGCTAGGGTTAGTTTTAGGGTTAGGAGCTAGGGTTAGTTTTAAGGCTAGTGTTAGGAGTTAGGGTTAGTTTTAGGGTTAGGGTTAGGAGCTAGGGTTAGTTTTAGGGCTAGTGTTATGAGCTAGGGTTAGTTTTAGAGTTAGGGTTAGGAACTAGGGTTACTTTTAGGGTTAGGAGCTAGGCTTTGTTTTAGGGCTAGGGTGAGGAGCTAGGGTTAGTTTTAGGGATAGGGCGAGGGATAGGGTTAGATTTGGGGCTATTGTTAGCAGCTAGGGTTAGTTTTAGGGTTAGGGTTAGGAGCTAGGGTTAGTTTTAAGGTTAGGGTTAGGAGCTAGGCTTAGTTTTAGGGCTACGGTTAGGAGCTAGGGTTAGTTTTAGGGCTAGTGTTAGGATCTAGGGTTAGTTTTAGAGTGAGGGTTAGGAACTAGGGTTAGTTTTAGGGCTAGTGTTAGGAGCGAGGTTTAGTTTTTGGGCTAGGGTTAGGAGCCAGTGTTAGTTTTAAGGTTGGGGTTAGGAGCTAGGGTTAGTTTTAGGGCTAGGTTTAGGAGCTAGGTTAGATTTAGGGCTAGTGTTGGGAGCTAGGGTTAGTTTTAGGGTTAGTGTTAGGATCTAGGGTTAGTTTTAGGGATAGGGCGAGGGATATGGTTAGATTTGGGGCTAGTGTTAGGAGCTAGGGTTAGTTTTAGGGTTAGGCTTAGGAGCTAGGGTTAGTTTTAGGGTTAGGAGCCAGGGTAAGTTTTAAGGTTATGGTTAGGAGCTAGGCTTAGTTTTAGGGCTACGGTTAGGAGCTAGTGTTAGTTTTAGGGTTAGGAGCTAGGGTTAGTTTTAGGGCTAGTTTTAGGATCTTGGGTTAGTTTTAGAGTTAGGGTTAGTAACTAGGTTTAGTTTTAGTGTTAGGAGCTAGGGTTAGTTTTAGGGCTAGTGTTAGGAGCTAGGGTTAGATTTAGGGCTAGTGTTGGGAGCTAGGGTTAGTTTTAGGGTTAGTGTTAGGATCTAGGGTTAGTTTTAGGGATAGGGCGAGGGATAGGGTTAGATTTGGGGTAGTGTTAGGAGCTAGGGTTAGTTTTAGGGTTAGGCTTAGGAGCTAGGGTTAGTTTTAAGGTTGGGGTTAGGAGCTAGGGTTAGTTTTAGGGCTAGGTTTAGGAGCTAGGGTTAGATTTAGGGCTAGTGTTAGGAGCGAGGTTTAGTTTTTGGGCTAGGGTTAGGAGCCAGTGTTAGTTTTAAGGTTGGGGTTAGGAGCTAGGGTTAGTTTTAGGGCTAGGTTTAGGAGCTAGGGTTAGATTTAGGGCTAGTGTTGGGAGCTAGGGTTAGTTTTAGGGTTAGTGTTAGGATCTAGGGTTAGTTTTAGGGATAGGGCGAGGGATAGGGTTAGATTTGGGGTAGTGTTAGGAGCTAGGGTTAGTTTTAGGGTTAGGCTTAGGAGCTAGGGTTAGTTTTAGGGTTAGGAGCTAGGGTAAGTTTTAAGGTTATGGTTAGGAGCTAGGCTTAGTTTTAGGGCTACGGTTAGGAGCTAGGGTTAGTTTTAGGGCTAGGTTTAGGAGCTAGGGTTAGTTTTAGGGCAAGTGTTAGGAGCTAGTGTTAGTTTTAGGGTTAGGAGCTAGGGTTAGTTTTAGGGCTAGTTTTAGGATCTTGGGTTAGTTTTAGAGTTAGGGTTAGTAACTAGGTTTAGTTTTAGTGTTAGGAGCTAGGGTTAGTTTTAGGGCTAGTGTTAGGAGCTAGGGTTAGTTTTGGGGTTAGGGGTAGGAGCTAGGGTTAGTTTTAGGTTTAGTGTTAGGAGCTAGGGTAAGTTTTAAGGCTAGTGTTAGGAGCTAGGGTTAGTTTTAGGGTTAGGAGCTAGGGTTAGTTTTAAGGCTAGTGTTAGGAGCTATGGTTAGTTTTAGGGTTAGGGTTAGGAGCTAGGGTTAGTTTTAGGGCTAGTGTTATAAGCTAGGGTTAGTTTTAGGGTTAGGGTTAGGAGCTAGGGTTAGTTTTAAGGTTAGGGTTAGGAGCTAGGCTTAGTTTTAGGGCTAGGGTGAGGAGCTAGGGTTAGTTTTAGGGATAGGGTGAGGGATAGGGTTAGATTTTGGGCTATTGTTAGGAGCTAGTGTTAGTTTTAGGGTTAAGGTTAGGAGCTAGGTTTAGTTTTATGGTTAGGAGCTAGGATTATTATTTGGGTTAGGAGCTAGGCTTTGTTTTAGGGCTAGGGTGAGGAGCTAGGGTTAGTTTTAGGGATAGGGTGAGGGATAGGGTTAGATTTTGGGCTATTGTTAGGAGCTAGTGTTAGTTTTAGGGTTAGGGTTAGGAGCTAGGGTTAGTTTTAGGTTTAGGGTTAGGAGCTAGGGTAGGTTTTAAGGTTAGAAGCTAGGGTTAGTTTTAAGGTTAGGGTTAGGAGCTAGGCTTAGTTTTAGGGCTACGGTTAGGAGCTAGGGTTAGTTTTAGGGCTAGTGTTAGGATCTAGGGTTAGTTTTAGAGTGAGGGTTAGGAACTAGGGTTAGTTTTAGGGCTAGTGTTAGGAGCGAGGTTTAGTTTTTGGGCTAGGGTTAGGAGCCAGTGTTAGTTTTAAGGTTGGGGTTAGGAGCTAGGGTTAGTTTTAGGGCTAGGTTTAGGAGCTAGGGTTAGATTTAGGGCTAGTGTTGGGAGCTAGGGTTAGTTTTAGGGTTAGTGTTAGGATCTAGGGTTAGTTTTAGGGATAGGGCGAGGGATATGGTTAGATTTGGGGCTAGTGTTAGGAGCTAGGGTTAGTTTTAGGGTTAGGCTTAGGAGCTAGGGTTAGTTTTAGGGTTAGGAGCCAGGGTAAGTTTTAAGGTTATGGTTAGGAGCTAGGCTTAGTTTTAGGGCTACGGTTAGGAGCTAGGGTTAGTTTTAGGGCTAGGTTTAGGAGCTAGGGTTAGTTTTAGGGCAAGTGTTAGGAGCTAGTGTTAGTTTTAGGGTTAGGAGCTAGGGTTAGTTTTAGGGCTAGTTTTAGGATCTTGGGTTAGTTTTAGAGTTAGGGTTAGTAACTAGGTTTAGTTTTAGTGTTAGGAGCTAGGGTTAGTTTTAGGGCTAGTGTTAGGAGCTAGGGTTAGTTTTGGGGTTAGGGGTAGGAGCTAGGGTTAGTTTTAGGTTTAGTGTTAGGAGCTAGGGTAAGTTTTAAGGCTAGTGTTAGGAGCTAGGGTTAGTTTTAGGGTTAGGAGCTAGGGTTAGTTTTAAGGCTAGTGTTAGGAGCTAGGGTTAGTTTTAGGGTTAGGGTTAGGAGCTAGGGTTAGTTTTAGGGCTAGTGTTATAAGCTAGGTTAGTTTTAGGGTTAGGGTTAGGAGCTTTAGTTTTAAGGTTAGGGTTAGGAGCTAGGCTTAGTTTTAGGGCTAGGGTGAGGAGCTAGGGTTAGTTTTAGGGATAGGGCGAGGGATAGGGTTAGATTTGGGGCTATTGTTAAGAGCTAGGGTTAGTTTTAGGGTTAAGGTTAGGAGCTAGGTTTAGTTTTATGGTTAGGGGGTTAGTTTTAGGGTTAAGGTTAGGAGCTAGGTTTATTATTTAGGAGCTTTATTATTTGGGTTAGGAGCTAGGCTTTGTTTTAGGGCTAGGGTGAGGAGCTAGGGTTAGTTTTAGGGATAGGGTGAGGGATAGGGTTAGATTTGGGGCTATTGTTAGGAGCTAGGGTTAGTTTTAGGGTTAGGGTTAGGAGCTAGGGTTAGTTTTAGGTTTAGGGTTAGGAGCTAGGGTAGGTTTTAAGGTTAGGAGCTAGGGTTAGTTTTAAGGTTAGGGTTAGGAGCTAGGCTTAGTTTTAGGGCTACGGTTAGGAGCTAGGGTTAGTTTAAGGGCTAGTGTTAGGAGCTAGGGTTAGTTTTAGGGCTAGGGTAAGGAGCTAGGGATAATTTTAAGTTTAGGGTTAAGGTTAGGCTTTTTGGTAAAGGGTTAAGGTTAGGGTTAGGGTTAGGGTTAGGAGTTAGGCTTATTTTTAGGGCTAGGGTTAGGTGCTAGGGTTAGTTTTAGGGCTAGGGTTAGGAGCTAGGGTTAGTTTTAGGGCTAGTTTTAGGAGCTAGGGTTAGTTTTAGGGCTAGTGTTAGGATCTAGGGTTAGTTTTAGAGTGAGGGTTAGGAACTAGGGTTAGTTTTAGGGATAGTGTTAGGAGCGAGGGTTAGTTTTTGGGCTAGGGTTAGGAGCTAGGGTTAGTTTTAGGTTTAGGGTTAGGAGCTAGGGTAGGTTTTAGGTTAGGAGCTAGGGTTAGTTTTAGGTTAGGGTTAGGAGCTAGGCTTAGTTTTAGGGCTAGGTTAGGAGCTAGGGTTAGTTTAGGGCTAGTGTTAGGATCTAGGGTTAGGAGCCTAGGGTTAGTTTTAGTTTTAGGAGCGAGGTTTAGGGGCTTAGGAGCCAGTGTTAGGGTTGGGGTTAGGAGCTTTAGGGGCTAGGTTTAGGAGCTAGGGTTAGATTTAGGGCTAGTGTTGGGAGCTAGGGTTAGTTTTAGGGTTAGTGTTAGGATCTAGGGTTAGTTTTAGGGATAGGGCGAGGGATAGGGTTAGATTTGGGGCTAGTGTTAGGAGCTAGGGTTAGTTTTAGGGTTAGGCTTAGGAGCTAGGGTTAGTTTTAGGGTTAGGAGCCAGGGTAAGTTTTAAGGTTATGGTTAGGAGCTAGGCTTAGTTTTAGGGCTACGGTTAGGAGCTAGGGTTAGTTTTAGGGCTAGGTTTAGGAGCTAGGGTTAGTTTTAGGGCAAGTGTTAGGAGCTAGTGTTAGTTTTAGGGTTAGGAGCTAGGGTTAGTTTTAGGGCTAGTTTTAGGATCTTGGGTTAGTTTTAGAGTTAGGGTTAGTAACTAGGTTTAGTTTTAGTGTTAGGAGCTAGGGTTAGTTTTAGGGCTAGTGTTAGGAGCTAGGGTTAGTTTTGGGGTTAGGGGTAGGAGCTAGGGTTAGTTTTAGGTTTAGTGTTAGGAGCTAGGGTAAGTTTTAAGGCTAGTGTTAGGAGCTAGGGTTAGTTTTAGGGTTAGGAGCTAGGGTTAGTTTTAAGGCTAGTGTTAGGAGCTAGGGTTAGTTTTAGGGTTAGGGTTAGGAGCTAGGGTTAGTTTTAGGGCTAGTGTTATAAGCTAGGGTTAGTTTTAGGGTTAGGGTTAGGAGCTAGGGTTAGTTTTAAGGTTAGGGTTAGGAGCTAGGCTTAGTTTTAGGGCTAGGGTGAGGAGCTAGGGTTAGTTTTAGGATAGGGCGAGGGATAGGGTTAGATTTGGGGCTATTGTTAAGAGCTAGGGTTAGTTTTAGGGTTAAGGTTAGGAGCTAGGTTTAGTTTTATGGTTAGGAGCTAGGGTTAGTTTTATTATTTGGTTTAGTTTTATGGTTAGCTAGGATTATTATTTTTAGGGCTAGGCTTTGTTTTAGGGCTAGGGTGAGGAGCTAGGGTTAGTTTTAGGGATAGGGTGAGGGATAGGGTTAGATTTGGGGCTATTGTTAGGAGCTAGGGTTAGTTTTAGGGTTAGGGTTAGGAGCTAGGGTTAGTTTTAGGTTTAGGGTTAGGAGCTAGGGTAGGTTTTAAGGTTAGGAGCTAGGGTTAGTTTTAAGGTTAGGGTTAGGAGCTAGGCTTAGTTTTAGGGCTACGGTTAGGAGCTAGGGTTAGTTTAAGGGCTAGTGTTAGGAGCTAGGGTTAGTTTTGGGGCTAGGGTAAGGAGCTAGGGATAATTTTAAGTTTAGGGTTAAGGTTAGGCTTTTTGGTAAAGGGTTAAGGTTAGGGTTAGGGTTAGGGTTAGGAGTTAGGCTTATTTTTAGGGCTGGGGTTAGGTGCTAGGGTTAGTTTTAGGGCTAGGGTTAGGAGCTAGGGTTAGTTTTAGGGCTAGTTTTAGGAGCTAGGGTTAGTTTTAGGGCTAGTGTTAGGATCTAGGGTTAGTTTTAGAGTGAGGGTTAGGAACTAGGGTTAGTTTTAGGGATAGTGTTAGGAGCGAGGGTTAGTTTTTGGGCTAGGGTTAGGAGCTAGGGTTAGTTTTAGGTTTAGGGTTAGGAGCTAGGGTAGGTTTTAGGTTAGGAGCTAGGGTTAGTTTTAAGGTTAGGGTTAGGAGCTAGGCTTAGTTTTAGGGCTTCGGTTAGGAGCTAGGGTTAGTTTTAGGGCTAGTGTTAGGATCTAGGGTTAGTTTTAGAGTGAGGGTTAGGAACTAGGGTTAGTTTTAGGGCTAGTGTTAGGAGCGAGGTTTAGTTTTTGGGCTAGGGTTAGGAGCCAGTGTTAGTTTTAAGGTTGGGGTTAGGAGCTAGGGTTAGTTTTAGGGCTAGGTTTAGGAGCTAGGGTTAGATTTAGGGCTAGTGTTGGGAGCTAGGGTTAGTTTTAGGGTTAGTGTTAGGATCTAGGGTTAGTTTTAGGGATAGGGCGAGGGATAGGGTTAGATTTGGGGTAGTGTTAGGAGCTAGGGTTAGTTTTAGGGTTAGGCTTAGGAGCTAGGGTTAGTTTTAGGGTTAGGAGCTAGGGTAAGTTTTAAGGTTATGGTTAGGAGCTAGGCTTAGTTTTAGGGCTACGGTTAGGAGCTAGGGTTAGTTTTAGGGCTAGGTTTAGGAGCTAGGGTTAGTTTTAGGGCAAGTGTTAGGAGCTAGTGTTAGTTTTAGGGTTAGGAGCTAGGGTTAGTTTTAGGGCTAGTTTTAGGATCTTGGGTTAGTTTTAGAGTTAGGGTTAGTAACTAGGTTTAGTTTTAGTGTTAGGAGCTAGGGTTAGTTTTAGGGCTAGTGTTAGGAGCTAGGGTTAGTTTTGGGGTTAGGGGTAGGAGCTAGGGTTAGTTTTAGGTTTAGTGTTAGGAGCTAGGGTAAGTTTTAAGGCTAGTGTTAGGAGCTTTAGTTTTAGGGTTAGGAGCTAGGGTTAGTTTTAAGGCTAGTGTTAGGAGCTATGGTTAGTTTTAGGGTTAGGGTTAGGAGCTAGGGTTAGTTTTAGGGCTAGTGTTATAAGCTAGGGTTAGTTTTAGGGTTAGGGTTAGGAGCTAGGGTTAGTTTTAAGGTTAGGGTTAGGAGCTAGGCTTAGTTTTAGGGCTAGGGTGAGGAGCTAGGGTTAGTTTTAGGGATAGGGCTAGGGTTAGATTTGGGGCTATTGTTAGGAGCTAGGGTTAGTTTTAGGGTTAAGGTTAGGAGCTAGGTTTAGTTTTATGGTTAGGAGCTAGGATTATTATTTGGGTTAGGAGCTAGGCTTTGTTTTAGGGCTAGGGTGAGGAGCTAGGGTTAGTTTTAGGGATAGGGTGAGGGATAGGGTTAGATTTGGGGCTATTGTTAGGAGCTAGGGTTATTTTAGGGTTAGGGTTAGGAGCTAGGGTTAGTTTTAGGTTTAGGGTTAGGAGCTAGGGTAGGTTTTAGGAGAAGCTAGGGTTAGTTTTAAGGTTAGGGTTAGGAGCTAGGCTTAGTTTTAGGGCTACGGTTAGGAGCTAGGGTTAGTTTTAGGGCTAGTGTTAGGATCTAGGGTTAGTTTTAGAGTGAGGGTTAGGAACTAGGGTTAGTTTTAGGGCTAGTGTTAGGAGCGAGGTTTAGTTTTTGGGCTAGGGTTAGGAGCCAGTGTTAGTTTTAAGGTTGGGGTTAGGAGCTAGGGTTAGTTTTAGGGCTAGGTTTAGGAGCTAGGGTTAGATTTAGGGCTAGTGTTGGGAGCTAGGGTTAGTTTTAGGGTTAGTGTTAGGATCTAGGGTTAGTTTTAGGGATAGGGCGAGGATATGGTTAGATTTGGGGCTAGTGTTAGGAGCTAGGGTTAGTTTTAGGGTTAGGCTTAGGAGCTAGGGTTAGTTTTAGGGTTAGGAGCCAGGGTAAGTTTTAAGGTTATGGTTAGGAGCTAGGCTTAGTTTTAGGGCTACGGTTAGGAGCTAGGGTTAGTTTTAGGGCTAGGTTTAGGAGCTAGGGTTAGTTTTAGGGCAAGTGTTAGGAGCTAGTGTTAGTTTTAGGGTTAGGAGCTAGGGTTAGTTTTAGGGCTAGTTTTAGGATCTTGGGTTAGTTTTAGAGTTAGGGTTAGTAACTAGGTTTAGTTTTAGTGTTAGGAGCTAGGGTTAGTTTTAGGGCTAGTGTTAGGAGCTAGGGTTAGTTTTGGGGTTAGGGGTAGGAGCTAGGGTTAGTTTTAGGGTTAGGAGCTAGGGTTAGTTTTAAGGCTAGTGTTAGGAGTTAGGGTTAGTTTTAGGGTTAGGGTTAGGAGCTAGGGTTAGTTTTAGGGCTAGTGTTATGAGCTAGGGTTAGTTTTAGAGTTAGGGTTAGGAACTAGGGTTACTTTTAGGGTTAGTTTTGTTTTAGGGCTAGGGTGAGGAGCTAGGGTTAGTTTTAGGGATAGGGCGAGGGATAGGGTTAGATTTGGGGCTATTGTTAGGAGCTAGGGTTAGTTTTAGGGTTAGGGTTAGGAGCTAGGGTTAGTTTTAAGGTTAGGGTTAGGAGCTAGGCTTAGTTTTAGGGCTACGGTTAGGAGCTAGGGTTAGTTTTAGGGCTAGTGTTAGGATCTAGGGTTAGTTTTAGAGTGAGGGTTAGGAACTAGGGTTAGTTTTAGGGCTAGTGTTAGGAGCGAGGTTTAGTTTTTGGGCTAGGGTTAGGAGCCAGTGTTAGTTTTAAGGTTGGGGTTAGGAGCTAGGGTTAGTTTTAGGGCTAGGTTTAGGAGCTAGGGTTAGATTTAGGGCTAGTGTTGGGAGCTAGGGTTAGTTTTAGGGTTAGTGTTAGGATCTAGGGTTAGTTTTAGGGATAGGGCGAGGGATATGGTTAGATTTGGGGCTAGTGTTAGGAGCTAGGGTTAGTTTTAGGGTTAGGCTTAGGAGCTAGGGTTAGTTTTAGGGTTAGGAGCCAGGGTAAGTTTTAAGGTTATGGTTAGGAGCTAGGCTTAGTTTTAGGGCTACGGTTAGGAGCTAGGGTTAGTTTTAGGGCTAGGGTTAGGAGCTAGGGTTAGTTTTAGGGTTAGGAGCTAGGGTTAGTTTTAGGGCTAGTTTTAGGATCTTGGGTTAGTTTTAGAGTTAGGGTTAGTAACTAGGTTTAGTTTTAGTGTTAGGAGCTAGGGTTAGTTTTAGGGCTAGTGTTAGGAGCTAGGGTTAGTTTTGGGGTTAGGGGTAGGAGCTAGGGTTAGTTTTAGGGTTAGGAGCTAGGGTTAGTTTTAAGGCTAGTGTTAGGAGTTAGGGTTAGTTTTAGGGTTAGGGTTAGGAGCTAGGGTTAGTTTTAGGGCTAGTGTTAGGAGCTAGGGTTAGTTTTAGAGTTAGGGTTAGGAACTAGGGTTACTTTTAGGGTTAGGAGCTAGGCTTTGTTTTAGGGCTAGGGTTAGGAGCTAGGGTTAGTTTTAGGGATAGGGCGAGGATAGGGTTAGATTTGGGGCTATTGTTAGGAGCTAGGGTTAGTTTTAGGGTTAGGGTTAGGAGCTAGGGTTAGTTTTAGGTTTAGGGTTAGGAGCTAGGGTAGGTTTTTAAGGTTAGGAGCTAGGGTTAGTTTTAAGGTTAGGGTTAGGTTTTAGGGCTAGGGTTAGTTTAGGGCTAGTGTTAGGAGCTAGGGTTAGTTTTAGGGCTAGGGTAAGGAGCTAGGGATAATTTTAAGTTTAGGGTTAAGGTTAGGCTTTTTGGTAAAGGGTAAAGGTTAGGGTTAGGGTTAGGAGTTAGGCTTATTTTTAGGGCTAGGGTTAGGTGCTAGGGTTAGTTTTAGGGCTAGTTTTAGGAGCTAGGGTTAGTTTTAGGGCTAGTGTTAGGATCTAGGGTTAGTTTTAGAGTGAGGGTTAGGAACTAGGGTTAGTTTTAGGGCTAGTGTTAGGAGCGAGGGTTAGTTTTTGGGCTAGGGTTAGGAGCCAGTGTTAGTTTTAAGGTTGGGGTTAGGAGCTAGGGTTAGTTTTAGGGCTAGGTTTAGGAGCTAGGGTTAGATTTAGGGCTAGTGTTGGGAGCTAGGGTTAGTTTTAGGGTTAGGGTTAGGAGCTAGGGTTAGTTTTAGGGATAGGGCGAGGGATAGGGTTAGATTTGGGGCTAGTGTTAGGAGCTAGGGTTAGTTTTAGGGTTAGGCTTAGGAGCTAGGGTTAGTTTTAGGTTTAGGGTTAGGAGCTAGGGTAAGTTTTAAGGTTATGGTTAGGAGCTAGGCTTAGTTTTAGGGCTACGGTTAGGAGCTAGGGTTAGTTTTAGGGCTAGGGTTAGGAGCTAGGGTTAGTTTTAGGGCAAGTGTTAGGAGCTAGGGTTAGTTTTAGGGTTAGGAGCTAGGGTTAGTTTTAGAGCTAGTTTTAGGATCTTGGGTTAGTTTTAGAGTTAGGGTTAGTAACTAGATTTAGTTTTAGTGTTAGGAGATAGGGTTAGTTTTAGGGCTAGTGTTAGGAACTAGGGTTAGTTTTGGGGTTAGGGGTAGGAGCTAGGGTTAGTTTTAAGGCTAGTGTTAGGAGCTAGGGTTAGTTTTAGGGTTAGGAGCTAGGGTTAGTTTTAAGGCTAGTGTTAGGAGCTAGGGTTAGTTTTAGGGTTAGGGTTAGGAGCTAGGGTTATTTTTAGGGCTAGTGTTATGAGCTAGGGTTAGTTTTAGGGTTAGGGTTAGGAGCTAGGGTTAGTTTTAAGGTTTGGGTTAGGAGCTAGGCTTAGTTTTAGGGCTAGGGTGAGGAGCTAGGGTTAGTTTCAGGGATAGGGCGAGGGATAGGGTTAGATTTGGGGCTATTGTTAGGAGCTAGGGTTAGTTTTAGGGTTAAGGTTAGGAGCTAGGTTTAGTTTTATGGTTAGGAGCTAGGATTATTATTTGGGTTAGGAGCTAGGCTTTGTTTTAGGGTAGGGTGAGGAGCTAGGGTTAGTTTTAGGGATAGGGCGAGGGATAGGGTTAGATTTGGGGCTATTGTTAGGAGCTAGGGTTAGTTTTAGGGTTAGGGTTAGGAGCTAGGGTTAGTTTTAGGTTTAGGGTTAGGAGCTAGGGCAGGTTTTAAGGTTAGGAGCTAGGGTTAGTTTTAAGGTTAGGGTTAGGAGCTAGGCTTAGTTTTAGGGCTAGGGTGAGGAGCTAGGGTTAGTTTTAGGGATAGGGCGAGGGATAGGGTTAGATTTGGGGCTATTGTTAGGAGCTAGGGTTAGTTTTAGGGTTAGGGTTAGGAGCTAGGGTTAGTTTTAGGTTTAGGGTTAGGAGCTAGGGTAGGTTTTAAGGTTAGGAGCTAGGGTTAGTTTTAAGGTTAGGGTTAGGAGCTAGGCTTAGTTTTAGGGCTACGGTTAGGAGCTAGGGTTAGTTTAAGGGCTAGTGTTAGGAGCTAGGGTTAGTTTTAGGGCTAGGGTAAGGAGCTAGGGATAATTTTAAGTTTAGGGTTAAGGTTAGGCTTTTTGGTAAAGGGTAAAGGTTAGGGTTAGGGTTAGGAGTTAGGCTTATTTTTAGGGCTAGGGTTAGGTGCTAGGGTTAGTTTTAGGGCTAGGGTTAGGAGCTAGGGTTAGTTTTAGGGCTAGTGTTGGGAGCTAGGGTTAGTTTTAGGGTTAGGGTTAGGAGCTAGGGTTAGTTTTAGGGATAGGGCGAGGGATAGGGTTAGATTTGGGGCTAGTGTTAGGAGCTAGGGTTAGTTTTAGGGTTAGGCTTAGGAGCTAGGGTTAGTTTTAGGTTTAGGGTTAGGAACTAGGGTTAGTTTTAGGGCTAGTGTTAGGAGCGAGGGTTAGTTTTTGGGCTAGGGTTAGGAGCCAGTGTTAGTTTTAAGGTTGGGGTTAGGAGCTAGGGTTAGTTTTAGGGCTAGGTTTAGGAGCTAGGGTTAGATTTAGGGCTAGTGTTGGGAGCTAGGGTTAGTTTTAGGGTTAGGGTTAGGAGCTAGGGTTAGTTTTAGGGATAGGGCGAGGGATAGGGTTAGATTTGGGGCTAGTGTTAGGAGCTAGGGTTAGTTTTAGGGTTAGGCTTAGGAGCTAGGGTTAGTTTTAGGTTTAGGGTTAGGAGCTAGGGTAAGTTTTAAGGTTATGGTTAGGAGCTAGGCTTAGTTTTAGGGCTACGGTTAGGAGCTAGGGTTAGTTTTAGGGCTAGGGTTAGGAGCTAGGGTTAGTTTTAGGGCAAGTGTTAGGAGCTAGGGTTAGTTTTAGGGTTAGGAGATAGGGTTAGTTTTAGAGCTAGTTTTAGGATCTTTGTTTAGTTTTAGAGTTAGGGTTAGTAACTAGGTTTAGTTTTAGTGTTAGGAGCTAGGGTTAGTTTTAGGGCTAGTGTTAGGAGCTAGGGTTAGTTTTGGGGTTAGGGGTAGGAGCTAGGGTTAGTTTTAGGGTTAGGAGCTAGGGTTAGTTTTAAGGCTAGTGTTAGGAGTTAGGGTTAGTTTTAGGGTTAGGGTTAGGAGCTAGGGTTAGTTTTAGGGCTAGTGTTATGAGCTAGGGTTAGTTTTAGAGTTAGGGTTAGGAACTAGGGTTACTTTTAGGGTTAGGAGCTAGGCTTAGTTTTAGGGCTAGGGTGAGGAGCTAGGGTTAGTTTTAGGGATAGGGCGAGGGATAGGGTTAGATTTGGGGCTATTGTTAGGAGCTAGGGTTAGTTTTAGGGTTAGGGTTAGGAGCTAGGGTTAGTTTTAGGTTTAGGGTTAGGAGCTAGGGTAGGTTTTAAGGTTAGGAGCTAGGGTTAGTTTTAAGGTTAGGGTTAGGAGCTAGGCTTAGTTTTAGGGCTACGGTTAGGAGCTAGGGTTAGTTTAAGGGCTAGTGTTAGGAGCTAGGGTTAGTTTTAGGGCTAGGGTAAGGAGCTAGGGATAATTTTAAGTTTAGGGTTAAGGTTAGGCTTTTTGGTAAAGGGTAAAGGTTAGGGTTAGGGTTAGGAGTTAGGCTTATTTTTAGGGCTAGGGTTAGGTGCTAGGGTTAGTTTTAGGGCAAGGGTTAGGAGCTAGGGTTAGTTTTAGGGCTAGTTTTAGGAGCTAGGGTTAGTTTTAGGGCTAGTGTTAGGATCTAGGGTTAGTTTTAGAGTGAGGGTTAGGAACTAGGGTTAGTTTTAGGGCTAGTGTTAGGAGCGAGGGTTAGTTTTTGGGCTAGGGTTAGGAGCCAGTGTTAGTTTTAAGGTTGGGGTTAGGAGCTAGGGTTAGTTTTAGGGCTAGGTTTAGGAGCTAGGGTTAGATTTAGGGCTAGTGTTGGGAGCTAGGGTTAGTTTTAGGGTTAGGGTTAGGAGCTAGGGTTAGTTTTAGGGATAGGGCGAGGGATAGGGTTAGATTTGGGGCTAGTGTTAGGAGCTAGGGTTAGTTTTAGGGTTAGGCTTAGGAGCTAGGGTTAGTTTTAGGTTTAGGGTTAGGAGCTAGGGTAAGTTTTAAGGTTATGGTTAGGAGCTAGGCTTAGTTTTAGGGCTACGGTTAGGAGCTAGGGTTAGTTTTAGGGCTAGGGTTAGGAGCTAGGGTTAGTTTTAGGGCAAGTGTTAGGAGCTAGGGTTAGTTTTAGGGTTAGGAGCTAGGGTTAGTTTTAGGGCTAGTTTTAGGATCTTGGGTTAGTTTTAGAGTTAGGGTTAGTAACTAGGTTTAGTTTTAGTGTTAGGAGCTAGGGTTAGTTTTAGGGCTAGTGTTAGGAGCTAGGGTTAGTTTTGGGGTTAGGGGTAGGAGCTAGGGTTAGTTTTAGGGTTAGGAGCTAGGGTTAGTTTTAAGGCTAGTGTTAGGAGTTAGGGTTAGTTTTAGGGTTAGGGTTAGGAGCTAGGGTTAGTTTTAGGGCTAGTGTTATGAGCTAGGGTTAGTTTTAGAGTTAGGGTTAGGAACTAGGGTTACTTTTAGGGTTAGGAGCTAGGCTTTGTTTTAGGGCTAGGGTGAGGAGCTAGGGTTAGTTTTAGGGATAGGGCGAGGGATAGGGTTAGATTTGGGGCTATTGTTAGGAGCTAGGGTTAGTTTTAGGGTTAGGGTTAGGAGCTAGGGTAGGTTTTTAAGGTTAGGAGCTAGGGTTAGTTTTAAGGTTAGGGTTAGGAGCTAGGCTTAGTTTTAGGGCTACGGTTAGGAGCTAGGGTTAGTTTAAGGGCTAGTGTTAGGAGCTAGGGTTAGTTTTAGGGCTAGGGTAAGGAGCTAGGGATAATTTTAAGTTTAGGGTTAAGGTTAGGCTTTTTGGTAAAGGGTAAAGGTTAGGGTTAGGGTTAGGAGTTAGGCTTATTTTTAGGGCTAGGGTTAGGTGCTAGGGTTAGTTTTAGGGCTAGGGTTAGGAGCTAGGGTTAGTTTTAGGGCTAGTTTTAGGAGCTAGGGTTAGTTTTAGGGCTAGTGTTAGGATCTAGGGTTAGTTTTAGAGTGAGGGTTAGGAACTAGGGTTAGTTTTAGGGCTAGTGTTAGGAGCGAGGGTTAGTTTTGGGCTAGGGTTAGGAGCCAGTGTTAGTTTTAAGGTTGGGGTTAGGAGCTAGGGTTAGTTTTAGGGCTAGGTTTAGGAGCTAGGGTTAGATTTAGGGCTAGTGTTGGGAGCTAGGTTAGTTTTAGGGTTAGGGTTAGGAGCTAGGGTTAGTTTTAGGGATAGGGCGAGGATAGGGTTAGATTTGGGGCTAGTGTTAGGAGCTAGGGTTAGTTTTAGGGTTAGGCTTAGGAGCTAGGGTTAGTTTTAGGTTTAGGGTTAGGAGCTAGGGTAAGTTTTAGGGCTAGGGTTAGGAGCTAGGGTTAGTTTTAGGGCAAGTGTTAGGAGCTAAGGTTAGTTTTAGGGTTAGGAGCTAGGGTTAGTTTTAGAGCTAGTTTTAGGATCTTGGGTTAGTTTTAGAGTTAGGGTTAGTAACTAGGTTTAGTTTTAGTGTTAGGAGATAGGGTTAGTTTTAGGGCTAGTGTTAGGAGCTAGGGTTAGTTTTGGGGTTAGGGGTAGGAGCTAGGGTTAGTTTTAGGTTTAGTGTTAGGAGCTAGGGTAAGTTTTAAGGCTAGTGTTAGGAGCTAGGGTTAGTTTTAGGGTTAGGAGCTAGGGTTAGTTTTAAGGCTAGTGTTAGGAGCTAGGGTTAGTTTTAGGGTTAGGGTTAGGAGCTAGGGTTATTTTTAGGGCTAGTGTTATGAGCTAGGGTTAGTTTTAGGGTTAGGGTTAGGAGCTAGGGTTAGTTTTAAGGTTAGGGTTAGGAGCTAGGCTTAGTTTTAGGGCTAGGGTGAGGAGCTAGGGTTAGTTTTAGGTATAGGGCGAGGGATAGGGTTAGATTTGGGGCTATTGTTAGGAGCTAGGGTTAGTTTTAGGGTTAAGGTTAGGAGCTAGGTTTAGTTTTATGGTTAGGAGCTAGGATTATTATTTGGGTTAGGAGCTAGGCTTTGTTTTAGGGCTAGGGTGAGGAGCTAGGGTTAGTTTTAGGGATAGGGCGAGGGATAGGGTTAGATTTGGGGCTATTGTTAGGAGCTAGGGTTAGTTTTAGGGTTAGGGTTAGGAGCTAGGGTTAGTTTTAGGTTTAGGGTTAGGAGCTAGGGCAGGTTTTAAGGTTAGGAGCTAGGGTTAGTTTTAAGGTTAGGGTTAGGAGCTAGGCTTAGTTTTAGGGCTACGGTTAGGAGCTAGGGTTAGTTTAAGGGCTAGTGTTAGGAGCTAGGGTTAGTTTTAGGGCTAGGGTAAGGAGCTAGGGATAATTTTAAGTTTAGGGTTAAGGTTAGGCTTTTTGGTAAAGGGTTAAGGTTAGGGTTAGGGTTAGGGTTAGGAGTTAGGCTTATTTTTAGGGCTAGGGTTAGGTGCTAGGGTTAGTTTTAGGGCTAGGGTTAGGAACTAGGGTTAGTTTTAGGGATAGTGTTAGGAGCGAGGGTTAGTTTTTGGGCTAGGGTTAGGAGCCAGTGTTAGTTTTAAGGTTGGGGTTAGGAGCTAGGATTAGTTTTAGGGCTAGGTTTAGGAGCTAGGGTTAGATTTAGGGCTAGTGTTGGGAGCTAGGGTTAGTTTTAGGGTTAGGGTTAGGAGCTAGGGTTAGTTTTAGGGATAGGGCTTAGGATAGGGTTAGATTTGGGGCTAGTGTTAGGAGCTAGGGTTAGTTTTAGGGTTAGGGTTAGGAGCTAGGGTTAGTTTTAGGGCAAGTGTTAGGAGCTAGGGTTAGTTTTAGGGTTAGGAGCTAGGGTTAGTTTTAGGGCTACGGTTAGGAGCTAGGGTTAGTTTTAGGGCTAGGGTTAGGAGCTAGGGTTAGTTTTAGGGCAAGTGTTAGGAGCTAGGGTTAGTTTTAGGGTTAGGAGCTAGGGTTAGTTTTAGGGCTAGTTTTAGGATCTTGGGTTAGTTTTAGAGTTAGGGTTAGGAACTAGGGTTACTTTTAGGGTTAGGAGCTAGGGTTAGTTTTAGAGTTAGGAGCTAGGGTTAGTTTTAGGGCTAGTGTTAGGAGCTAGGGTTAGTTTTGGGGTTAGGGATAGGAGCTAGGCTTAGTTTTAGGGCTAGGGTTAGGAGCTAGGGTTAGTTTAAGGGCTAGTGTTAGGAGCTAGGGTTAGTTTTAGGGTTAGGAGCTAGGGTTAGTTTTAGAGCTAGTTTTAGGATCTTGGGTTAGTTTTAGAGTTAGGGTTAGTAACTAGGTTTTATTTTTAGTGTTAGGAGCTAGGGTTAGTTTTAGGGCTAGTGTTAGGAGCTAGGGTTAGTTTTGGGGTTAGGGGTAGGAGCTAGGGTTAGTTTTAGGTTTAGTGTTAGGAGCTAGGGTAAGTTTTAAGGCTAGTGTTAGGAGCTAGGGTTAGTTTTAGGGTTAGGAGCTAGGGTTAGTTTTAAGGCTAGTGTTAGGAGCTAGGGTTAGTTTTAGGGTTAGGGTTAGGAGCTAGGGTTAGTTTTAGGGCTAGTGTTATGAGCTAGGGTTAGTTTTAGGGTTAGGGTTAGGAGCTAGGGTTAGTTTTAAGGTTAGGGTTAGGAGCTAGTCTTAGTTTTAGGGCTAGGGTGAGGAGCTAGGGTTAGTTTTAGGGATAGGGCGAGGGATAGGGTTAGATTTGGGGCTATTGTTAGGAGCTAGGGTTAGTTTTAGGGTTAAGGTTAGGAGCTAGGTTTAGTTTTATGGTTAGGAGCTAGGATTATTATTTGGGTTAGGAGCTAGGCTTTGTTTTAGGGCTAGGGTGAGGAGCTAGGGTTAGTTTTAGGGATAGGGCGAGGGATAGGGTTAGATTTGGGGCTATTGTTAGGAGCTAGGGTTAGTGTTAGGGTTAGGGTTAGGAGCTAGGGTTAGTTTTAGGTTTAGGGTTAGGAGCTAGGGCAGGTTTTAAGGTTAGGAGCTAGGGTTAGTTTTAAGGTTAGGGTTAGGAGCTAGGCTTAGTTTTAGGGCTATGGTTAGGAGCTAGGGTTAGTTTAAGGGCTAGTGTTAGGAGCTAGGGTTAGTTTTAGGGCTAGGGTAAGGAGCTAGGGATAATTTTAAGTTTAGGGTTAAGGTTAGGCTTTTTGGTAAAGGGTTAAGGTTAGGGTTAGGGTTAGGAGTTAGGCTTATTTTTAGGGCTAGGGTTAGGTGATAGGGTTAGTTTTAGGGCTAGGGTTAGGAGCTAGGGTTAGTTTTAAGGCTAGTTTTAGGAGCTAGGGTTAGTTTTAGGGCTAGTGTTAGGATCTAGGGTTAGTTTTAGAGTGAGGGTTAGGAACTAGGGTTAGTTTTAGGGATAGTGTTAGGAGCGAGGGTTAGTTTTTGGGCTAGGGTTAGGAGCCAGTGTTAGTTTTAAGGTTGGGGTTAGGAGCTAGGATTAGTTTTAGGGCTAGGTTTAGGAGCTAGGGTTAGATTTAGGGCTAGTGTTGGGAGCTAGGGTTAGTTTAGGGTTAGGGTTAGGAGCTAGGGTTAGTTTTAGGGATAGGGCGAGGGATAGGGTTAGATTTGGGGCTAGTGTTAGGAGCTAGGGTTAGTTTTAGGGTTAGGGTAAGGAGCTAGGGTTAGTTTTAGGGCAAGTGTTAGGAGCTAGGGTTAGTTTTAGGGTTAGGAGCTAGGGTTAGTTTTAGGGCTACGGTTAGGAGCTAGGGTTAGTTTTAGGGCTAGGGTTAGGAGCTAGGGTTAGTTTTAGGGCAAGTGTTAGGAGCTAGGGTTAGTTTTAGGGTTAGGAGCTAGGGTTAGTTTTAGGGCTAGTTTTAGGATCTTGGGTTAGTTTTAGAGTTAGGGTTAGGAACTAGGGTTACTTTTAGGGTTAGGAGCTAGGGTTAGTTTTAGAGTTAGGAGCTAGGGTTAGTTTTAGGGCTAGTGTTAGGAGCTAGGGTTAGTTTTGGGGTTAGGGATAGGAGCTAGGCTTAGTTTTAGGGCTACGGTTAGGAGCTAGGGTTAGTTAAAGGGCTAGTGTTAGGAGCTAGGTTTAGTTTTAGGGCTAGGGTAAGGAGCTAGGGATAATTTTAAGTTTAGGGTTAAGGTTAGGCTTTTTGGTAAAGGGTTAAGGTTAGGGTTAGGGTTAGGGTTAGGAGTTAGGCTTATTTTTAGGGCTAGGGTTAGGTGCTAGGGTTAGTTTTAGGGCTAGGGTTAGGAGCTAGGGTTAGTTTTAAGGCTAGTTTTAGGAGCTAGGGTTAGTTTTAGGGCTAGTGTTAGGATCTAGGGTTAGTTTTAGAGTGAGGGTTAGGAACTAGGGTTAGTTTTAGGGATAGTGTTAGGAGCGAGGGTTAGTTTTTGGGCTAGGGTTAGGAGCCAGTGTTAGTTTTAAGGTTGGGGTTAGGAGCTAGGATTAGTTTTAGGGCTAGGTTTAGGAGCTAGGGTTAGATTTAGGGCTAGTGTTGGGAGCTAGGGTTAGTTTTAGGGTTAGGGTTAGGAGCTAGGGTTAGTTTTAGGGATAGGGCGAGGGATAGGGTTAGATTTGGGGCTAGTGTTAGGAGCTAGGTTAGTTTTAGGGTTAGGGTTAGGAGCTAGGGTTAGTTTTAGGGCTACGGTTAGGAGCTAGGGTTAGTTTTAGGGCTAGGGTTAGGAGCTAGGGTTAGTTTTAGGGCAAGTGTTAGGAGCTAGGGTTAGTTTTAGGGTTAGGAGCTAGGGTTAGTTTTAGGGCTAGTTTTAGGATCTTGGGTTAGTTTTAGAGTTAGGGTTAGGAACTAGGGTTACTTTTAGGGTTAGGAGCTAGGGTTAGTTTTAGGGCTAGTGTTAGGAGCTAGGGTTAGTTTTGGGGTTAGGGATAGGAGCTAGGGTTAGTTTTAGGGCTAGTGTTAGGAGCTAGGATTAGTTTTAGGGTTAGGAGCTAGGGTTAGTTTTAGGGCTAGGGTGAGGAGCTAGGGTTAGTTTTAGGGATAGGGTGAGGGATAGGGTTAGATTTGGGGCTATTGTTAGGAGCTAGGGTTAGTTTTAGGGTTAAGGTTAGGAGCTAGGTTTAGTTTTATGGTTAGGAGCTAGGATTATTATTTGGGTTAGGAGCTAGGCTTTGTTTTAGGGCTAGGGTGAGGAGCTAGGGTTAGTTTTAGGGATAGGGCGAGGGATAGGGTTAGATTTGGGGCTATTGTTAGGAGCTAGGGTTAGTTTTAGGGTTAGGGTTAGGAGCTAGGGTTAGTTTTAGGTTTAGGGTTAGGAGCTAGGGTAGGTTTTAAGGTTAGGAGCTAGGGTTAGTTTTAAGGTTAGGGTTAGGAGCTAGGCTTAGTTTTAGGGCTACGGTTAGGAGCTAGGGTTAGTTTTAGGGCTAGGGTAAGGAGCTAGGGATAATTTTAAGTTTAGGGTTAAGGTTAGGCTTTTTGGTAAAGGGTTAAGGTTAGGGTTAGGGTTAGGGTTAGGAGTTAGGCTTATTTTTAGGGCTAGGGTTAGGTGCTAGGGTTAGTTTTAGGGCTAGGGTTAGGAGCTAGGGTTAGTTTTAGGGCTAGTTTTAGGAGCTAGGGTTAGTTTTAGGGTTAGGAGCTAGGGTTAATTTTAGGGCTAGTTTTAGGATCTTGGGTTAGTTTTAGAGTTAGGGTTAGGAACTAGGGTTACTTTTAGGGTTAGGAGCTAGGGTTAGTTTTAGAGTTAGGAGCTAGGGTTAGTTTTAGGGCTAGTGTTAGGAGCTAGGGTTAGTTTTGGGGTTAGGGATAGGAGCTAGGCTTAGTTTTAGGGCTACGGTTAGGAGCTAGGGTTAGTTTTTGGGATAGTGTTAGGAGCGAGGGTTAGTTTTTGGGCTAGGGTTAGGAGCCAGTGTTAGTTTTAAGGTTGGGGTTAGGAGCTAGGATTAGTTTTAGGGCTAGGTTTAGGAGCTAGGGTTAGATTTAGGGCTAGTGTTGGGAGCTAGGGTTAGTTTTAGGGTTAGGGTTAGGAGCTAGGGTTAGTTTTAGGGATAGGGCGAGGGATAGGGTTAGATTTGGGGCTAGTGTTAGGAGCTAGGGTTAGTTTTAGGGTTAGGGTAAGGAGCTAGGGTTAGTTTTAGGGCAAGTGTTAGGAGCTAGGGTTAGTTTTAGGGTTAGGAGCTAGGGTTAGTTTTAGGGCTACGGTTAGGAGCTAGGGTTAGTTTTAGGGCTAGGGTTAGGAGCTAGGGTTAGTTTTATGGCAAGTGTTAGGAGCTAGGGTTAGTTTTAGGGTTAGGAGCTAGGGTTAGTTTTAGGGCTAGTTTTAGGATCTTGGGTTAGTTTTAGAGTTAGGGTTAGGAACTAGGGTTACTTTTAGGGTTAGGAGCTAGGGTTAGTTTTAGAGTTAGGAGCTAGGGTTAGTTTTAGGGCTAGTGTTAGGAGCTAGGGTTAGTTTTGGGGTTAGGGATAGGAGCTAGGCTTAGTTTTAGGGCTACGGTTAGGAGCTAGGGTTAGTTTAAGGGCTAGTGTTAGGAGCTAGGGTTAGTTTTAGGGTTAGGAGCTAGGGTTAGTTTTAGAGCTAGTTTTAGGATCTTGGGTTAGTTTTAGAGTTAGGGTTAGTAACTAGGTTTTATTTTTAGTGTTAGGAGCTAGGGTTAGTTTTAGGGCTATTGTTAGGAGCTAGGGTTAGTTTTAGGGTTAAGGTTAGGAGCTAGGTTTAGTTTTATGGTTAGGAGCTAGGATTATTATTTGGGTTAGGAGCTAGGCTTTGTTTTAGGGCTAGGGTGAGGAGCTAGGGTTAGTTTTAGGGATAGGGCGAGGGATAGGGTTAGATTTGGGGCTATTGTTAGGAGCTAGGGTTAGTGTTAGGGTTAGGGTTAGGAGCTAGGGTTAGTTTTAGGTTTAGGGTTAGGAGCTAGGGCAGGTTTTAAGGTTAGGAGCTAGGGTTAGTTTTAAGGTTAGGGTTAGGAGCTAGGCTTAGTTTTAGGGCTATGGTTAGGAGCTAGGGTTAGTTTAAGGGCTAGTGTTAGGAGCTAGGGTTAGTTTTAGGGCTAGGGTAAGGAGCTAGGGATAATTTTAAGTTTAGGGTTAAGGTTAGGCTTTTTGGTAAAGGGTTAAGGTTAGGGTTAGGGTTAGGAGTTAGGCTTATTTTTAGGGCTAGGGTTAGGTGATAGGGTTAGTTTTAGGGCTAGGTTTAGGAGCTAGGGTTAGTTTTAAGGCTAGTTTTAGGAGCTAGGGTTAGTTTTAGGGCTAGTGTTAGGATCTAGGGTTAGTTTTAGAGTGAGGGTTAGGAACTAGGGTTAGTTTTAGGGATAGTGTTAGGAGCGAGGGTTAGTTTTTGGGCTAGGGTTAGGAGCCAGTGTTAGTTTTAAGGTTGGGGTTAGGAGCTAGGATTAGTTTTAGGGCTAGGTTTAGGAGCTAGGGTTAGATTTAGGGCTAGTGTTGGGAGCTAGGGTTAGTTTTAGGGTTAGGGTTAGGAGCTAGGGTTAGTTTTAGGGATAGGGCGAGGGATAGGGTTAGATTTGGGGCTAGTGTTAGGAGCTAAGGTTAGTTTTAGGGTTAGGAGCTAGGGTTAGTTTTAGAGCTAGTTTTAGGATCTTGGTTTAGTTTTAGAGTTAGGAGCTAGGGTTAGTTTTAGGGCTACGGTTAGGAGCTAGGGTTAGTTTTAGGGCTAGGGTTAGGAGCTAGGGTTAGTTTTAGGGCAAGTGTTAGGAGCTAGGGTTAGTTTTAGGGTTAGGAGCTAGGGTTAGTTTTAGGGCTAGTTTTAGGATCTTGGGTTAGTTTTAGAGTTAGGGTTAGGAACTAGGGTTACTTTTAGGGTTAGGAGCTAGGGTTAGTTTTAGAGTTAGGAGCTAGGGTTAGTTTTAGGGCTAGTGTTAGGAGCTAGGGTTAGTTTTGGGGTTAGGGATAGGAGCTAGGCTTAGTTTTAGGGCTACGGTTAGGAGCTAGGGTTAGTTAAAGGGCTAGTGTTAGGAGCTAGGTTTAGTTTTAGGGCTAGGGTAAGGAGCTAGGGATAATTTTAAGTTTAGGGTTAAGGTTAGGCTTTTTGGTAAAGGGTTAAGGTTAGGGTTAGGGTTAGGAGTTAGGCTTATTTTTAGGGCTAGGGTTAGGTGCTAGGGTTAGTTTTAGGGCTAGGGTTAGGAGCTAGGGTTAGTTTTAAGGCTAGTTTTAGGAGCTAGGGTTAGTTTTAGGGCTAGTGTTAGGATCTAGGGTTAGTTTTAGAGTGAGGGTTAGGAACTAGGGTTAGTTTTAGGGATAGTGTTAGGAGCGAGGGTTAGTTTTTGGGCTAGGGTTAGGAGCCAGTGTTAGTTTTAAGGTTGGGGTTAGGAGCTAGGATTAGTTTTAGGGCTAGGTTTAGGAGCTAGGGTTAGATTTAGGGCTAGTGTTGGGAGCTAGGGTTAGTTTTAGGGTTAGGGTTAGGAGCTAGGGTTAGTTTTAGGGATAGGGCGAGGGATAGGGTTAGATTTGGGGCTAGTGTTAGGAGCTAGGGTTAGTTTTAGGGTTAGGGTTAGGAGCTAGGGTTAGTTTTAGGGCTACGGTTAGGAGCTAGGGTTAGTTTTAGGGCTAGGGTTAGGAGCTAGGGTTAGTTTTAGGGCAAGTGTTAGGAGCTAGGGTTAGTTTTAGGGTTAGGAGCTAGGGTTAGTTTTAGGGCTAGTTTTAGGATCTTGGGTTAGTTTTAGAGTTAGGGTTAGGAACTAGGGTTACTTTTAGGGTTAGGAGCTAGGGTTAGTTTTAGGGCTAGTGTTAGGAGCTAGGGTTAGTTTTGGGGTTAGGGATAGGAGCTAGGGTTAGTTTTAGGGCTAGTGTTAGGAGCTAGGATTAGTTTTAGGGTTAGGAGCTAGGGTTAGTTTTAGGGCTAGTTTTAGGATCTAGGGTTAGTTTTAGAGTTAGGGTTAGGAACTAGGGTTACTTTTAGGGTTAGGAGCTAGGCTTAGTTTTAGGGCTAGGGTGAGGAGCTAGGGTTAGTTTTAGGGATAGGGTGAGGGATAGGGTTAGATTTGGGGCTATTGTTAGGAGCTAGGGTTAGTTTTAGGGTTAAGGTTAGGAGCTAGGTTTAGTTTTATGGTTAGGAGCTAGGATTATTATTTGGGTTAGGAGCTAGGCTTTGTTTTAGGGCTAGGGTGAGGAGCTAGGGTTAGTTTTAGGGATAGGGCGAGGGATAGGGTTAGATTTGGGGCTATTGTTAGGAGCTAGGGTTAGTTTTAGGGTTAGGGTTAGGAGCTAGGGTTAGTTTTAGGTTTAGGGTTAGGAGCTAGGGTAGGTTTTAAGGTTAGGAGCTAGGGTTAGTTTTAAGGTTAGGGTTAGGAGCTAGGCTTAGTTTTAGGGCTACGGTTAGGAGCTAGGGTTAGTTTTAGGGCTAGGGTAAGGAGCTAGGGATAATTTTAAGTTTAGGGTTAAGGTTAGGCTTTTTGGTAAAGGGTTAAGGTTAGGGTTAGGGTTAGGGTTAGGAGTTAGGCTTATTTTTAGGGCTAGGGTTAGGTGCTAGGGTTAGTTTTAGGGCTAGGGTTAGGAGCTAGGGTTAGTTTTAGGGCTAGTTTTAGGAGCTAGGGTTAGTTTTAGGGTTAGGAGCTAGGGTTAGTTTTAGGGCTAGTTTTAGGATCTTGGGTTAGTTTTAGAGTTAGGGTTAGGAACTAGGGTTACTTTTAGGGTTAGGAGCTAGGGTTAGTTTTAGAGTTAGGAGCTAGGGTTAGTTTTAGGGCTAGTGTTAGGAGCTAGGGTTAGTTTTGGGGTTAGGGATAGGAGCTAGGCTTAGTTTTAGGGCTACGGTTAGGAGCTAGGGTTAGTTTAAGGGCTAGTGTTAGGAGCTAGGGTTAGTTTTAGGGTTAGGAGCTAGGGTTAGTTTTAGAGCTAGTTTTAGGATCTTGGGTTAGTTTTAGAGTTAGGGTTAGTAACTAGGTTTTATTTTTAGTGTTAGGAGCTAGGGTTAGTTTTAGGGCTAGTGTTAGGAGCTAGGGTTAGTTTTGGGGTTAGGGGTAGGAGCTAGGGTTAGTTTTAGGTTTAGTGTTAGGAGCCAGGGTAAGTTTTAAGGCTAGTGTTAGGAGCTAGGGTTAGTTTTAGGGTTAGGAGCTAGGGTTAGTTTTAAGGCTAGTGTTAGGAGCTAGGGTTAGTTTTAGGGTTAGGGTTAGGAGCTAGGGTTATTTTTAGGGCTAGTGTTATGAGCTAGGGTTAGTTTTAGGGTTAGGGTTAGGAGCTAGGGTTAGTTTTAAGGTTAGGGTTAGGAGCTAGTCTTAGTTTTAGGGCTAGGGTGAGGAGCTAGGGTTAGTTTTAGGGATAGGGCGAGGGATAGGGTTAGATTTGGGGCTATTGTTAGGAGCTAGGGTTAGTTTTAGGGTTAAGGTTAGGAGCTAGGTTTAGTTTTATGGTTAGGAGCTAGGATTATTATTTGGGTTAGGAGCTAGGCTTTGTTTTAGGGCTAGGGTGAGGAGCTAGGGTTAGTTTTAGGGATAGGGCGAGGGATAGGGTTAGATTTGGGGCTATTGTTAGGAGCTAGGGTTAGTGTTAGGGTTAGGGTTAGGAGCTAGGGTTAGTTTTAGGGTTAGGAGCTAGGGCAGGTTTTAAGGTTAGGAGCTAGGGTTAGTTTTAAGGTTAGGGTTAGGAGCTAGGCTTAGTTTTAGGGCTATGGTTAGGAGCTAGGGTTAGTTTAAGGGCTAGTGTTAGGAGCTAGGGTTAGTTTTAGGGCTAGGGTAAGGAGCTAGGGATAATTTTAAGTTTAGGGTTAAGGTTAGGCTTTTTGGTAAAGGGTTAAGGTTAGGGTTAGGGTTAGGAGTTAGGCTTATTTTTAGGGCTAGGGTTAGGTGCTAGGGTTAGTTTTAGGGCTAGGGTTAGGAGCTAGGGTTAGTTTTAAGGCTAGTTTTAGGAGCTAGGGTTAGTTTTAGGGCTAGTGTTAGGATCTAGGGTTAGTTTTAGAGTGAGGGTTAGGAACTAGGGTTAGTTTTAGGGATAGTGTTAGGAGCGAGGGTTAGTTTTTGGGCTAGGGTTAGGAGCCAGTGTTAGTTTTAAGGTTGGGGTTAGGAGCTAGGATTAGTTTTAGGGCTAGGTTTAGGAGCTAGGGTTAGATTTAGGGCTAGTGTTGGGAGCTAGGGTTAGTTTTAGGGTTAGGGTTAGGAGCTAGGGTTAGTTTTAGGGATAGGGCGAGGGATAGGGTTAGATTTGGGGCTAGTGTTAGGAGCTAGGGTTAGTTTTAGGGTTAGGTTAAGGAGCTAGGGTTAGTTTTAGGGCAAGTGTTAGGAGCTAGGGTTAGTTTTAGGGTTAGGAGCTAGGGTTAGTTTTAGGGCTACGGTTAGGAGCTAGGGTTAGTTTTAGGGCTAGGGTTAGGAGCTAGGGTTAGTTTTAGGGCAAGTGTTAGGAGCTAGGGTTAGTTTTAGGGTTAGGAGCTAGGGTTAGTTTTAGGGCTAGTTTTAGGATCTTGGGTTAGTTTTAGAGTTAGGGTTAGGAACTAGGGTTACTTTTAGGGTTAGGAGCTAGGGTTAGTTTTAGAGTTAGGAGCTAGGGTTAGTTTTAGGGCTAGTGTTAGGAGCTAGGGTTAGTTTTGGGGTTAGGGATAGGAGCTAGGCTTAGTTTTAGGGCTACGGTTAGGAGCTAGGGTTAGTTAAAGGGCTAGTGTTAGGAGCTAGGTTTAGTTTTAGGGCTAGGGTAAGGAGCTAGGGATAATTTTAAGTTTAGGGTTAAGGTTAGGCTTTTTGGTAAAGGGTTAAGGTTAGGGTTAGGGTTAGGGTTAGGAGTTAGGCTTATTTTTAGGGCTAGGGTTAGGTGCTAGGGTTAGTTTTAGGGCTAGGGTTAGGAGCTAGGGTTAGTTTTAAGGCTAGTTTTAGGAGCTAGGGTTAGTTTTAGGGCTAGTGTTAAGATCTAGGGTTAGTTTTAGAGTGAGGGTTAGGAACTAGGGTTAGTTTTAGGGATAGTGTTAGGAGCGAGGGTTAGTTTTTGGGCTAGGGTTAGGAGCCAGTGTTAGTTTTAAGGTTGGGGTTAGGAGCTAGGATTAGTTTTAGGGCTAGGTTTAGGAGCTAGGGTTAGATTTAGGGCTAGTGTTGGGAGCTAGGGTTAGTTTTAGGGTTAGGGTTAGGAGCTAGGGTTAGTTTTAGGGATAGGGCGAGGGATAGGTTTAGATTTGGGGCTAGTGTTAGGAGCTAGGGTTAGTTTTAGGGTTAGGGTTAGGAGCTAGGGTTAGTTTTAGGGCTACGGTTAGGAGCTAGGGTTAGTTTTAGGGCTAGGGTTAGGAGCTAGGGTTAGTTTTAGGGCAAGTGTTAGGAGCTAGGGTTAGTTTTAGGGTTAGGAGCTAGGGTTAGTTTTAGGGCTAGTTTTAGGATCTTGGGTTAGTTTTAGAGTTAGGGTTAGGAACTAGGGTTACTTTTAGGGTTAGGAGCTAGGGTTAGTTTTAGGGCTAGTGTTAGGAGCTAGGGTTAGTTTTCGGGTTAGGGATAGGAGCTAGGGTTAGTTTTAGGGCTAGTGTTAGGAGCTAGGATTAGTTTTAGGGTTAGGAGCTAGGGTTAGTTTTAGGGCTAGTTTTAGGATCTAGGGTTAGTTTTAGAGTTAGGGTTAGGAACTAGGGTTACTTTTAGGGTTAGGAGCTAGGCTTAGTTTTAGGGCTAGGGTGAGGAGCTAGGGTTAGTTTTAGGGATAGGGTGAGGGATAGGGTTAGATTTGGGGCTATTGTTAGGAGCTAGGGTTAGTTTTAGGGTTAAGGTTAGGAGCTAGGTTTAGTTTTATGGTTAGGAGCTAGGATTATTATTTGGGTTAGGAGCTAGGCTTTGTTTTAGGGCTAGGGTGAGGAGCTAGGGTTAGTTTTAGGGATAGGGCGAGGGATAGGGTTAGATTTGGGGCTATTGTTAGGAGCTAGGGTTAGTTTTAGGGTTAGGGTTAGGAGCTAGGGTTAGTTTTAGGTTTAGGGTTAGGAGCTAGGGAAGGTTTTAAGGTTAGGAGCTAGGGTTAGTTTTAAGGTTAGGGTTAGGAGCTAGGCTTAGTTTTAGGGCTACGGTTAGGAGCTAGGGTTATTTTTAGGGCTAGGGTAAGGAGCTAGGGATAATTTTAAGTTTAGGGTTAAGGTTAGGCTTTTTGGTAAAGGGTTAAGGTTAGGGTTAGGGTTAGGGTTAGGAGTTAGGCTTATTTTTAGGGCTAGGGTTAGGTGCTAGGGTTAGTTTTAGGGCTAGGGTTAGGAGCTAGGGTTAGTTTTAGGGCTAGTTTTAGGAGCTAGGGTTAGTTTTAGGGCTAGTGTTAGGATCTAGGGTTAGTTTTAGAGTGAGGGTTAGGAACTAGGGTTAGTTTTAGGGCTAGTGTTAGGAGCGAGGGTTAGTTTTTGGGCTAGGGTTAGGAGCCAGTGTTAGTTTTAAGGTTGGGGTTAGGAGCTAGGGTTAGTTTTAGGGCTAGGTTTTGGAGCTAGGGTTAGATTTAGGGCTAGTGTTGGGAGCTAGGGTTAGTTTTAGGGTTAGGGTTAGGAGCTAGGGTTAGTTTTAGGGATAGGGCGAGGGATAGGGTTAGATTTGGGGCTAGTGTTAGGAGCTAGGGTTAGTTTTAGGGTTAGGCTTAGGAGCTAGGGTTAGTTTTAGGTTTAGGGTTAGGAGCTAGGGTAAGTTTTAAGGTTATGGTTAGGAGCTAGGCTTAGTTTTAGGGCTACGGTTAGGAGCTAGGGTTAGTTTTAGGGCTAGGGTTAGGAGCTAGGGTTAGTTTTAGGGCAAGTGTTAGGAGCTAGGGTTAGTTTTAGGGTTAGGAGCTAGGGTTAGTTTTAGGGCTAGTTTTAGGATCTTGGGTTAGTTTTAGAGTTAGGGTTAGTAACTAGGTTTAGTTTTAGTGTTAGGAGCTAGGGTTAGTTTTAGGGCTAGTGTTAGGAGCTAGGGTTAGTTTTGGGGTTAGGGGTAGGAGCTAGGGTTAGTTTTAGGTTTAGTGTTAGGAGCTAGGGTAAGTTTTAAGGCTAGTGTTAGGATCTAGGGTTAGTTTTAGGGTTAGGGTTAGGAGCTAGTGTTAGTTTTAGGGCTAGTGTTATGAGCTAGGGTTAGTTTTAGGGTTAGGGTTAGGAGCTAGTGTTAGTTTTAAGGTTAGGGTTAGGAGGTAGGCTTAGTTTTAGGGCTAGGGTGAGGAGCTAGGGTTAGTTTTAGGGATAGGGCGAGGGATAGGGTTAGATTTGGGGCTATTGTTAGGAGCTAGGGTTAGTTTTAGGGTTAAGGTTAGGAGCTAGGTTTAGTTTTATGTTTAGGAGCTAGGATTATTAATTGGGTTAGGAGCTAGGCTTTGTTTTAGGGCTAGGGTGAGGAGCTAGGGTTAGTTATAGAGATAGGGCGAGGGATAGGGTTAGATTTGGGGCTATTGTTAAGAGCTAGGGTTAGTTTTAGGGTTAGGGTTAGGAGCTAGGGTTAGTTTTAGGTTTAGGGTTAGGAGCTAGGGCAGGTTTTAAGGTTAGGAGCTAGGGTTAGTTTTAAGGTTAGGGTTAGGAGCTAGGCTTAGTTTTAGGGCTACGGTTAGGAGCTAGGGTTAGTTTAAGGGCTAGTGTTAGGAGCTAGGGTTAGTTTTAGGGCTAGGGTAAGGAGCTAGGGATAATTTTAAGTTTAGGGTTAAGGTTAGGCTTTTTGGTAAAGGGTTAAGGTTAGGGTTAGGGTTAGGGTTAGGAGTTAGGCTTATTTTTAGGGCTAGGGTTAGGTGCTAGGGTTAGTTTTAGGGCTAGGGTTAGGAGCTAGTGTTAGTTTTAAGGTTAGGGTTAGGAGCTAGGCTTAGTTTTAGGGCTAAGGTTAGGAGCTCGTGATAGTTTTAGGGTTAAGGTTAGTAGCTAGGGTTAGTTTTATGGTTAGGAGCTAGGATTATTTTTTGGGTTAGGAGCTAGGCTTTGTTTCAGGGCTAGGAGCTAGGGTTAGTTTTAGGGCTAGGGTTAGGAGCTAGGGTTAGTTTTAGGGCTAGGGTTAGGAGCTAGGGTTAGTTTTAGGGCTAGGGTTAGAAGCTAGGCTTAGTTTTAGGGCTAGGATTTGGAGCTAAGGTTAGTTTTAGGGCTAGGGTTAGAAGCATGGCTTAGTTTTAGGCCTGGGGTTAGGAGCTAGGGTTAGTTTTAGAGCTAGGGTTAGGAGCTAGGGTTAGATTTAAGGTTAGGGTTAGGAGCTAGGGTTAGTTTTAGGGCTAGGGTTAGAAGCAAGGCTTAGTTTTAGGGCTAGGATAGGAGCTAGGGTTAGTTTTAAGGTTAATGTTAGGAGCTAGGGTTAGAGGTAAAGGGTTAAGGTGGTAAAGGGTTAAAGGGTTAAGGTTAGGGTTCATCCTAACCCTAAAAAAAAGTTTTTTGAATGGAATGAATTGTGTGTCCCCACATGGTTTGTTGTACTGCTCACCACTCGTACTGATGCTACATACAGTACAGAGGGATTTACTGCTCACCATTCGTACTGATGCTACATACAGTACAGCGGGATTTACTGCTCACCATTCATACTGATGCTACATACAGGACAGAGGGATTTACTGCTCACCACTCATACTGATGCTACATACAGGACAGAGGGATTTACTGCTCACCACTCATACTGATGCTACATACAGGACAGAGGGATTTACTGCTCACCACTCATACTGATGCTACATACAGGACAGAGGGATTTACTGCTCACCACTCATACTGATGCTACATACAGGACAGAGGGATTTACTGCTCACCATTCATACTGATGCTACATACAGGACAGAGGGATTTACTGCTCACCACTCATACTGATGCTACATACAGTACAGAGGGATTTACTGCTCACCACTCATACTGATGCTACATACAGGACAGAGGGATTTACTGCTCACCACTCATACTGATGCTACATACAGTACAGAGGGATTTACTGCTCACCACTCATACTGATGCTACATACAGTACAGAGGGATTTACTGCTCACCACCCATACTGATGCTACATACAGTACAGAGGGATTTACTGCTCACCACTCATACTGATGCTACATACAGGACAGAGGGATTTACTGCTCACCACTCATACTGATGCTACATACAGGACAGAGGGATTTACTGCTCACCACTCATACTGATGCTACATACAGGACAGAGGGATTTACTGCTCACCACTCATACTGATGCTACATACAGGACAGAGGGATTTACTGCTCACCACTCATACCGATGCTACATACAGTACAGATGGATTTACTGCTCACCACTCATACTGATGCTACATACAGTACAGAGGGATTTACTGCTCACCACTCATACTGATGCTACATACAGTACAGAGGGATTTACTGCTCACCACTCATACTGATGCTACATACAGGACAGAGGGATTTACTGCTCACCACTCATACTGATGCTACATACAGTACAGAGGGATTTACTGCTCACCATTCATACTGATGCTACATACAGTACAGAGGGATTTACTGCTCACCACTCATACTGATGCTACATACAGTACAGATGGATTTACTGCTCACCACTCATACTGATGCTACATACAGGACAGAGGGATTTACTGCTCACCACTCATACTGATGCTACATACAGTACAGAGGGATTTACTGCTCACCACTCATACTGATGCTACATACAGGACAGAGGGATTTACTGCTCACCACTCATACCGATGCTACATACAGGACAGAGGGATTTACTGCTCACCACTCATACTGATGCTACATACAGGACAGAGGGATTTACTGCTCACCATTCATACTGATGCTACATACAGTACAGAGGGATTTACTGCTCACCATTCGTACTGATGCTACATACAGGACAGAGGGATTTACTGCTCACCACTCATACTGATGCTACATACAGGACAGATGGATTTAATGCTCACCACTCATACTGATGCCACATACAGGACAGAGGGATTTACTGCTCACCACTCATACTGATGCTACATACATGACAGGGGGATTTACTGCTCACCATTCGTACTGATGCTACATACAGTACAGAGGGATTTACTGCTCACCACTCATACTGATGCTACATACAGTACAGAGGGATTTACTGCTCACCATTCATACTGATGCTACATACAGTACAGAGGGATTTACTGCTCACCATTCATACTGATGCTACATACAGTACAGAGGGATTTACTGCTCACCACTCATACTGATGCTACATACAGTACAGAGGGATTTACTGCTCACCACTCATACTGATGCTACATACAGTACAGTCTTGGTGTAGCCCAGTTGATGCTTGATTTATAACGGTTGTTTTGTGCGTGTGGGTGTACGCATAATTGTACATGTGTGTGTTCTGTCCATGTTTAGGGGGTGTGGACTTACAAGTGTGTGTGCTTTTGTGTGTGTTTGTGTGTGTTAGGGTTAGGTTTAGGTTTAGGGTTAGGGGTTAGGGAAAACAGGATTTTGAATGGAAATCAATTGTGTGTCCCCACAAGGTTAGTGAAACAAGACTGTATGTGTGTATATACTACAAGATGAGACAGGAACATGGAACACTGCACCCAGCTGCATCAGCATCTTTCCCCTGATGGAGTCATTGTCTAGCTAAGTCCTGGTTCTGCTCTCCTTTTGGCTACACACCATATAGTATATCCTTGAAATATATTACACTTCATTTTCAATATGACAATACTCGGCCGGTTCACAAAGGCTAACCCATCTCCCTACGTGCTTGCCTTCCTTTCTGTATGAGCCAGAGTGGTTTTGGGTCCATTAACAGGAAGTCAGAGGCGCATGGGGACTGAACTCTCATTCACCACTGAAATGAAGACGGAGGAATGTGTTACCTATATACAGTAATACTGACTAAGCTGTGTCTTAAACAACCATGTGGATGAGCTATGAGGGGAAGGGAAATGGGCTGAGAGAGAGAGACAGAGAGACAGTCTCTCTCTCTCTCTCTCTCTCTCTCTATTACTCTCTCTCTCTGTCTCTCTTTCTCTGTCTTTCTCTGTCTCTCGCTCTCTCTCAATGTCTTTCTCTCTCGGTCTCTCTTTCTGTCTCTGTCTCTCTCTCTCTCTCTCTCTCTCTCTCTCTCTCTCTCTCTCTCTCTCTCTATCCTTATTACATTATTAGAGAATGATTACTGGAGACCCATCACTGACCTTCTTTAACGTCATTTACTTTCATCTCATTCCCATGATTTAATCTGATCTCTGATGCCCTGCCAGGAAATCTCCCAGCCATGTCCTGAAACTGCCCCTAGACACTTATCAAAGATCAGTTTTGACATTCCCCATGCAATGGTTAAGGTTATGATTTGGGGTGATTAAGCTGATCCTAAATCTTTGCCAAAGGGCAACTTCTTTCCTGGAGCAATGAAATTCCTATATCTCCTCAACAGATCCAGTGACATCCCACTAGATCACACTCAGCCCCTTAACCAATCACATTAGAGCTCTCCCAGCCCCTCGCCCAATCAACATGTATCTAATGAGCAGTGGCTAATTAGCCAACATGGTTCTGAGCAGAAGCAGCTGCAGCAGTAAATTTGTCAATATTACAATTAACCACCAGCTTCTTACCATATGATTAATTACATTATTTTATTTCAGTTCATTTTTAATTGTGTCATTCCCTGCAATCACAAATGTAACATCCGAGAGTCCATTTGAGGAGAATCTGCCAAGCTTATCATATGTCAAGAGGCAAGTGGCTATAAACAGAAAGAGAGAGATGAGAGAGAGAGAGACAGAGTGAAAGAGAGAAAGAGAGAGCGAGAGGAATAGAGAGAGTGAGAGAAAGAGAGAAAGAGAAAGAAAGAGAGAGCGAGAGAAAGAGAACGAGAGACAGAGAGAGAGAGTGAGAGAAAGAGAGAGCGAGAGAGAGAGTGAGAGAGAGTGATAGAGAGTGAGAGCAAGAGAGAGAGAGAGAGAGAGAGTGAGAGAGAGAGACAGAGAGAGAGAGACAGAGAGAGAGTGAGAGAGAGAGAGAGAGAGAGAGAGAGAGAGAGTGATAGAGAGTGAGAGCAAGAGAGAGAGAGAGAGAGAGAGAGAGAGAGAGAGAGAGAGAGAGAGAGAGAGAGAGAGTGAGACAGAGAGAGAGAGACAGAGAGAGAGAGAGAGCGAGACAGAGAGAGAGAGAGCGAGAGAGAGAGAGAGAGAGAGAGAAAGAGGAAAAGAGCGATAAAGAACAAGTTAAAGAGAAGAGAAGATATCTAACATTTCTTCTTCCTCTGTGTGAAGCATTTATCCCAAATCAAACAGCCTAAATGAAAGGAACAGGCCAAATCAAATGCACTTAAACCACACAGCCTAAATCAAACACCCAATGAAGCACCCTTAGTCTTCTCATCCATTTCACATACACCGTAACATAGAAAGCTCAGAGGAAGAGAGGTCAAACTAGAAAAGAGATACAGTCATCCAACAGAGTGAATGATGGGACATTTATGATCATATTTGCTTCTTTATATCCCTCTCATCTCTCTACCACTCTCTCTTCCCGCCTCTACCTCTCTCTCTCTCTCCCCGCCTCTACCTCTCTCTCTCCCCGCCTCTACCTCTCTCTCTCCCCGCCTCTACCTCTCTCTCTCCCCGCCTCTACCTCTCTTTCTCCCCGCCTCTACCTCTCCCTCTCTCCCCGCCTCTACCTCTCTCTCCCCCGCCTCTACCTCTCTCTCCCCGCCTCTACCTCTCTCTCTCCCCGCCTCTACCTCTCTCTCTCCCTGCCTCTACCTCTCTCTCTCCACGCCTCTACCTCTGTCTCTCACCGCCTCTACCTCTCTCTCTCACCGCCTCTACCTCTCTCTCTCACCGCCTCTACCTCTCTCTCTCACCGCCTCTACCTCTCTCTCACCGCCTCTACCTCTCTCTCTCACCGCCTCTACCTCTCTCTCCCCGCCTCTACCTCTCTCTCTCCCCGCCTCTACCTCTCTCTCTCCCCGCCTCTACCTCTCTCTCTCCCCGCCTCTACCTCTCTCTCTCCCCGCCTCTACCTCTCTCTCTCACCGCCTCTACCTCTCTCTCTCCCCGCCTCTACCTCTCTCTCTCACCGCCTCTACCTCTCTCTCTCACCGCCTCTACCTCTCTCTCTCACCGCCTCTACCTCTCTCTCTCACCGCCTCTACCTCTCTCTCCCCGCCTCTACCTCTCTCTCTCACCACCTCTACCCCTCTCTCTCACCACCTCTACCTCTCTCTCACCGCCTCTACCTCTCTCTCTTACCGCCTCTACCTCTCTCTCTGCCTCTTCCTCTCTCTCTCACTGCCTCTTCCTCTCTCTCTCCCTGCCTCTTCCTCTCTCTCTCACTGCCTCTTCCTCTCTCTCTCCCTGCCTCTTCCTGTACCTCCCTCTCTCCCTGCCTCTACCTCTACCTCTCTCTCTCCCTGCCTCTACCTCTCTCTGATTTATGGTTTATGCCTATAACTGCACCCGTTGCGAAGTGACTGGCTATTCACCATTTTATCTTCTGTTTGGGAGATCAACCAGGCTTCCAGTTGATATGCTCTTTGGATTGTGCACAGAGGCAGGTTCCAGTAACCAGCGAGACTATGTGGAGAACTGGACACGAGGGATGGAAGAAGCATACGCCATTGCAAATGAAAATGCTCAGAAAGCCACTGAAAGAAGTAAGAAGTACTATGACACTAAAGTTAGGAGTTCAGTGCTACAGCCTGGTGAGCGAGTTCTGATTAAAAACCTGACACCAAGAGGAAGACTAGGAAAACTCCGGAACTATTGGGAAGATACAATTCACACAGTGGTGAGACAAATGGGTTCAGACCTGCCGATTTATGAATTGAGAACAGAAAAGGGTAGGGGACACTCCAGGGTCCTGCACAGAAACCTGTGTATGTCCTGTGACCACTTACCTTTTGAGACACAACCAGAAATGACCAAAGTGGACAAAAGTCAGAAAACGAGGAGACACCAGCCTGCATCACAGCCTCTAGATTCAATGAAGACAGCGGGATGAATATGACCTTCATCATGAGCCGCTACAGGTTCCCACATCTCCTACAGTACCTGAGGAGAGGAATGCTGAACCAGCGAGAGAGTGGGAACACAGGCCCCCAACAGTGAGACAGACAGTTGCAGTGCCAGTCCCTGATACGCTACCAGCACAGCCTCTTGTTGAAAAGCGGCTGGAGGAGAGTTAAAGACTTGCCTGCTGAAAATTTGCCTGCTGATCGTCCACCAAGTGCCTTTCCTTCATTAACTGATGCTGCTGAACCTGAGGAACCAGCCTACCAGCGGCCACAAAGAGAGAGACACCCTCCAAGACGTATCACCTATGATCAGCTTGGTATCCCTTCCTGCTTCAGTATCCAGCCACAGCCACAGTTGTTCCCTGTCTACTCTGCACCAGGACTGGTTCCATGGTTGCCATCACTACAGCAATGTTACTTTCAGCCACCTTACATGTATGGGCTTCAGCAAACATGAGGCTACAGAGTTGACATGTTTGACCATGGACTACTGTCTGATTTCACAGACTGGCACAAGAGACAATTTGGAGAATATGCGTATAAATCATTAAAATTGATGGACTGTTGATCAATAGTATGAGAAAAGACTGCTTATGTTATACAGCTGGTCAACAGATATGGACTGTGAAAAAAACGTGTTAGTTATATTTGAACTGTGACCCTTGACCTCTGCTCAAGTATTACCTTACAGAAGAAGATTTTCTAGGTCCAGTGCATACAGACTGTTGAAGAAGACAATGTTGGTAATGTTGGGACAACATTAATTTTGTCGGGGAGAGTGTGACAGGCTAAAGGAAATATTCATAGCCTGTTATACATTAAAAAGTATTAGTAAGTTCATAGTATGTGAGGATCTTAAAACAACTTAAAACATCTTTTCTCATTGCACTCAGAGTTATTATTGAGGAAATGATACCGTATCACTCTGTGATTATTTCTCCCCTTTTCCAGGTACGTTATTGATGAAAAAAGAGTAATTTAAATGTAATAACTCGCCAGCATGTCAAGAGTGTTTAAGGTGTGTCTTAGTAACATCTTGAGGAAGTTAAAGTTAAGTTTGCAGAGAGTAATATGAGCCCTGCTCGGTTGTAGCGAAGAATAGCATCGTACTGAGAGTAGCTGCCATTTTATGTCGATTGTGAATGAACATGTGCGTTGTTAATACACTATATTGAATGTTGATAAATTGAGTTATGGTTTACTGAGTTAAAGCTTTGTGCTTGACAGTTATATTGAAATTAGTATCTGTTACAGTGAATTACAGTGTATATACTGTTGTGACTTGAATAAGCCTTGTACCCTAAAATCTATTTCCTGTATATCTGTTGTTTTGTAAAATGTGTTACTTTTGTAAAATGAGTTGCACTAAAAGTTATTATTGGTAAAAGACCGTATCACTCTCGTGATTATTTCTCCCCCTTTTCAGGGACGTAACACCTCTACCTCTCTCTCTCCCTGCCTCTACCGCTCTCTCTCCCTGCCTCTACCGCTCTCTCTCCCTGCCTCTACCGCTCTCTCTCCCTGCCTCTACCGCTCTCTCTCCCTGCCTCTACCTCTCTCTCTCCCTGCCTCTACCTCTCTCTCTCCCTGCCTCTACCTCTCTCTCCCTGCCTCTACCTCTCTCTCTCCCTGCCTCTACCTCTCTCTCTCCCTGCCTCTACCTCTCTCTCTCCCTGCCTCTACCTCTCTCTCCCTGCCTCTGCCTCTCTCTCCCTGCCTCTACCTCTCTCTCCCTGCCTCTACCTCTCTCTCTCCCTGCCTCTACATCTCTCTCTCCCTGCCTCTACCTCTCTCTCTCCCTGCCTCTACCTCTCTCTCTCCCTGCCTCTACCTCTCTCTCTCCCTGCCTCTACCTCTCTCTCTCCCTGCCTCTACCTCTCTCTCTCCCCGCCTCTACCTCTCTCTCTCCCCGCCTCTACCTCTCTCTCTCCCCGCCTCTACCTCTCTCTCTCCCCGCCTCTACCTCTCTCTCCCCCCGCCTCTACCTCTCTCTCTCCCCGCCTCTACCTCTCTCTCTCCCCGCCTCTACCGCTCACTCTCCCCGCCTCTACCGCTCACTCTCCCCGCCTCTACCGCTCACTCTCCCCGCCTCTACCGCTCACTCTGCCCGCCTCTACCTCTCTCTCCCCTGCCTCTACCTCTCACTCTCCCTGCCTCTACCGCTCTCTCCCCGCTCCCTCTCTCTCCCTCCTCTACCTGCCTCTACCTCTCTCTCTCCCTGCCTCTACCTCTCTCTCTCCCCGCCTCTACCTCTCTCTCTCCCTGCCTCTACCTCTCTCTCTCCCTGCCTCTACCTCTCTCTCTCCCTGCCTCTACCTCTCTCTCTCCCTGTCTCTACCTCTCTCTCCCCGCCTCTACCTCTCTCTCCCCCCGCCTCTACCTCTCTCTCTCCCCGCCTCTACCTCTCTCCCCGCCTCTACCTCTCTCTCTCCCCGCCTCTACCGCTCACTCTCCCCGCCTCTACCGCTCACTCTCCCCGCCTCTACCGCTCACTCTCCCCGCCTCTACCGCTCACTCTGCCCGCCTCTACCGCTCACTCTCCCTGCCTCTACCTCTCACTCTCCCTGCCTCTACCGCTCACTCTCCCTCTCTCCCTCCTTGCCTCTACCTCTCTCTCTCCCTGCCTCTACCTCTCTCTCTCCCTGCCTCTACCTCTCTCTCTCCCTGCCTCTACCTCTCTATCTCCCTGCCTCTACCTCTCTATCTCCCCAGGGAGGCAGTAGAAATTTGACTGCCGGGAAACAGTCATGTTCTTCTTTAACCAATTCTGGAATGTGAACACCCGCAGAATAGAACGAGGGAGAGAGGTAGAGGGAGATTTAAAAAATGAGGTAGTATTTGTTATGAGAATGAATTATAAATTATTGGGCTGAATTGTATTCCAAAAGCAGATACATGATGTAGATCAGTCACCAATGACTTGTTTTCGAGCCTCAGCTTTTGAAAGAAAAAGATATTTCAAAGATATTTTCATCCGATAATGTTTTTCCTGTGTTCATCTTGTTCACAGCAATAGGCCCAGCCATTGAAAACGATGAAGACAGAGTGACAGCAGACCATGAAGGATGCAGTGTACTCTCTGTGTGAGACTGAAGGCTACGCGAGGTTAAGTGCAGAGCAGCAGTCCCTGGAGTAGCTTTAGACAGGAGACACTTTTTCATGAAGTGCAATGTGAATGCAAACACCCAGGTGTACACACACACAGACACACAGACTTGTCAAAGTGCTTCATACATTGTTGATGATGTCATATGGGACAAAGGAGTAGCCCGTGGAAATGGGTCTCTTGGGGTGATTGACCTGTTGAGTAGTGACTCAGCAGTGCTTCAAGCAGTGGGAGTTTTTGTAACTGACGACTCCAGAACAACAATGACTGTCACTCACATGGAGTTATGGAGGGAGAGAGGTGAGCTGCCCTGGGGAAAATGGGTCTCTGGGTTCTGAAAGGCCATTAGGAGTAGCACACACATGCATGCAAACACAAACACACACCATCATACACACTCCTCGCATAAAGACAGCAGAAACTGTTCCCTTCAGAGAAGAACCCAGATATGTACTCTCGGATTGTCTTTTCACTCATATCTCTTTCATCTTGCTCTCCTTCCTGCTTTCTACACCTCTTCTCCTCTGAGATTGTTCTTGAACCGTTCTATCAATCATCATGGAAGGTTTCACAGTGAAATGGAAAGTGTTTACCGACAGTGTGAGGTGTTAGATGAAGTGTAATTCTCACAGCTGCAACACTCCAATGAGACAAATAAAACCAACACTGTCTATCTTCTCGATTGCTCACATCCTGCCAGTCATCTCTGGCTGACTCCAAATGCTTCTTAACACAAGAGTCAACAGCTGAGGAGCTACAAAGTCAACTGCCAATGAAATGAAGTCTTAAATTCAGTCTGCATTCTACCACCTTCAACCTCTCTGAACGTAACAAATGGGACTGAACACGTTCATTGTACTGGGCTAAAATGTTTACGTTTTTTTGTTGCTCTGTTGTTGTTATTGCTGCTCAAAGTGATAAAGTGTGGGCTGTAGCAAGTGTTGCAGAGAGTAAAGCAGATTTTTGCTCAGCCTAACACCCCTCTGTTATCAAAAGCTCCACCACCCCATTCTAATTACAACACCACAGAACTGTGTCCAAATTAGTTTCAAGTTAAATGACGCATTTCATCCACAAAATTACAAAACATTTTTAAAGTTATTTCTTCAACAGTAAACCCTCCACTTCTCCTTTCTCTCCACCTCCTTTTTCCAGTATCACCCCCTAACAGCTACAGTACACAGTTAGTGATTTTCCAATCTTCATTATATACATGGTAGTTTTTAACGACCCATTGGGAGCAAAGAGAAAGAGAAAGGGGAGAGGGAGAGAGGAGAGTGCTGTTGTGTAGATTGACTTGGTGTGAAGAGATTAATGAGAGAATGTATGTCCCTGTAAAGAGTGTCTTTAACACCAGAGGGGACAGACTTCAGAGATGCAGACCTTACTCACCCCTGGAGATTACAATTACAGGTCACAGTACTCCCAGTTTCTCTCACACAGCAGGGGATAGAGGAGGAAACACACACATGCATACACACACATAGGCAAGCTGACACACACTGCAAACATGATGATGATGATGATGAAGGTAAAGCTGTGCCTGCTCTGCAAAAATCACCTGTCTGGTAATTAAACTCTTCACAACAGAGTTACACTGCTAGGTCAGCTGTCTGTGTCGTAAAGAGACAGGAGACCCACATGCTGTAAAAAGCTGTGATGGCTAAAGCACTTCACATCTATCACTGAGCTGTAATGACCATAAATTACACTCACACCATAGGGCCATCATATAGTGTGCTGTATGGATTAGCCTGTGATTAACACCTGAGGTGTGGAGGGTGGGGGTTGAGTTGTGTCTGTGTGGAGGTGGGGGGGGGGGGGGTATGGTCTGTCTGCCTGGAGGGGGGTTGAGGTGTTTCTGCCTGGAGGATGGGGGTTTAATTGTGTCTGTGTGGAGGGGGGGGGGGTTGTGGTGTGTCTGTCTGGAGGGGGGAATATGGTGTGTCTGTCTGGAGGGGGTTGAGGTGTTTCTGTCTGGAGGATGGGGGTTGAGTTGCTCTGTGTGGGGAGGGGGGTGAGGTGTGTCTGTGTGGAGGGGGGGGGTTTAGGTGTGCATGTCTGTCTGAAGGGGGTTGAGGTGTGTCTTTGTGGAGGTCGGGGTTGAGGTGTGTGTGTGTGTGTGTGTGTGTGTGTGTGTGTGTGTGTGTGTGTGTGTGTGTGTGTGTGTGTGTGTGTGTGTGTGTGTGTGTGTGTGTGTGTGTGTGTGTGTGTGTGTGTGTGTGTGTGTGTGTGTGTGTGTGTGTGTGCGTGCGTGCGTGCGTGTGTAAGTGAATGCGTGTCTATGTGTGTAGATCCTGTATTGCCAGGCCCCAGGGTGAGATGGAGTTATAGCCAGGCCCCAGGGTGTGATGAATGTGTGATAGCGAGGTCCCAGGGTGAGATGGAGTTATAGCCAGGCCCCAGGGTGTGATGAATGTGTGATAGCGAGGTCCCAGGGTGAGATGGAGTTATAGCCAGGCCCCAGGGTGTGATGAATGTGTGATAGCAAGGTCCCAGGGTGAGATGGAGTTATAGCCAGGCCCCAGGGTGTGATGGAGTTATAGCCAGGCCCCAGGGTGTGATGAATGTGTGATAGCCAGGCCCCAGGATGAGATCAATATGTGATAGCCAGGCACCAGTGTGAGATGGTCTTATAGCCAGGCCCCAGGGTGTGATGAATGTGTGATAGCCAGGCCCCAGGATGAGATCAATGTGTGATAGCCAGGCACCAGGGTGAGATGGACTTATAGCCAGGCGCCAGGGTGAAATGAATGTGTGATAGCCAGGCACCAGGGTCAGATGGAGTTATAGCCAGGCCCCAGGGTGAGATGAATGTGTGATAGCCAGGCCCCAGGGTGAGATGGAGTTATAGCCAGGCCCCAGGGTGTGATGAATGTGTGATAGCCAGGCCCCAGGATGAGATCAATGTGTGATAGCCAGGCACCAGGGTGAGATGGACTTATAGCCAGGCCCCAAGGTGAGTTGGAGTTATAGCCAGGCCCCAGGGTGAGATGAAGGTGTGATAGCCAGGCACCAGGGTGAGATGGACTTATAGCCAGGCCCCAGGGTGAGTTGGAGTTAAAACCAGGCCCCAGGGTGAGATGAAGGTGTGATAGCCAGGCACCAGGGTTAGTTGGAGTTATAGCCAGGCCCCAGGGTGAGATGGTGTGATAGCCAGGCACCAGGGTGAGATGGACTTATAGCCAGGCCCCAGGGTGAGATGAAGGTGTGCTAGCCAGGCACCAAGGTGAGATGGAGTTATAGACAGGTCCCAGGGTGAGATGGAGTTATAGCCAGGCACCAGGGTGAGATGAAGGTGTGCTAGCCAGGCACCAGGGTGAGATGGAGTTATAGCCAGGCACCAGGGTGAGATGGAGTTATAGCCAGGCCCCAGGGTGAGATGGAGGTGTGTTAGCCAGGCACCAGGGTGAGATGAAGTTATAGCCAGGTCCCAGGGTGGGATTAAGAAATGATAGCCAAGCCCCAGGGTGATATGAAGGAGTGATAGCCAGTGCCTAGTGTGAGATGAAGGAGAGATAGCCAGGGTGATATGAAGGAGTGATAGCCAGTGCCTAGAGTGAGATGAAGGAGTGATAGCCAGGCCCCATGTTGATATGAATGAGTGATAGTCAGGCCCCAGGGTGAGATGAAGGTGTGATAGCCATGTCCTAGTGAGAGATAAACGAGTAATAGCCAAGTCCCAGGGTGATACGAAGGAGTTATAGCCAAGTCCCATGGTGATATGGGGTGATATCCAGGCCCCAGGGTGAGATGAAGTAGAGATAGCCAGGCCCCAGGGTGAGATGAAGTAGAGATAGCCAGGCCCCAGGTTAAGCTGAACGAGCGATAGGCAAGCCCCAGGGTGAAATGAAGGAGTCATAGTCAGGCCCCAGGGTGAGATGAAGTAGTGATAGTCAGGCCCCATGGTGAGATGAAGGAGTGATAGCCAGACCCCAGGGTGAAATGAAGGAGTCATAGCCAGACCCCAGGGTGAAATGAAGGAGTCATAGCCAGGCCCCAGGGTGAGATGAAGTAGTGATAGTCAGGCCCCATGGTGAGATGAAGGAGTGATAAGCAAGCCCCAGGGTGAAATGAAGGAGTGATAGCCAGGCCCCATGGTGAGATGAAGGAGTGATAGCCAGGCACCAGTGTGAGATGAAGGAGTGATAGTCAAATCCCAGGGTGAGATAAAGTAGAGGTAGCCAGGCCCCAGGATGAGATGAATGAGTGATAGCCAAGCCCCAGGTTGAGCTGAACGAGCGATAGCCAAGCCCCAGGGTGAAATGAAGGAGTCATAGCCAGGCCCCAGGGTGAGATGAAGGAGTGATTGCCAGGCTCCATGGTGAGATGAAGGAGTGACCGCCAGGCCCCATGGTGAGATGAAGGAGTGACAACCAGGCACCAGGGTGAGATGAAGGTGTGATAGTCAAATCCCATGGTGAGATGAAGGAGTTATAGCCAGGCCCCAGGATGAGATGAAGGAGTGATAGCCAGGCCCCAGGGTGAGATGAAGGAGTTATAGCCAGACCCCAGGGTGAGATGAAGGAGTAATAGCCAGGCCCCAGGGTGAGGTGGAGGAGTGATATCCAGGCCCTATGGTGAGATGAAGGAATAGCCAGGCCCCAGGGTGAAATGAAGGAGTCATAAGCCAGGACCCAGGGTGAGATGAAGGAGCGATAGCCAGGCCCCAGGGTGAGATGAAGGAGTGATAGCCAGGCCCCATGGTGAGATGAAAGAGTGATAGCCAGGCACCAGGGTGAGATGAAGGAGTGATAGCCAGGCCCCAGGGTGAGATGAAGGAGTGATAGCCAGGCCCCAGAGTGAGGTTGAAGTAGAGATAGCCAGGCCCAGGGTGTGTTGAATGAATGATAGCCAGGCCCCAGGGTGAGATGAAGGAGTGATAGCCAGGCCCCAGAGTGAGGTTGAAGTAGAGATAGCCAGGCCCAGGGTGTGTTGAATGAATGATAGCCAGGCCCTAGAGCTCTAAGTCAACACTATACAACTGCTACATGAAGAGGTACTCATCCAGCCTAGACCCTCATCTGCCTTCTTGGGACATCTCCACAATAAGCAGTAACACACAGCAACATATTGTACGTAACTGTCCCATCCACATTAAAATGAGGCAAGAGAGTTATCAATCATGTAGGGACAAATACATTTTACAAACTCACTTATCTAGAGCGACAGCATACAGTTTCAAGCAGACCACCATAGTCCCTGTGCCCAAGAACACTAAGGTAACCTCCCTAAAGGACTACCGACCCGTAGCACTCACTTCTGTAGCCATGAAATTCTTTGAAATGCTGGTCATTGCTCACATCAACACCATCATCCCAAAAACCCTAGACCCACTCCAATTTGCAAACCACACCAACAGATCCACAGATGATGCATTCTCTATTTCACTCCACACTGCCCTTACACACCTGGACAAAAGGAACACCTATATACATTTTCATTGTTTCTTTTACACTGGTCCCCCGTGTGAATCAATCCCAAAACCCTGCCGTTGCAAGCGCCATGCTGTACCAACTGAGCCACACAGGACCTAAACTAAACCACATTCAAATCTACCACATCAGAACACACCAACTTCCTATGCATATTGGATGGATATATGGCTGGATAGATAAATAAAAAGACCACCAAGATCATACCTCACCTTGATTATCTTCACCTTCCTTATCAACAACACAGACCAAAAGAGAGAGAGAGAGAGAGAGAGAGAGAGAGAGAGAGAGAGAGAGAGGAGGGAGAGGGAGAGGGAGAGAGAGAAAGAGAGAGAGAGGGAGAGAGGGAGAGGGAGAGAGGGAGAGGGAGAGAGAGAAAGAGCTCAAAAGCATTTTCAACACCACCACCACAGGCCCTTTGATGAAGTCCTCAGAGCAGACATACTGTAAATACATGTGACAGATCAACACCTAGAACATTCTGCCCAGGTAGTGGAACAGAGTGTGAAGATGAAACTCACTGAGGTGTGATGTGTCACCACTGGTTTGCCATGTGCCAGTGTTCCATTTCCCTAAACTTTATAATTTCACTGAACCAACACCCACCCCATCCCCCATCCTCCCAATCACATCAAATCCGCCAAGCCAAACGACTACATCTAAATCAGGCAATTTCATCACAGCGAATCAGACTTTTTTTTTATTACACTCACACTTAGACAAATCCAATTCTCTTCTTAATTTAATCAGGCTCACTTTTATTAGCCAATTCATATATTTTCATCACAGGTTTTTCACCTCTCTGTCTCTCCTGCACCTCTGTGACAGATGAAAAGTAACGAGAGGAAAGGAGTTCATTCTGTGGTTCACAACGACGGTCAGACAGGAAATGGAGGTGAACGGCTAAAACAATGGGATCCAGGTCTTACAGTAGAGGTGGTGGATGATTTCTGAATATCTTTTATATAAGTGCAAAAGCGATTACAGTACAAGCACTTTAAGACACAGAAATGTGTAAGATTTACATATGATACAGGTAGCGGACTTGCCTGAAGGAAATAAATTACATATGTAACATTTATTCAGAATCTCTCTTCAAGGCAAGGTCAGATCTTGTCTCTAGAGTTTATTCTGCTGGTAGCATTCTGGGGGGGTGTACAAAATAAAGAGAGACATGCCATAAATAACCAATTTTTTTAAATGTATTTGCAATAATGACAATTACAACAATACTGAATGAACACAATTTTAACTTAATATAATACATCAATAAAATACATGTAGCCTCAAATAAATAATGAAACATGTTCAATGTGGTTTAAATAATGCAAAAACAAAGTGTTGGGGAAGAAAATAAAAGTGCAATATGTGCCATGTAAGAAAGCTAACGTTTAAGTTCCCTGCTCAGAACATGAGAACATATGAAAGCTGGTTGTTCATTTCAACATGAGTCTTCAATATTCCCAGGTAAGAAGTTTTAGGTTGTAGTTATTATAGGAATTACAGGACTATTTCTCTCTATACCATTAGTATTTCATATACCTTTGACTATTGGATGTTCTTATAGGCACTTTAGTATTGCCAGTGTAACAGTATAGCTTCCGTACCTCTCCTCGACCCTACCTGGGCTCGAACCAGCAACACAACGACAACAGCCACCATCGAAGCAGCGTTACCCATGCAGAGCAAGGGGAACAACTACTCCAAGTCTCAGAGCGAGTGACATTTGAAACGCTATTAGCGCTCACCCCGCTAACTAGCTAGCCATTTAACATCAGTTACACCAGCCTAATCTCGGGAGTTGATAGGCTTGAAGTCATAAACAGCGCAGTAGCTGCTGGCAAAGGCACGAAAGTGCTGTTTGAATGAACGCTTACGAGCCTGCTGCTGCCTATCACCGCTCAGTCAGACTGCTCTATCAAATCATAGACTTAATTATAACATAATAACACGCAGATATTTCGAGCCTTAGGTCATTAATATGGTTGAAACCCGGAAACTATCATCTCAAAAACAAAACGTTCATTCTTTCAGTGAAATACGGAACCGTTCCGTATTTTTATCTAACAGGTGGCATCCATAAGTCTAAATATTCCTGTTACATTTTTTTATTTTTTTATTTCACCTTTATTTAACCAGGTAGGCAAGTTGAGAACAAGTTCTCATTTACAATTGCGACCTGGCCAGGATAAAGCAAAGCAGTTCGACACATACAACGACACAGAGTTGCACATGGAGTAAAACAAACATACAGTCAATAATACAGTATAAACAAGTCTATATACGATGTGAGCAAATGAGGTGAGATAAAGGAGGTAAAGGCAAAAAAAGGCCATGGTAGCAAAGTAAATACAATATAGCAAGTAAAACACTGGAATGGTATATTTGCAATGGAAGAATGTGCAAAGTAGAAATAAAAATAATGGGGGTGCAAAGGAGCAAAATAAATTAATTAAATACAGTAGGGAAAGAGGTAGTTGTTTGGGCTAAAATATAGGTGGGCTATGTACAGGTGCAGTAATCTGTGAGCTGCTCTGACAGTTGGTGCTTAAAGCTAGTGAGGGAGATAAGTATTTCCAGTTTCAGTGCCTTTTGTAGTTCGTTCCAGTCATTGGCAGCAGAGAACTGGAAGGAGAGGCGGCCAAAGAAAGAATTGGTTTTGGGGGTGACTAGAGAGATATACCTGCTGGAGCGTGTGCTACAGGTGGGAGATGCTATGGTGACCAGCGAGCTGAGATAAGGGGGGACTTTACCTAGCAGGGTCTTGTAGATGACATGGAGCCAGTGGGTTTGGCGACGAGTATGAAGCGAGGGCCAGCCAACGAGAGCGTACAGGTGGCAATGGTGGGTAGTATTTGGGGCTTTGGTGACAAAACGGATTGCACTGTGATAGACTGCATCCAATTTGTTGAGTAGGGTATTGGAGGCTATTTTGTAAATGACATCGCCAAAGTCGAGGATTGGTAGGATGGTCAGTTTTACAAGGGTATGTTTAGCAGCATGAGTGAAGGATGCTTTGTTGCGAAATAGGAAGCCAATTCTAGATTTGACTTTGGATTGGAGATATTTGATATGGGTCTGGAAGGAGAGTTTACAGTCTAACCAGACACCTAAGTATTTGTAGTTGTCCACGTATTCTAAGTCAGAGCCGTCCAGAGTAGTGATGTTGGACAGGCGGGCAGTTGCGGGTAGCGATCGGTTGAAGAGCATGCATTTAGTTTTACTTGTATTTAAGAGCAATTGGAGGCCACGGAAGGAGAGTTGTATGGCATTGAAGCTTGCCTGGAGGGTTGTTAACACAATGTCCAAAGAAGGGCCAGAAGTATACAGAATATACATTGCACAACCTTCAATGTTATGTCATAATTACTGGCATTACTGGCATAATTACTGCAAAATTCTGGCAAATTATTTCGCCATGAGCCAGGCGGCCCAAACTGTTGCATATACCCTGACTCTGCGTGCAATGAATGCAAGAGAAGTGACACAATTTCACCTGGTTAATATTGCCTGCTAACCTGTATTTCTTTTATCTAAATATGCAGGTTAAAAAATATATACTTCTGCGTATTGCTTTGAAGAAACGCATTGATGTTTATGGTTAGGTACACGTTGGAGCAACGACAGTCCTTTTTCGCACTGCATCGATTATACGCAACGCAGGACACGCTAGAGAAACTAGTAATATCATCAACCATGTGTAGTTATAACTAGTGATTATTATTGATTGATTGATTGTTTTTTATAAGATAAGTTTAATGCTAGCTAGCAACTTAACTTGGCTTCTTGCTGCATTCGCGTAACAGTCGGGCTCCTCGTGAGGCAGGTGGTTAGAGTGTTGGACTAGCTAACCGTAAGATTGCAAGATTGAATCCCTGAGCTGACAAGGTAAAAATCTGTTGTTTTGCCCCTGAACAGGCAGTTAACCTACTGTTCCTAGGCCGTCATTGAAAATAAGAATGTGTTCTTAACTGTCTTGCCTAGTTAAATAAAGGTCTAAAAAAAAGAAGAAATCAACAAAATCGGCGTCCAAAATGAATGATTTCCGATTGTTATGAAAACTTGAAATCGGCCCTAATTAATCGGCCATTCCGATTAATCGGTCGACCTCTAATCTGGACAAGAGGAATACCTATGTAAGAATGCTGTTCATTGACTACAGCTCAGCATTCAACACCATAGTACCCTCCAAGCTCATCATTAGGTTTATGGCCCTGGGTCTCAACCCCATCCTGTGTAATTGGGTCCTGGACTTCCTGACGGGCTGCCCCCAGGTGGTGAAGGTAGGAAACAACATATCCACTTTGCTGATTCCACAAGGGTGCATTCTCAGCCCCTGCCTGTACTCCATGTTCACCCATGACTGCGTGGCATGCACAACTCCAACTCAATCATGAAGCTTGCGGACGACACAACAGAAGTGGGCTTGATTACCAACAATGACGAGGCAGCTTACAGGGAGGAGGTGAAGGCACTTGGAGTGTGGTTTCAGGAAAATAACCTCTCACTCAACCACAACAAAACAAAGGAGATGATCGTGGACATCAGGAAACAGCAGGAGCACCCACCTATCCACATTGACGGGACAGCAGTGGAGAAGGTAGAACATTTTAAGTTCCTCAGAGTACACATCACAGACAAACTGAAGTGGTCCACCCACACAGACAGTGTGGTGAAGAAGATACGCAACAACCTCAGGAGGCTGAAGAAATTTGGCTTGTCACCTAAAACCCTCACAAACTTTTACAGATGCACAATTGAGAGGGTGGTGCGGTCTGTACAATGCATCACCGGGGTCAAACTACCTGCCCTCCAGGGTACCTACAGCAACCGATGTCACCGGAAGGCCAAAAAGATCATCAAGGACAACAACCACCCGAGCCACTGCCTTTTCACCCCGCTACCATCCAGAAGGCCAGGTCAGTACAGGTGCATCAAAGCTGAGACAGAGAAACTGAAAAACAGTTTCTATCTCAAGGCCATCAGACTGTTAAATAGCCATTCCTAACACAGAGAGGCTGCTGCCTATATGCAGACTTTAAATGATTGGCCACTTTAATAAATGGATCACTATTGAATAATGCCACTTTAATAATGTTTACATATCTTGCATTACTCATCCCATATGTATATACTGTATTTATACTATGTATTGCATCTTGCCTATGCCGGTCGGTCATCGCTCATCCATACAGTATATTTATTTGTATATATTGTTATTCCATCCCTTTTCTTAGATATGTGTGTATTAGGTAGTTGTTGAATTGTTAGATTACTGTTAGATATTACTGCACTGCTGGAACTAGAAGCACAAGTGAGTGATTGGGTTTATATGTTATCATTGGGTCTTATTCTGGCTACCACAGGAGCTACTAGTGACTGGGTTTAGATGTTAGGATTGGGTCTTAGTCTGGCTACCACAGGAGCTACTAGTGACTGGGTTTAGATGTTAGGATTGGGTCTTAGTCTGGCTACCACAGGAGCTACTAGTGACTGGGTTTAGATGTTAGGATTGGGTCTTAGTCTGGCTACCACAGGAGCTACTAGTGACTGGGTTTAGATGTTAGGATTGGGTCTTAGTCTGGCTACCACAGGAGCTACTAGTGACTGGGTTTAGATGTTAGGATTGGGTCTTAGTCTGGCTACCACAGGAGCTATTAGTGACTGGGTTTAGATGTTAGGATTGGGTCTTAGTCTGGCTACCACAGGAGCTACTAGTGACTGGGTTTAGATGTTAGGATTGGGTCTTAGTCTGGCTACCACAGGAGCTATTAGTGACTGGGTTTAGATGTTAGGATTGGGTCTTAGTCTGGCTACCACAGGAGCTACTAGTGACTGGGTTTAGATGTTAGGATTGGGTCTTAGTCTGGCTACCACAGGAGCTACTAGTGACTGGGTTTAGATGTTAGGATTGGGTCTTAGTCTGGCTACCACAGGAGCTACTAGTGACTGGGTTTAGATGTTAGGATTGGGTCTTAGTCTGGCTACCACAGGAGCTACTAGTGACTGGGTTTAGATGTTAGGATTGGGTCTTAGTTTGGCTACCACAGGAGCTATTAGTGACTGGGTTTAGATGTTAGGATTGGGTCTTAGTCTGGCTACCACAGGAGCTATTAGTGACTGGGTTTAGATGTTAGGATTGGGTCTTAGTCTGGCTACCACAGGAGCTATTCGTGACTGGGTTTAGATGTTAGGATTGGGTCTTAGTCTGGCTACCACAGGAGTTACTAGTGACTGGGTTTAGATGTTAGGATTGGGTCTTAGTCTGGCTACCACAGGAGCTATTAGTGACTGGGTTTAGATGTTAGGATTGGGTCTTAGTCTGGCTACCACAGGAGCTACTAATGACTGGGTTTAGATGTTAGGATTGGGTCTTAGTCTGGCTACCACAGGAGCTACTAGTGACTGGGTTTAGATGTTAGGATTGGGTCTTAGTCTGGCTACCACAGGACCTACTATTGACTGGGTTTAGATGTTAGGATTGGGTCTTAGTCTGGCTACCACAGGAGCTACTAGTGACTGGGTTTAGATGTTAGGATTGGGTCTTAGTCTGGCTACCACAAGAGCTACTAGTGACTGGGTTTAGATGTTAGGATTGGGTCTTAGTCTGGCTACCACAGGAGCTACTCATGACTGGGTTTAGATGTTAGGATTGGGTCTTAGTCTGGCTACCACAGCAGCTCATTGCATGCAAAACTAATTTGTGTGACATTGTATCATTCACAAATCCCGTTTTTTCTTTGCTATGTCTTTAAGGGGTGTACGAAAACAAATACACAAATCAATACAGCAGGCTTAGCTTAAAACATCCACACATCCACGCAGAAATGCTAACATCAACACATTGATATAAAAAATGTTTTGTCTGAGCAGAATTCACAGATTCACCTCTGAGGATGCACAAGGATGTATTTGTTCCTTAAAACAACTGATGCTGACACACCGAAACCAGCCCCATCCAGCGAAAAACATACACGGCTCATTTGTTGATTGTTGATTTTCCTTTGAGGCCTCTCCTGTCTAATGAGTTGTAGTACCTGTCTGTTTGGCGTTGAGCCCCACTAGTACAGTACCTTCCTTTACTCTCTGATTGATCACATTACAGTTAACTAAATATCAGCAGATCGCTCCAGGCCAAGGCTCAACCATTAAAGTTTACACACTGGACACATTTATCACTTCCTGTTGGACACATTCATCACTTCCTGTGTCTCTTTTATAACGCCAACTCATCACTGCTTCCTTTGTTTCAAACAGCAGATGATAAATGCCCAAACCACTCATCTTCTCTCTTCTTTTTCTTGCCATCTCTTTCCATTTTCTCCCCTTCTGCTCTTTGTACATCCCTGTCCCTGCCTTTCATTTGAATGAAATATGACAGCTCCAGTGAAAGACTACGCGGTGCAGGAAGCACCAGCCCTTTCAGTTATTATTTAGTCCGCTTGTAACTGTCAGGATGTGAAAGGGGATCAGGCAAGTGGAGAATGACAGGGATGAACCAGCAGCGTAGAGATGAACATGCAGAGGACAGGATAAATACAACACATACGTAACCTGAGAGAGGCATTGTGACACTCTAAAAAACTCCTATAATGCTGATGGGCAGGATGATGTCCTGTGCCTGACACATATTTCATGTTGCAGTTACAGTCTCTCATCCCTGCCTGTCAATAATGCAAAGCACATGCACTCCCCATATTTCTAGCCAGGACTTAATATGTACTCCGATGATCCCAAGGGTCAATTGAAAGGGCAGTGGAAGAGACCAACCTAACAGACTGGGGGTGTGTACATGTTGTTGCCCACTGGGGTAGAGTTATACTGTAATGCATTGCCAATGCGTTCAGTTTTACAAACCAAAATAAAACATTGACAAGCAAAGGCGACAAGAAAATCAACTCTGGGCAATCGCAAGATGACTCCTGAAAACGAGAGGTCCATTTTATTTGGGGAACCGAGCCCAGAAGTGGTGAGAAGACTGTGATTAAAGACAGCAGATAAAACACTCAGACACTTGATGATTACTTAGCAAGGTGGGCACCTTCCTATAAATTATTCTGCTTTCCATAGGGTGAAATGAGAAGCTAGTCTAGAGATAGGACCTCTATCTGCAGGCTGGGATGGGAAGCTAGTCTAGAGATATGACCTCTTTCTACAGGTCAAGATGAAAAGCTAGTCTGGAGATAGGACCTCTATCTGCAGGCCGGGATGGGAAGCTAGTCTAGAGATATGACCTCTTTCTACAGGTCAAGATGAAAAGCTAGTCTGGAGATAGGACCTCTATCTGCAGGCCGGGATGGGAAGCTAGTCTAGAGATATGACCTCTTTCTACAGGTCAAGATGAAAAGCTAGTCTGGAGATAGGACCTCTATCTGCAGGCCGGGATGGGAAGCTAGTCTAGAGATAGGACCTCTATCTGCAGGCTGGGATGGGAAGCTAGTCTAGAGATATGACCTCTTTCTACAGGTCAAGATGAAAAGCTAGTCTGGAGATAGGACCTCTATCTGCAGGCCGGGATGGGAAGCTAGTCTAGAGATATGACCTCTTTCTACAGGTCAAGATGAAAAGCTAGTCTGGAGATAGGACCTCTATCTGCAGGCCGGGATGGGAAGCTAGTCTAGAGATAGGACCTCTATCTGCAGGCTGGGATGGGAAGCTAGTCTAGAGATATGACCTCTTTCTACAGGTCAAGATGAAAAGCTAGTCTGGAGATAGGACCTCTATCTGTAGGCCGGGATGGGAAGCTAGTCTGGAGTTAGGACCTCTTTCTACAGGGTGAGATGGGATGCTAGTCTGGAGTTAGGACCTCTTTCTACAGGGCGAGATGGGAAGCTAGTCTGGAGTTAGGACCTCTTTCTACAGGGCGAGAAGGGAAGCTAGTGTAGAGATAGGACCTCTTTCTACAGGGTGAGATGGGAAGCTAGTCTGGAGTTAGGACCTCTTTCTACAGGGTGAGAAGGGAAGCTAGTCTAGAGATAGGACCTCTTTCTGCAGGGCGAGATGAGGAGCTACAATAGTCTGGAGATAGGACCAATTTTTTCCATCAGGCTCTTTAGAGACCAAACCTCGGGACAAGGCCCCTTTTGAGTGAGTGCAATCCGCCCTCATGTGTTAATGTCCCTCTGGCACTCTCCGACAGAACCTCAATACCGCTAAATGGCCCCATGTCATCCAAGTGTCAGTTGAGGCTTTTTATGACAGGCGTTTTAGTCTAGAGTGGGCCAGCATTTCACAGAGTGACATAAGCCCGAGGACCGACCTGTCTCGGCTTACATCAATGGGAGGGGTCGTTTTATGACAACAGTGGCCCTGGCCACATAAAAGGGTCACATCAATAACAGCGTGACCGTCTGTGTTTCCACTGACCCAGAATTAGGTCCAAGTCAATGAAAACAATGCTGTTACTTACGACAAAGGCATTGTCTGTTTATTTGGAGCAATTCAGAATTGAGGAGTTGTTGTTTAGTAAAAATAAATCACTATCTCTTTCAGTCCAGGAGTCTGAACCAATATGATGTCTGTATTTTTTCTTCCATTACCTGTTTACCATCCTCCTTTCATCATTTGGATGATTCACTCAAGGCAAAACATGTCAGATCTTTCAGAACCATGGTTGTAGGTGGAAATAAGCCTTATAGTAAGCCAGATTACACTAGGCCACTTTCTGTACAAAGTCAAACTTCAGTATCCAAACTTCAGTAAGCTCAGGGCTCATGAATTACTTAGAGATGAGAGGAAAACCCCACACTGAAGCTGCATCTGAATTACGCAACACATTTTATCACAGAGTTGCGTCATTACAGTGCTTATAGAGTCTTAATGTTGAATTAGCTCATCACAGCACAACTACAGCATAAGACATTGTGACGCACTAGAGCTGTAGTCACCTGCATGTCCATCTTATTATCATCACACTGATTACAGAGTGATTACATTCCTCATCAGAGCGTTTTGGATGCCTGGGAGGGGACTACAAAGTAAAAACTGACAGCAACAGAGACAATGCAGAAGCAGTGATGATAGAGGGCCGAGGCAGAGAGGTTTTAAATATGAATGGAGAAATCACAGCTCATTCCACACACATCTTTCCAGACACACCATGCCAGGCTGCAGGCATTCAGGGTCTGCCCTCAATCCTTCTAGCTACAAACACCTTCACACAAGTCAGTAGCTGCATTAGCCCTCTGCTCAGAGACAGACAGGGAAAAAAGGGGGAGAAGGGGAGAAGGGGAGAGGGAAGGGGGGAGAGGGGGATAAGGGGAGAAGGGGAGAAGGGGAGAGGGGGATAAGGGGATAAGGGGAGAAGGGGGAGAGTGGGAGAGGGGAATAAGGGGATAAGGGGAGAAGGGGAGAAGGGGAGAAGGGGAGAAGGGGAGAAGGGGAGAAGGGGATAAGGGGATAAGGGGAGAAGGGGGAGAGTGGGAGAGGGGAATAAGGGGATAAGGGGAGAAGGGGAGAAGGGGGAGAGTGGGAGAGGGGGATAAGGGGATAAGGGGAGAAGGGGAGAAGGGGAGAAGGGGGAGAGGGAAGGGGGGAGAGGGGGAGAGGGGGAGAGGGGGATAAGGGGAGAATGGGCAAAGGGGAGAAGGGGAGAGGGGGAGAGGGAAGGGGGGGAGGGATAGAGGTAAGAGGATACATCAAAATCAAAAAGGTAAGTCTCTCACTCTCACACAGGAGATTGATGGCATCTTAATTGGGGAGTAAGGGCTGGAGCGGAATGGGTGGAATGGTATCACATCAAACATTCAATTTTCTCCATTCCAGACATTATTATGAGCCGTTCTCCCCTCAGCGGCTGACACTGCTCTCTCACTGTCTGTATCTCTACCTCTGCCTCTCGGTCTCTCCTCTCCACCCCTTTCCTTCTCTCCCTCACCCTCTCCTCCATAACTCTGTCTCTCAGTCTGAATCTACCAGGCACTTTCCCTCTGGACTCTGTCTCTCTCTGACAGTCACTAGCTACCTTTAAATGTTAACGGCACTGAGTTAAACTAAGGTACGTTCTCCTTAGTTTAGTGCTGCATCTGTGAAGGATGTTAAGTCCCATACACCATCCTCTTCTGTGAAGATGTTAAGTCCCATACACCATCCTCATCTGTGAAGGATGTTAAGTCCCATACACCATCCTCTCTGTGAAGGATGTTAAGTCCCATACAGCATCCTCATCTGTGAAGGATGTTAAGCCCCATACAGCATCCTCATCTGTGAAGGATGTTAAGTCCCATACACCATCCTCTCTGTGAAGGATGTTAAGTCCCATACACCATCCTCTCTGTGAAAGATGTTAAGTCCCATACAGCATCCTCATCTGCCCCAGACATGTTCTCTCTCTCTCTGGTGTCAAGTATTTGGTGTCTAAGGGCGGCAGGCAGCCTTGAGGTTAGAGCTTTGGGCAAGTAACCGAATGGTCTCTGGTTTGAATCCTGATGCTGACAAGGTGAAAAAATCTGTTGCTGTGCCCTTGAGCTGTGCTCTTGAGCACCTGCTCCAGGAGTACTTGACAACGGTGACCCTGGCTGTGACCCCACCCCCTGTGGGTATCACAGGGGGAGTCAGGATATGCAAGAAACACATTTCCAGCGCATTTTCCTTATATTTCTGTGCTGGTAAAAGGTCTACAGTGTTTAACTTAATCTTTAACTTAATATTCCATCAATTGAGACTAATGCCATGGACCTTTTATCTAAAACCCTTACAATGAGCATAGCTACATTACCATCAAAGCTAGATAAATAATCACACTTCACCATATATTACCATTCTTAATTGCATTTTCCCATCACTCTAACCTATGTGTAATTATCGTTTACCTAAACATATCTCACCCATCAAATACACATAGCATGTTTCATTCATCTTCCGTGGTCCACTGTCACATCATAACTGATCTGAGGTAATTTAGAGTCATGCCCAGTGATTCAGAGTCATCCTGTTGTGACATGCCCAGTGATTCAGATTCATCCTGTTGTTACATGCCCAGTGATTCAGAGTCATCCTGTTATGACATGCCCAGTGATTCAGATTCATCCTGTTGTTACATGCCCAGTGATTCAGAGTCATGCTGTTATGACATGCCCAGTGATTCAGAGTCATCCTGTTATGACATGCCCAGTGATTCAGAGTCATCCTGTTGTTACATGCCCAGTGATTCAGAGTCATGCTGTTATGACATGCCCAGTGATTCAGAGTCATCCTGTTGTTACATGCCCAGTGATTCAGAGTCATCCTGTTATGACATGCCCAGTGATTCAGAGTCATCCTGTTGTTACATGCCCAGTGATTCAGAGTCATCCTGTTATGACATGCCCAGTGATTCAGAGTCATCCTGTTATGACATGCCCAGTGATTCAGAGTCATGCTGTTATGACATGCCCAGTGATTCAGAGTCATCCTGTTGTTACATGCCCAGTGATTCAGAGTCATGCTGTTATGGCATGCACAGTGATTCAGAGTCATGCTGTTATGGCATGCACAGTGATTCAGAGTCATCCTGTTATGACATGCCCAGTGATTCAGAGTCATCCTGTTGTTACATGCCCAGTGATTCAGAGTCATGCTGTTATGGCATGCACAGTGATTCAGAGTCATCCTGTTGTTACATGCCCAGTGATTCAGAGTCATGCTGTTATGGCATGCACAGTGATTCAGAGTCATGCTGTTATGGCATGCACAGTGATTCAGAGTCATGCTGTTATGACATGCCCAGTGATTCAGAGTCATGCTGTTATGGCATGCACAGTGATTCAGAGTCATCCTGTTATTACATGCACAGTGATTCAGAGTCATCCCGTTATGACATGCCCAGTGATTCAGAGTCATGCTATTATTACATGCACAGTGATTCAGAGTCATCCTGTTGTGACATGCCCCGTGATTCAGAGTCATCCTGTTGTGACATGCCCCGTGATTCAGAGTCATCCTGTTATGACATGCCCAGTGATTCAGAGTCATCCTGTTATGACATGCCCCGTGATTCAGAGTCATCCTGTTGTTACATGCCCAGTGATTCAGTCATACTGTTGTGACATGCCCCGTGATTCAGAGTCATCCTGTTGTAACATGCCCAGTGATTCAGTCATACTGTAGTGACATGCCCCGTGATTCAGAGTCATCCTGTTGTAACATGCCCAGTGATTCAGTCATACTGTTGTGACATGCCCCGTGATTCAGAGTCATCCTGTTGTGACATGCCCCGTGATTCAGAGTCATCCTGTTGTAACATGCCCAGTGATTCAGTCATACTGTTGTGACATGCCCCGTGATTCAGAGTCATCCTGTTGTAACATGCCCAGTGATTCAGTCATACTGTAGTGACATGACCAGTGATTCAGTGTGTGTGCATGAACAAACAGGCATATGCAGGCACACACACACACACACACACACACACACACACACACACACACACACACACACACACACACACACACACACACACACACACACACACACACACACACACACACACAGCACCAGGGACTGAGGGAACACTTGAAGACTTAATTTGAATGTAAAAGAGCATAAACATCATGTTTTCATGAAGTCTATCTTGTCTACATGTCACCGATATCACTGTTGTAGCACATAGAAGTCTATCAACACTACCGTATTCCATATGTCTGCCTTTCTGCCTTTCTCCCACCATCTCCCTCTTTCCCTTCTCTATATCTCCTACCTTTCTCCCACCATCTCCCTCTCTCCCTTCTCTATATCTCCTACCTTTCTCCCACCATCTCCATCTTCCCCTCTCTCCCTTCTCTATATCTCCTACCTTTCTCCCACCATCTCCCTCTTTCCCTCTTTCCCTTCTCTATATCTCCTACCTTTCTCCCACCATCTCCCTCTTTCCCTCTTTCCCTTCTCTAGATCTCCTACCTTTCTCCCACCATCTCCCTCTTTCCCTTCTCTATATCTCCCACCATCTCCCTCTTTGACTTCTCTATATCTCCTACCTTTCTCCAACCATCTCCCTCTTTCCCCTCTCTATCTCCTACCTTTCTCCCACCATCTCCCTCTTTCCCTTCTCTATGTCTCCTACCTTTCTCCCACCATCTCCCTCTTTCCCCTCTCTATTTCCTACCTTTCTCCCACCATCTCCCTCTTTCCCCTCTCTATCTCCTACCTTTCTCCCACCATCTCCCTCTTTCCCTTCTCTATATCTCCCACCTTTCTCCCACCATCTCCCTCTTTGACTTCTCTATATCTCCTACCTTTCTCCAACCATCTCCCTCTTTCCCCTCTCTATCTCCTACCTTTCTCCCACCATCTCCCTCTTTCCCTTCTCTATGTCTCCTACCTTTCTCCCACCATCTCCCTCTTTCCCTTCTCTATGTCTCCTACCTTTCTCCCACCATCTCCCTCTTTCCCTTCTCTATATCTCCCACCTTTCTCCCACCATCTCCCTCTTTCCCTTCTCTATGTCTCCTACCTTTCTCCCACCATCTCCCTCTTTCCCTTCTCTATATCTCCCACCTTTCTCCCACCATCTCCCTCTTTCCCTTCTCTATATCTCATACCTTTCTCCCACCATCTCCCTCTTTCCCTTCTCTATATCTCCTACCTTTCTCCAACCATCTCCCTCTTTCCCCTCTCTATTTCCTACCTTTCTCCCACCATCTCCCTCTTTCCCTTCTCTATATCTCCTACCTTTTTCCCACCATCTCCCCATTTATCCCCTACCTTTCTCCCACCATCTCCCTCTTTCCCTTCTCTATCTCCTACCTTTCTCCCACCATCTCCCTATTTATCTCTTACCTTTCTCCTACCATCTCCCTATTTATCTCTTACCTTTCTCCTACCATCTCCCTATTTATCTCTTACCTTTCTCCCACCATCTCCACATTTATCACCTACCTTTCTCCCACCATCTCCCTCTCTACCATCTCCCTCTTACCCCTCTCTATTTCCTACCTTTCTCCCACCATCTCCCTCTTTCCCTTCTCTATATCTCCTACCTTTCTCCCACCATCTCCCTCTCTATCTCCTACCTTTCTCCCACCATCTCCCTCTCTATCTCCTACCTTACTCCTACCATCTCCCTCTTTCCCTTCTCTCTTTACTCTCCAGGGTTGACAGTTTGTCTGGTCTTTGATTTACATGCTAGGGTACATGTGGAAATTGCATTAGCTGTAATAACACGAAAAAGAAAAAACCTGAGCAGAGATAGATAGCTGAGCTAATGAATCAGAAGTGGCACTCATATAGTATGCTCCACACACATCCCAGAGGGGAGATCCCGGCGTAGATCTGTGAGTTTCTCCCCCTTATTTCATTCCACTTATAAGTGGAAGTGCAGACAGTTGAAGATGATACGATATTTAAAATATATATGAAAGCTTTCATTGCAGATTGTGTATAAGGAAAGTTGTTTTTCCTGATCAGGTTACTTGGTAAGGAAAACCTCCAGGCCCTAATTATGTAGAACTAGTCATATTCAAGTCATAGTCAAGGCTGGGCTGGATACATGAACTGAACCATTGTTAGCCCAGAAAATCTCAAGTGTTATTACATAGACCCCGGAAGTACTGTTGGATATAAAAGCAACGTCCACTTACCATCATTATGACCAGGAATACGTCTGAAGAGGATCCCTTGTTCATACCCCCACCCTGGACATTGGATCTTATCCCAGAGGCCGACCCAAAATAATGCAGTCGCCGCAGGAGAGGCAGATGGAGTCAGACTTCGGAGGCATGCACACCACCGCTTCAGAGCATATTTATTCGCCAATGTCCAATCTCTATACAACAAGATGGACGAAATTAGGGCACGAGTTGCATTCCAGAGAGACATCAGAGATTGTAACATTCTCTGTTTCACGGAAACATGGCTCACTCAGGATATGTTGTCAGAGTCGGTACAGCCACCCGGTTTCTTCACACTGCGCACCGACAGAAACAAACATCTCTCTGGTAAGAAGAAGGGCGGGGGTGTATGCCTTATGATTAACGACTCATAGTGTAATCATAACAACATACAGGAAGTCAAATCCTTTGTTCACTCGACCTAGAATTCCTTACAATCAAATGTCAACCGCATTATCTACCAAGAGAATTCTCTTCGATTATAATCACAGCCGTGTATACCAACCACTTCCAAACAGATACCTTGACGGCCCTTAATCTGTTAAATCTATGGGGGCGCTATTTCATTTTTGGATAAAAAGACGTGCCCGTTTCAAGCGCAATATTTTGTCACAAAAAGATGCTTGACTATGCATATAATTGATAGCTTTGGAAAGAAAACACTCTGACGTTTCCAGAACTGCAAAGATATTGTCTGTGAGTGCCCCAGAACAGAAGCTACAGGCAAAACCAAGATGAAACTGCAACCATGAAATGAGCAGGATTTTTGAGGCTCTGTTTTTCATTGTCTCCTTATATGGCTGTGAATGCGACAGGAATGAGCCTGCCCTATCAATCGTTTCCCCAAGGTGTCTGCAGCATTGTGACGTATTTGTAGGCATATCATTTGAAGATTGACCATAAGAGACTACATTTGCCAGGTGTCCGCCCGGAGTCCTCCATCGAAATTGGTGCGTCATCTTCAACTGCACGTCTTTTTCCAAGCGATTCACCGGAGAAAGGAGACTACCACGAACGATATATCAATGAAGAGATATGTGAAAAACACATTGAGGATTGATTCTAAACAGCGTTTGCCGTGTTTCAGTCAATATTATGGAGTTAATTTGGAAAACAGTTCGCCGTTTTGATGACTGAATTTTCGTTTTTTTTTGGTACCCAAACGTGATGTAGAAAACGGAGCGATTTCTCCTACACAAAGAATCTTTCAGGAAAAACGGAACATTTGCTATGTTAACTGAGAGTCTCCTCATTGAAAACATCCAAAGTTCTTCAAAGGTAAATTATTTTATTTGAATCCTTTTCTGGTATTTGTGCAAATGTTGCCCGCTAAATGCTACGCTAAATGCTATGCTAGCTATCACAAATGCTTGTTTTGCTATGGTTGAAAAGCATATTTTGAAAATCTGAGATGACAGTGTTGTTAAGAAAAGGCTAAGCTTGAGAGCTAGCACATTCATTTCATTTCATTTGCGATTTTCATAAATAGTTAATGTTACGTTATGCTAATGAGCTTGAGGCTATAACTGGATACAGGTTTTTTTCATAGCCAAACGTGAACAAAACGGAGCGATTTGTCCTACACAAATAATATTTTTTTGAAAAACTGAACATTTGCTATCTAACTGAGAGTCTCCTCATTGAAAACATCTGAAGTTCTTCAAAGGTAAATGATTTTATTTGAATGATTTTTTTGTTTTTGTGAAAATGTTGCTGGCTGAATTCTAGGCTTATAGCTATGCTAGCTATCAACACTCTTACACAAATGCTTGTTTAGCTATGGTTGAAAAGCATATTTTGAAAATCTGAGATGACAGTGTTGTTGACAAAAGTCTAAACTTGAGAGCAAATATATTTATTTCATTTCATTTGCGATTTTCATGAATAGTTAACGTTGCGTTATGCTAATGAGCTTGAGGCTATAAATAGAATCCCGGATCCGGGATTGCTCGACGCAAGAAGTTAAAGAACTTCACTGGACTCTATGTAAATTGGAAACCATATATCCTTAGGCTGCAATTATTGTAGCTGGGGATTTTAACAAAGCTGATCTGAGAACACGGCTTCCTAAATTCTAAATTCTGGTCTGATCCATCGGATTCCACGCTTCAAGATTGCTTCGATCACGTGGACTGGGATATGTTCCGGGTAGCCTCAGACAACAACATTGACGTATACGCTGACTCAGTGAGCGAGTCTATTAGCAAGTGCATCGGTGATGTTTTACCCATTGTGACTATTGAAACTTTCCCTAAACAGAAACAGTGGATTGATGGCAGCTTTCGCGCAAAACTGAAAGCGTGAACCGCTGTTTTTAATCATGGCAAAGCGACTGGAAACATGACCGAATACAAACAGAGTAGCATTCCTTTCGCAAAGCAATCAAACAAGCAAAGCGTCAGTATAGAGACAAAGTAGAGTTGCAATTCAACGGCTTAAACACGAGATGTATGTGGCAGGGTCTAAAGTCAATCATGGATTACAAAAAGAAAACCAGTCCCGTCGCAGACATTGACGTCTTGCTCCCAGACAAATTAAACAACTTCTTTGCTAGCTTGAAAACAATACAGTGCCACTGACACAGCTGTGTTAAACCTCGCAGGGCTGCCGGCCCAGACGGCATTCCAAGCCGCGTCCTCAGAACATGCACAGACCAGCTGGCTGGTGTGTTTATGACATATTCAATCAATCCCTATCCCAGTCTGCTGTGCCCACATGCTTCAAGATGGGCACAATTGTTCCTGCTCCCAAGAAAGCTAAGGTAACTGAACTAAATGACAATCGCCCCCGTAGCACTCACATCTGTCATCATGAAGTGCTTTGAGAGACTAGTCAAGAATCATATCACCTCCACCATACCTGATACCCTAGACCCACTCCAATTTGCTTACCACCCCAAAAGGTCCACAGACGACACAATCGTCATCACACTGCACACTGCATTAACCCATCTGAAAAAGAGGAATTCCTATGTAAGAATGCTGTTCATTGACTACAGCTCAGCATTTAACACCATAGTACCCTCCAAACTCGTCATTAAGCTCGAGACCCTAGATCTCGACCCTGCCCTGTGCAACTGGGTCCTGGACTTTGACGGGCTGCCCCCAGGTGGTGAGGGTAGGAAACAACATCTCCACCCCGCTGATCCTCAACACAGGAGCCCCAGGAGGTTGCGTTCTCAGCCCTCTCCTGTACTCCCTGTTCAGCCATGACTGCGTGGCTATGCACGCCTCCAACTCAATCATCAAGTTTGCAGACGACACTAAAGTGGTAGGCTTTATTACGAACAATGACGAGACGGCCTAGAGGGAGGAGATCAGGGCCTCTCGGAGTGTGTTGTCAGGAAAATAACCTCTCACTCAAAGTCAACAAAACATAGGAGATGATCGTGGACTTCAGGAAACAGCAGATGGAGCAGCCCCCTATCCACATTGACGGGACAGTAGTGGAGAAGGTGGAAAGTTTTAAATTCCTCAGCATACACATCACAGACAAACTGAATTGGTCCAACCACACAGACAGCATGGTGAAGAAGATGCAACAGCTCCTCTTCAACCTCAGGAGGCTGAAGAAATTTGGCTTGTCACCTAAAACACTCACAAACGTTTACAGATGCACAATCGAGAGCATCCTGTCGGGCTGTATCACTGACTGGTACGGCAACTGCTCCGCCCATAACCGCAAGGCTCTCCAGAGGGTAGTGAGGTCCGCACAACGCATCAACTGGGGCGAACAACCTGCCCTCCAGTACACCTACAGCAACCGATGTCACCGGAAGGCCAAAAAGATCATCAAGGACAACAACCACCCGAGCCACTGCCTGTTCACCCCGCTACCATCCAGAAGGCCAGATCAGTTCAGTTGCATAAAAGCTGGGACCAAGAGACAGCTTCTATCTCAAGGCCATCAGACTGTTAAACAGCCACCACTAACATAGAGTGGCTGCTGCCAACATACAGACTTAAATCTCTAGCCACTTTAATAAATGTAAAACATGTTTTTAATAAATGTATCACTAGTCACTTTAAATAACGGCACTTTAATAATGTCTATATATCCTACATTACTCATCTCATATGTATTTACTGTATTCTATACCATCTACTGCATCTTGCCTATGCTGCACGGCTATCACTCATCCATAAATGTATATGTAGATATTCTTATTCATCCCTTTACACTTGTGTTTATTAGGTAGTCGTTGTGAATATCTTAGATTACTTGTTAGATTTTACTGCGCTGTCGGAACTAGAAGCAAAAGCATTTCGCTACACTCACATTAACATCAGCTAACCATGTGTATGTGACCAATAAAATCTGATTTGATTTGGGATACATGGACTGAGGTAATGGATTCTGAGGTAGTTGATACATGGACTGAGGTAGTGGATACGTGGACTGAGGTAGTGAATACATGGACTAAGGTAGTGACCGCCCCCAGATGGTAAGGGTAGGTAACAACACATCCGCCACGCTGATCCTCAACACGGGGGCCACTCAGAGGTGCGTGCTCAGTCCCCTCCTATACTCCCTGTTCACTCATGACTGCATGGCCAGGCACGACTCCAACACCATCATTAACCCTTGTGTTGTCTTAACATTCTGTATAATCCCTTTGTCCTCAGGGTCAAAAATGACCCACCTTCACTAAACTCCTAAAATAAAGCAGCCTAATTGAATTTTAAACCACAAATCTATTTTGCATGAAGACAAAACCTGTCATTAATCACAAACTTTGGGAATATCTGGGTTTTCCTTCTTCACAATGCAGAAAGACTGCTTTTAATCAGTGGACACCACTCGTTTTTATTACAACACACCGTTTTCTTTACTAAAGTAGAGGTTTATTATTATTGTTAAAGGTACTGCATAGGTGTAAACATAATTTAGCAAGAGACAGTACTTGTATAGCCTAAGAAAGTAGCAGAAATGTGCAGAAAGTAGTTTTGAATGCATTGTATTGAAGGGAAACAATAACAGTCTTGAACTTTTGTTGGCAACATAGTGATATACTCCTATATTCTGTACAATGAGGAATTCAACTACAAAATACTAGTCTTCTCCCATTTATTGAACCTTTGCCCACACCCACAAGATCTTAAAGATCTGCCCCTTTGTCGCTTAGAACGACATAACAAAATCTAACTGCCTGTAGCTCAGGTAGCTCAGTAAGGATATGCATATTATTGGTACCATTTGAAATAAAACATTTTGAAGTTTGTGGAAATGTGAAAGGAATGTAGGAGAATATAATACATGTACAACACATTTTTTGTACCATCAGTTTTTTAAATTCAAGAGAAAAGCCATAATGCATTATTCCAGCCCAGGTGCAATTTAGATTTTGTCCATCAGATGGCAGCAGTGTATTTCTTTTAATTTTAATTTTATTTTTTTATTTCACCTTTATTTAACCAGGTAGGCTAGTTGAGAACAAGTTCTCATTTACAACTGTGACCTGGCCAAGATAAAGCATAGCAGTGTGAACAGACAACAACACAGAGTTACACATGGAGTAAAGAATAAGCAAGTCAACAACACAGTAGAAATAAAAAAAAAAGAGTCTATATACATTGTGTGCAAAAGGCATGAGGAGATTGGCGAATAATGACAATTTAGCAGATTAACACTGGAGTGATAAATGATCAAATGGTCATGTGCAGGTAGAGATACTGGTGTGCAAAAGAGCAGAGAAGTAAATAAATAAAAACAGTATGGGGATGAGGTAGGTAAATTGGGTGGGCTATTTACCGATGGACTATGAGCAGCAGCGATCGGTTAATCAGATAGCAGATGTTTAAAGTTGGTGAGGGAGATAAAAGTCTCCAACTTCAGCGATTTTTGCAATTCGTTCCAGGCACAGGGAGCAGAGAACTGGAAGGAAAGGCGCACTTGTAGATAACCTGGAGCCAGTGGGTCTGGCAACGAATATGTAGTGAGGGCCAGCCGACTAGAGCATACAGGTCGCAGTGGTGGGTGGTATAAGGTGCTTTAGTAACAAAACAGATGGCACTGTGATAAACTGCATCCAGTTTGCTGAGTAGAGTGTTGGAAGCTATTTTGTAGATGACGTCGCCGAAGTCGAGGATCGTTAGGATAGTCAGTTTTACTAGGGTAAGTTTGGCGGCGTGAGTGTCGTTCCACTTCATGATTGTGTCCCACTTGTTGATTCTTCACAAAAACATACAGTTTTATATCTTTATGTTTGAAGCCTGAAATGTGGTAAAAGGTCGCAAAGTTCGAGGGGGCCGAATACTTTCGCAAGGCACTGTATGTGCATGGACTTTGCTGATGTATTTCTCTCATGTGCAGCACACAGTATTTGTTTTACAGTCCTTCTTTGGGGACAGAATTGGCATCTCCTCCTTTTACCTGCCACAGCTCTAGGACACATCAATGATGTTATGGAAGATGACCAGGGGCCAGCAGGCAGTCATCCTTCTGCAGCTGTAAGTTCCAATCACCTTGTCCAGGTTGTTCACGCCTCCTTTGTTGTGGTTATAGTCCAGGATGGCTGGATGGCTTCCTGTCCTTACGATCACTGATCTCAGCCGTTTTGTGCAGTGTGCTAATGATGACCACATTCTTGTTCCTCTTTGGGAGGTAAGAAACAAGCATGGTGGTTGGGTGAAGGCAAACTTTGATGAGAAGGCCTCTCTCTCTCTCTTGTTGCAAGGAGTGCAGGGGGGAGCTCAGGCTTGTTGTTTCTCACTGTGACAACCATGGTGATCTTCCTCTTCAGAAGCTGCTGGCTGAGTTCATAAGAGGTGAAGAAATTGTCACACGTGACGTTGTGCCCCCTCAGTCCATCTGTTACATCAAGCCTCATCCACTTGTTCTTCTCCGGGCCTCCACTGGTCAGCTTCTCTGTGTAGACCTGCATCTTCCAAGCATAGCTGGATTGTGTGTCACAGGCCACCTACATCTTGATTCCATACTTCCCTAGCCTGCTGGGATTATACGGCCGGAAAGGACAGCGACCTTTTGACCAAAGAGATTGCTATCAGTAATTAGTATCAGTGTCAGGAAACAATCACATAAATCAATGATATTACAGCAATGCATATAAAAATTTACAGTGAAAATCACTTACATTACAGATATAAAATAAACATTTACCTCTGAATGGAACCAGTTGCTCATCCACTGTTAGTTCAGTTCCAGGGTTGCAGAGGTATTGTAGATGCTTCACCCACTTCTCCCAGACCTCTCTTATGGCCACCAGTTTGTCTCTCACACGTCTTGCAGGTCTTGACTCACGGTTATCAAATCGTGGCATTCTTGAGAAAGTGTGAAAGACTTTTAGTGGCATAGTGGCACGGAAATTCGACCTTCCAGTCTCTGTGTCCAAGAGACTACATGTAGCCTCGCCTCGGGACCTATACACACCCACTCAATTACCTCGACTAACCCATGCCCCCACACGTTGACAAGCATTTCACTGTACAGTACGCTCTACACCTGTTGTATCAGGCGCATGTGACAAATACATTTGATTTGATTTGATTTTGATACGTGGACTGAGGTAGCGGATACGCGGACTGAGGTAGCGGATACGCGGACTGAGGTAGCGGATACGCGGACTGAGGTAGTGGATACGCGGACTGAGGTAGTGGATACGCGGACTGAGGTAGTGGATACTGAGGTAGTGAATACACGGACTGAGGTAGTGGATACTGAGGTGGTGAATACACGGACTGAGGTGGTGAATACACGGACTGAGGTAGGGATATGCAAACTGAGGTTGTGGATACGTAGACTGAATTAGTGGATACGTGGACTGAGGTAGTGAATACATGGACTGTGGTGGTTACAGTATATAATTGCTTGTAATAAGATAAATGTCATCTGCAGAAGAGCCTGAAGCCCAGATCACCCATATCAATAACTGTGACTGCCTGGGAGAGAAAGACTACATTTTAGACATTTTTTACATTTTAAAGTGGAAATTACAAACTTTAGAAGCCTGTTTAAACCTTAAATGCACTACAAGTTTGCATTTCCTGCCGAGCAGGAAAATTCTCTTCAACAATTAAGACATCTGTATGTAGAACAGAATGGTGCTCCCACTCAATGCTATGCTATGCTCTGTGAAACATATAGTTAACAATGCACACCGATTTCTCTTTAGGATGGTTGTTGCTTTCTTGGCCCTTGTGTCAAAGCTGCGTGTTCCAGCCTCTCGCCCAGTGAAAATCTTTAGAGAGCTTCAGTTTATGGAGGTACATGTATGTGTAGCTCAAGGACGGAGAGATGAATAAGAAATTAGTTTAGATGGAACATACAAGTGGCGTGTGGTAAGTAAGGAGTGTGTGGGAGAGCACTGTGGTATCCTGACCTGCATTTGTGTGTGTCTGTGCATGTGATTGTATGTGTGTGTGTGGTTTGTGTGTGTGTGTGTGTGTGTGTATTTGAGAGAGTTTGTGCATGCTCTGTCGATGTGAACTGTGCTTGAATTTCGAATTTAAAAGGAGCCTCCATCTGTTGCCCTAATGTTATGTGATGGGTGGAAGTTAAAAGCAAGTGCCTCTCCCATTTCTTCTCACAGCAGCAGTAATGGCTGGGAAATATGCGAGAGGAGATTGCATTGAAGTGTGGCTCTCAGTGTTTCCTGCCGAGCTTGAAGGACTGAGCGGGGTGGAAATGAGACCAAGCTAGCCTGAAGCACCCTGAGTTGTCGAGAGAGAGAGACACAAGTTTCTGTGAAACTCAAGCACTCGAGGGGTCTGGAGGAAGAAAGTGTTGCAGATAACAGGGAAGTGGATAATAAGAGTGGAATAACAACAAACTATCAGAAGTCAGAGTGAATAGACTGGGTGGCTGATTTCTCTCTATGTGTTTATCTCAGGAGAGGGAACCGTGACAGTTTTGAGACATACAGATGTAGGATCTTAATTTGAGCCTATTTGCTACAGCAGGAAATTAATCCTGCCTCAACAGGAAATGTGAATTATTATGTGGATTATAAATGGACATTTTTGTAAGGGTTGAAACATTTATTGTAAGGGAATCTCAAGTCCGTAATTTTAAAGAGGAAATAATAAACTTCAAAATAAACTTTTAAATTTCCTGCAACAGGGTGATCAGATTATATCTGTATAAACTGAAATCCTTGAGGGCCTGTATAATAAATATAAAGAAACAAAGTCACACACACCGATATCCTCCACTAAGACATAATTGCTGCCTATCTCTGTAGCATTGTACCATATACAGTGCATTCGGAAAGAATTTAGAACACCTACAGCTTTATTCTAAAATGGATTACATAGTTTTCCCCCCTCATCCATCTACACACAATATCCCATAACGACATCCCAACACCCCATAACGACATCCCAACACCCCATAACGACATCCCAACACCCCATAATGACATCACAATACCCCATAACGACATCACAGCACCCGATAATGACAAAGCAAAAACAGGTATTCAAATTTTTTCACATAAAACCCCCCCGAAATATTACATTTACATAACTATTCAGAACCTTTACTCAGTACTTTGTTGAAGCAGTGATTACAGACTCAAGTGTTCTTGGGTATAACACTACAAGCTTCACACACCTGTATTTGTGGATCTTGTCCAATTCTTCTCTCAGGTTGGTTGTGAGGTGTCGCTGCACAGCTATTTTCAGGTCTCTCCAGAGATGTTCTATTTGGTTCTGGCTGGGCCACTCAAGGACATTCAGGGACTTAAAATGGACCCGAAGCCACTCCTGCGTTGTCTTGGCTGTGTGCTTAGGGTTGTTGTCCTGTTGAAAGGTGAACCTTCGCCCCAGTCTGAGGTCCTGGGTGCTCTGGAGCAGGTTTTCATCAAGGATCTCTCTGTACTTTGTTTCGTTTATCCTTCCCTCCATCCTGACTAGTCTCCCAGTCCCTGCCACAAAACAACATCCCCACAGTGTGATGCTGCCACCACCATGCTTCACAGTAGGGATAGTGCCAAGTTTATTCCAGACGTGATACTTGGCATTCAGGCCAAAGAGTTCTTGGTTTCTTTAGAATCTTGGTTTCTTTAGGTGACTTTTGGCAAACTCCCAGCAGGCTGTCGTGTGTCTTTTACAGAGGAGTGGCTTCTGTCTGGCCACTCTACCATAAAGGCCTTCCGGAAGGTTCACCCATTTCCACAGAGGAACTCTGAAGCTCTGTCAGGGTGACCATCGGGATCTTGGTCACCTCGCAGACCAAGGCCCTTCCCCCCCGATTGCTCAGTTTGGCCGGGAGGATGGCTCTAGGAAGAGTCTTGGTGGTTCCAAATTTCTACCATCTAAGAATTATGAAGGCCACTGGGTTCTTGGCGACCTTCGATGCTGCAGAATGTTTTTGGTACCCTTCCCCAGATCTGTGCCAAGACACAATCCTGTCTCTGAGCTCTACGGCCAATTCCTTCGACCCCATTGCTCAATTTTTGCTCTGACATGCACTGCCAACTGTGGGAACTTATATAGACAGGTTTGTGCCTTTCCAAGTCATGTCCAATCAATTGAATTTACCACCGCTGGATTCTAATCAAGTTGTAGAAACATCTCAAGGATGATCAATGGAAACAGGATGAGCTCAATTTAGAGTCTCATAGCTAAAGGTCTAAATACTTATGTAAAGAAGGTATTTTTTTTCTATTTTTTTTATACATTTGAAAATCTTATTTTCACTTTGTAATTATGGGGTATTGTGTGTAGATTCAAGGAGTCAAGGAGTCTTAATACTCTCAATATGTTCTGTAACATTCTAAATAATTTGCATCTATATGGACTGACCCATACGCTGCAATAGACTGGTAAGAAGTTCAGTACTCAGGGACACTCATCATATCTGGCATAATTTCAGTAAACCGTTAGTTGTACTGTAGCATTTCCAAGAAGCACATTAGTCCACAGTAGAGCACTTCCTCCTACTAAATGACTCATATAGGCTTATGGCATCAGTCAGACAAGCACTCGATGTACACTCCAGTGTGTGGTATTGCTTTTATCTTAATGCTTTAGTTCAAGGTCTTACAGACTCAACCAAATGACAAACCACTTCGGCTACTTTCACTTACTAGGAGTTTGGAACCTGTTATTTTTTGTATTTAATTCCGAGGGGAGTAAAACATAAAAACACTCCCTTCACCCTAAAATCTTTTATCATCACTTTATTTTTTATTCTACCTTTGTTATTCATTTGACCTTTTATGTGTCGTTAGCTGTGTTGGCAGACTTCCAAATGTAAAGTTGTCTGTGCTGTCTAACGTGGAGGGAAGTAAAGTATGCTTTAGATTAGAGACCATAAATTGGCAGAACCAGATGGACTCACTAAGTGTGCATACAGAGTAGTCGCTATGTCGAATCAAAGTCCTTTTTCATTAGATGAAAGAAGAATCAACTTTGACATTTTCACAAAAGTATATCTCCACCCAGAGATGGGCAGTATTTCAACACATTTTGAATCAAGATGTAAAATAAATATGCCTTATTTATTAAGAAAAATCTCTCATTAGCTTTCAGTCAGAAAAGTCAACTTCCTCTGCTTAGCCATGCACTTCCTGTGGACGGACTTGGACCAGTAGTCTCTCTCTTCCTGTGTTGAGGGTGGTGAACTGGTGGCTGAAGAAGAAAGATTTTGAAATCTGAAATCTGTGCGGATGTTTGATTTACAGTATTTATGGCAAATTAAGCAGCCCATATATACTAACGCATCACTTGTAGACTTGCACTGTAAAGCACAGCGACACAGATGAAAGGAGAAACTAGTGATCAAACCTGATCTAGGCTACTTTCTATCTTTGGTAGAGCGGCGCGGCTTGCCTTGGTCCCTCCTACAGTCAAACAAACGGTGAGATTGAGATTTTTTTGATTGAAGTATGTCACGACTTCTGCCGAAGTCGGTCCCTCTCCTTGTTCGGGCGGCGTTTGGCGGTCGGCGTTGCCGGCCTTCTAGCCATCGCCAATCCACCTTTCATTTCCCATTTGTTTTGTCTTGTCTTCCCACACACCTGGTTCCAATTACATAATTACATGTTCTGTATTTAACCCTCTGTTTACCCCATGTCCTTGTCCGGAATGGTTTATTGTATGTGCTTGTGCACGTTATGTCTGGTGTGCGATGGGATTTTGCCCCATTGTATATTTTGTTTTTGTTCACAGTGATTTTTATTACTAACTGCGCCATTGTAACACAGTCTTTGCTCTCCTGCGCCTGACTTTTCTGCCGCCAGTACGCCCACCTTACAGAATTCCGGACCAAACTTATGGAGTCAGCAGGAGCAGGTACCCCGGGTATAGGGGTGGAGGAGTGCATCCGGGAGCACGCAGCAATGCTCCACCATCTTGGCACCCCCATGGGCTGCGTTGTACAGACAATGGACCGCTGGGAGAGACAGGGAGTTCTCCCAGCGCCTCCACCAGCACAACCGGGGTCTCAACTACACGTCCCTCCTTCTCCTGTTCCCAGTGGGATTCGTCTCTCCCTTCCCCAGGAATATGATGGGACGGTTGAGAACTGCCAGGGGTTCCGATTACAGCTGGACGTATACCTGGCAACAGTCCACCCGGCTCCTTCGGGCCGTGAGAGGGTGTCCCCCCTCGTCTCACGACTCACCTGGAAACGGCGTGTGGAGAGAGGGAGATGCGGCGTTGGACCAGTTTGAGGAGTTCATCAGCCGTTTCCGGGCAGTATTCGACCATCCGCACAAGGGTAGAGCGGCAGGTGAGCACCTCTTCCGTCTGAGACAGGTTACGAGGAGCGCCCTGGAGTTTCAGACCCTGGCTGCCGGCACGGGATGGAACAACAGGGCCCTGATTGACCATTATGACTGCAGTCTGCGCGAGGACATCCGTCAGGAGTTGGCCTGCAGAGACATCACCCTCACATTCGACCAGCTGGTGGACCTGTCCATCTGGCTGGATAACCTGTTGGCTACCCGGGGTCGTTCAGATCGGGGTCTATTGGTTCCATCCCACCGCAACCCTCTTCAATACCCTAGGAGCTTGGAGGGGAGGTGCGCAGGGAGACCAGAGGGGATTCTAGCGCATGCACCATCTGTGGGCACACTGCCGGTTGGTGCCGGATTGGTTCCTCTGGGTAGGGAGGCAGTAGGCAGGGCACTCTGGCGCCACCAGAGGTGAGAGGGGGGGGGGGTCACATGGAGAGAATTAGAATCTTCCTTATTGACTCTATTGCATCTTGCATTTCCCGTGGTGCCAGTCCTACCCTGGTTAGTTTGTCATGACCCCACTGTGTCTTGGCCACAGGGGGCTCTCAAGGGGTGGACGCAAGAGTGCTCGGGGAGGTGTTTAGGGGTTCCGTTGGTACTACTACGGAGGAAGGTCCAGACCAGGTCTCCACCCTGCGCATTCCCCCTGAATATGCCGATTTGGCTCTCGCCTTCTCCAAACAGAAGGCGACTCAATTACTACCCCATCAACGGGGCAATTGTGCGATAAATCTCCTGGTAGACGCTGCACTTCCCAGGAGTCACGTGTATCCCGTCTCACAGGTGGAGACGGAGGCTATGGTAACATATGTCTCCGAATCCCTGCGTCAGGGGTACATTCGGTCCTCCACTTCATCTGCCTCCTCAAGTTTATTTTTTGTGAAGAAGAAGGGAGGTCTACGCTCGTGTATTGACTATCGGGGTCTGAACCAGATCACTGTGAGGTATAGTTACCCACTACTGCTCATAGCCATGCACTTCTTCGCCAAACTGGATCTCAGGATCACACACACAACCTGGTGCGTATCCGGGAGGGAGACGAGTGGAAGACGGTTTTCAGTACCACCTCAGGGCACTATGAGTACCTTGTCATGCCGTTTGTGTTGGTGAATGCGCCATCAGTCTTCCAAGCCTTTGTAGACAAGATTTTCAGGGACCTGCATGGGCAGGGTGTAGTGGTGTATATTGATGACATTCTGATATACTCGGCTACACACGCTGAGCATGTGTCCCTGGTGCGCAGGGTGCTTGGATCGCCTGTTGGAGCATGACCTGTACCTTCAAGGCTGAGAAATGCTTGTTTTTCCAGCAGTCCTCTTCCTAGGGTATCGCATTTCCACCTCACGGGTGGAGATGGAGAGCGACAGCATTTCAGCCATGCATTTCAGCCAATTGGCCGACTCCCAACAAGGTAAAGGAGGTGCAGCGGTTCTTAGGGTTTGCCAACTACTACCGGGTTTTGGTCAGGTAGCGGCTCCCATTACCTCACTGCTGAAGGGGGTCCTGGTGTGTTTGCAGTGGTCAGCTTTTAGGCAGGCAGGGCTTTTAGTCACCTGAGGGCTCTGTCTACCTCGGCACCTGTGCTGGCCCATTTGGAACCCTCTTTGGCGCTCATAGTGGAGGTGGACGTGTCCGAGGCTGGGATAGGAGCTGTGCTCTCTCAGCGCTCGGGTACGCATCCGAAGCTCCGCCTCTGTGCCTTCTTCTTGAAGAAGCTCAGCTCGGAGGAGCGAAACTATGACGTGGGGGACCGGGAGCTGTTGGCTGTCGTCAAGGCCTTGAAGGCGAGGAGACATTGGCTTGAGGGGGCTAAACACCCTTTTCTCATCTGGACTGACCACCGCAATCTGGAGTACATCCGGGCAGCAAGGAGACTGACACCCTCGCCAGGCAAGCTGGGCCATGTTTTTCACCCGTTTTGTGTTCACCCTTTCCTACAGACCAGGCTCCCAGAACGTGAAGGCAGATGCATTGTCCCGGCTGTATGACACAGAGGAGCGGCCCATGGATCCCACTCCCATACTCCCCGCCTCCTGCCTGGTGGCGCCAGTAGTGTGGGAGCTGGACACAGACATTGAGCAGGCGTTACGTGCAGAGTCCGCTCCCGTCCAGTGGGCATATGTACGTCCTGTCTGCTGTTCCTGGCCAGTTGATCTATTGGGCCCACACGTCACCATCCTCTGGTCATCCTGGGATTGGTCGGACAGTGCGCTGTTTGAGCGGGAGGTACTGGTGGCCTACCTTGGCTAAGGACGTGAGGGTTTATGTTTCCTCCTGCTCGGTTTGCGCCCAGTGTAAGGCTCCTAGGCACCTGCCCAGAGGGAAGCTATACCCCTTACCCGTTACACAATGGCCTTGGTTGGACATGTCGGTGGATTTTCTTACCGATCTTCCACCCTCACAGGGTAACACCGCGCTCCTGATCATTGGGAATCGGTTCTCTAAATCCTGTCATCTCCTCCCTCTGCCCGGTCTCCCTACGGCCCTACAGACTGCGGAGACCTTGTTTACTTACGTCTTCCGGCACTACGGGGTGCCTGAGGATATGGTGTCTGATCGAGGTCCCCAGTTCACGTCTAGGGTCTGGAAGGCGTTCATGGAACATCTGGGGTCTCGATCAGCCATACTTCAGGGTTTCACCCAGAGAGTAAGGGCAGGTGGAGAGAGTGAACCCAGATGTGGGCAGGTTTCTGCGGTCCTATTGCCTGGACCGGCCGGGGAGTGGGCGGCGTTCGTGCCCTGGGCCGAGATGACACAGAACTCGCTTCGCCACTCCTCCATTAACCTCTCTCCCTTCCAGTGCGTACTGGGGTACCAGCCGGTTCTGGCGCCATGGCATCAGAGTCAAACCGAGGTTCCTGCGGTGGAAGACTGGTTCAGGCGTGCAGAGGAGACATGGGAAGCTGTCCGTGTTCACCTTCAGCGGACCATGCTGTGCCAAAATAGGAACGCAGATCGCCACCGTAGTGAGGCCCCGGTGTTCGCACCGGGGGACCAGGTCTGGCTCTCTACCCGAAACTGGGTTTGGGGTTGTGGGGCCATTTAAAGTCCTGAGGAGAATGAACGAGGTTTGTTATAGGTTACAGCTTCCACCCAATTACCGTATTAACCTGTTGAGTGGAGGGGGCAGTATTTTGATGTTAGGATGTAAAACATACCCAAATTAAACTGCCTATTTCTCATGCCCAGAATCTAGAATATGCATATAATTGTCAGATTAGGATGGAGTGTTTTCTAGGGTTTCCAAAACTGTCAAAATATTGTCTGTGAGTATAGCAGAACTGATATTGCAGGCGAAAACCTGAAGAAAATCCAACCAGTAAGTGCTGTTTTTCCTGAAAGCTCTCTGTTCCATTGTGTGCCTTCGCTCCATTTAAAGGGATGTCAACCAGATTCCTTTTCCTATGGCTTCACCATGGTTTGAACAGTCTTTAGACATAGTTTCAAGCTTTTATTTTGAAAAATGAGCAAGAAAGATCACATCACGTCAGTGGATGGCTGGGTGCCAGCAGCAACAGCTTGGAGCAGACATTTCGCTCTCTCTCCTCTTGAAGAAGCTACAGTCCCGGTTGATATATTATCGATTATATATTGTAAAAACAACCTGAGAATTGATTATAAAAAGCGTTTGACATGTTTCTACGAACTTTACGGATACTATTTTGAATTTTCGTCTGCTATGTTGTGACCGCTCGAGCTTGTGGATTTCTGAACATAACGCGGCAACCAAATGGAGGTATAAAATAATCTTTATGGAACAAAAGGAACATTTATTGTGTAACTGGGAGTCTCGTGAGTGCAACTATCCGAAGAGCAAAGGTAAGCAATTTAATTTATTGCTTTTCTGACTTTTGTGTCCAATCTACTTGGCTGCTAGCGGTTTGTAATATTTTGTCTACTGAGAGAGATGTCCTTACATAAACGCTTGGTATGCTTTCCTCGAAAAGCTTTATTGAAATCTGACACACCAGGTGGATTACCAACAAGCTAAGCTGTGTTTCGCTATATTGCATTTGTGATTTCATGAAAATTAAATATTTTTAGTAATTTAATTTGAATTTGGCGCTCTGCAATTGAGCGGATGTTGACGAAAATGATCCCGCTAACGGGATGGGTGCATCAATAATTTAACCCAATGTTCCATGTGTCTATCCTTAGGCTGGTGGTGGCTGGCCTGCTCCAGGAGTCTGAGGTGCCGAAGGTTCCTCCGGACCCCTCTGGACATCGCGGGGCCCCGGCGTACTCCGTTCACGCCATACTGGATTCGAGGCGTCGGGCAAGGGGCCTTCAGTATCTTGTGGAGTGGGAGGGGTATGGTCCGGAGGAGAAGTGCTGGGTTCCGGTCGAAGACATGTTGCTGCAGGAGTTCCACCGTCTTCGTCCAGATCGCCCTGCGCCTTGCCCTCCGGGTCGTCACCGAGGCCGGTGTCGGTGCGCGGCTCAGGGGTGGGTACTGTCACGACCGAAGTCAGTCCCTCTCCTTGTTCGGGTGACATTCGGCGGTCGGCGTTGCCAGCCTTCTAGCCATCGCCGATCCTCCTTTCATTTTCCATTTGTTTTGTCTAGTCTTCCCACACACCTGGTTCCATAATCACATGTTGTGTATTTAACCCTCTGTTTCCCCCATGTCCTTGTCCAGAATTGTTTACTGTAAGTGCTTGTGCACATTATGTCTGGTGTGCGAAGGGGTTATGTCCCATTGCATATTTTTTTTTTGTTCACAGTGATTTTTATTATTAAACTGCACCTTTGTAATACAGTCTTTATTCTCCTGTGCCTGACTTTTCTCCCACCAGCATGTCCACCTTACAAAGTATTGCAAAGTAATAACTACTAATATAATGAGTTACTTTACACACAAAGTAATATTATTAAAACTTCTTATGGCTGGGGGCAGTATTGAGTAGCTTGGATGAATAAGGTTCCCAGAGTAAACTGCCTGCTACTCAGGCCCAGTTGCTAATATATGCATATTATTATTATTATTATATTTGGATAGAAAACACTCTGACATTCCTAAAACTGATTGAATGATGTCTGAGTATAACATAACTCATATGGCAGGCAAAAACCTGAGAAAATATCCAACCAGGAAGTGGGGAATCTGAGGTTTGTAGATTTCAAGTAATTTCCTATCAAATATACAGTGTCTATGGGGTCATATTGCACTTCCTAAGGCTTCCACTAGATGTCAACAGTCTTTAGAACCTTGTTTGAGGCGAGGGGGGGGTGTGACGGAGAGGGGAATGAGAGCTGATTGAGTCAGGGTTCTGGCAGATTGCCATGAGCTGATCACGGGTGCTCACATGATAGTTAGCTGCGTTCCATTGCATTTCTACAGACAAAGGAATTCTCCGGTTGAAACATTATTGAAGATAAGATAAAAACATCCTAAAGATTGATTCTATACTTTGTTTGACATGTTTCTACGAAATGGAATATGACTTTCGTCTGAACATTCGCCTGGACTTGCCCACACCTCGCGCAAACAAAAAGGAAGATCTTTTCGTGACAAAATATCTTGTTTAAAACGGGAACGATTTTTCATCCAAAAATTAAAATAGCGCCCCTATATCCAAGAAGTTAACAACAAGGTTATCTTTAAAATGGTGTAAAATACTTGTATGTTTGAGGGATTTTAATTATGAGATTTCTGTTGTTTTGAATTTGGCGCCCTGCACTTTCACTGGCTGTTGTCATATCGATCCCGTTAGCGGGATCTTTTTTATTTATTTTATTTTTCCGTTATTTTACCAGGTAAGTTGACTGAGAACACATTCTCATTTGCAGCAACGACCTGGGGAATAGTTACAGGGGAGAGGCCATAAGAGGTTTAATTAAGTCAGGTGTCACTTTTGTTAAATGTAAGAAATAATATATAACACTGATCTCCTCCCACCTCTTCTTCTTACCCATAAACACGTGGCGGTGGAGAGAGAAAAAAATCGAATTACAAAGAAAATTTGGCTCATCTGTGTGGTTCAATGAGGAAGCAGATTGCATTTCAGTACTTCATTAATAAATGAGATTGGGAACATTGGCAGAATGATGGCTCCTTTGTCTGCTCAGGACATGGTCTACAGAACACTACAATACAATCCTGGCCATAACTACAGACCAATTACAGTGCAACTCTGGTATGTACATACCTGTTTCAATGAAGTTGTCCAGGATATGAGACAAAAGCATCCTGAAGCAGCAGCAACGTCCACCGCTGCAAAGGGTTAAGGAATATAGCATCTATATATGCTGTGTACTATAGCTGATCACATATTGAGTTTGAGTGGTAGCATGAGAGATGGATGAAGAGAGAAGTGTAGAGAGAGCGAGAGAATGAGAAAGCAATCGAGGCGCTACCCAGGGGTCAAAGTCCAGTCCTCCACAAAATGGCTGAACACATGAAGGATGGTGTTTAATTACCAGGCAGAAAAATTGAGAAAAATAAGGAAAGAAACAAAAGAGGAGAGGCATCGGCCTGCTCAGAACAGACCTGATATCTTTCTCTCTCTTTCTTTTTCAATCATGTTTTCAATCAGCTCCTTTGAACTTTCGGGTTCTGAAGGAATATAGACAGAGTATTACATATTCAAAACATCTGTTAGCTTATTAAAATAATCCCTCAAGCCTCCAATCTTTTCCTCCACTTATTCAATTAGTTTTCAAATGCACAAAAGGTCTTTAGGCATCTCTAATCCAATATGTTTTTTCCCCCACATCTTAATACTTATTCTTTAATCTAGCAGTCTAAATTAACATGCCAGGTTGGTGGCATTTATATTTTTTGACAGAAAATATGTTCATTCAATGAATTGAATCACCGGCGGGACTGTTGGCTACTTAATAGACATTCATTCTCAGGCCCCACTTTATCCTCCCAGTCAGAATGTTTGCATCAGTGGTCTTGATCTATAATTGATAAGAATTCTCAAACATGACTCTGTAGAATAAGACAGGCATTGGATAAATGACTGAGTAGAGAACAGGGGAAAAGAAAGGTGGTTAAGGAGGACTCAAAAAGCACAGCATGGAAAGCAACATCCATCTCTGTACAACCCCTCCACTCACCTCTAGCTTTTCCAGAGGCAATCAGAACTAATGTGAACAGAGCTTCCTCTTTCGCCGCGTTAGCTAGTCCCTGCAGAGCTGGAGTTAAGACACAAGGCAATACACAGTCAGAGACTAAGGACAAATTATTACACAGCCAGGGCTGAAAAATAGTAGATTAAATGTTGGACAGAATGGGACAGAATTTGGCTAGAAAATAACATATCAAGCTACACTCCATCATGCTGCAAAACAATACATAATCTGCATAGTATGCATGTGTTTACTACTATGCTAATGCTATCTATCCACCTAGCCTGTTGTATGGTGAGAAGACGCCACCCGCTAGGCGCTAACCGCTAGGCACTACCCGCTAGGCTAATGAGAGGCTGTTTAATGCTATCTATCCACCCCCAGCCTGCTGTACAGTGAGGAGGAGCCGCTAACTGCTTGGCGCTATCCGCTGGGTACTACCCACTAGATTTGATGTTGTGGTGGCGCCAGAGGGGAATGCTGCTGTCTTCAGCTCCTAACCAACCATGCTATTTTGTTTGTTTTTTCGCGTTGTCCGTAACTTGTTTTGTACATATTGTTGTTGCTACCATCTCTTATGGCCGAAAAGAGCTTCTGGACCTCAGAACTGCGATTGCTCACCTCAAACTGGGAGAAGAGTTCTTCTTCAATGAGTCGGACGGCAGGGATAAAATACAGACACCCTACCAGGCCCAGATCCCCGTTATTCACTGGAGAAGAACAGAGATTTTGCAGAAAGAGATCAGGGTGCCTTATGAGGATCAGTGATGAGTGGCTAATCTGCTTTTACCTTCCATCCTGCTAGCTAACGTTCAATCGATGGAAAATAAATGGGATGAACTGAAAGCACATTTATACTACCAACGGGACATTAAAAACTGTAAACTCTTATGTTTCACCGAGTCGTGGCTGAACGATGACATTAACAGCATACAACCAGCGGGTTCTACACTCTATTGGTAGGACAGAACAGCAGCTTCTGGTAAGACATGGGGCGGGGGCCTTTGCATTTATGTAAACAACAGCTGGTGCACGATATCTAAGGAAGTCTCAAGGTTTTGCTCACCTGAGGTAGAGTGTCTCATGATAAGCTGTAGACCCCACTATCTACCTAGAGTGTTTTCATCTGTATTTTTCGTAGCTGTCTACATACCACCACAGACCGATGCTGGCACTAAAACCACACTCAATGAGCTGTATACTGCCATAAGCAAACCACTTATCCAGAAGTGGCGCTCCTAGTGGCCGGGTACTTTAATGCAGGTAAATTTAAATCAGTTTTACCAAATTTCTATCAGCATGTTAAATGTGCAACCAGAGGGAAAAAAAGTCTAGACCACCTTAACTCCACACACAGAGACATGTACAAAGCTCTCCCTCACCCTCCATTTGGCAAAGCTGACCATAATTCTATCCTCCTGATTCCTGCTTACATGAAAAAATTAAAACAAGAAGCACCAGTGACTCGGTCTATAAAAAGTGGTCAGATGAAGCAGATGCTAAACTACAGGACTGTTTTGCTAGCACAGACTGGAATATGTTCCGTGATTTTTCCAATGGCATTGAGGAGTACACCACATCAGTCACTGGCTTTATCAATTCGTGCATTGAGGACGTCGTCTCCACAGTGACTGTAAGTACATACCTCAACCAGAAGCCATGGATTACAGGCAACATTCGCACTGAACAAAGGGTAGAGCTGCCACTTTCAAGGAGTGGGCATCTAACCCGAAAGCTTTTAAGAAATCCTGCTATGCCCTCCGACGAACCATGAAACAGGAAAGCGTCAAATCAGGACAAAGATCAAATCATACTAAACCAGCTCTGACGCTCGTCGGATATTGCAGGGCCTGCAAACTATCCAGACTACAAAGGGAAGCATAGCCGAGAGCTGCCCAGGGGCACGAGGCTACCAGACGAGCTAAATAACTATGCTCGCTTCCGAGGCAAGAAACACAGAAACATGCATGAGAGCATCTGCTGTTCTGGGCGGCTTTGTGACCACGCTCTCCGCAGCCGATGTGAGTAAGACCTTTAAACAGGTCAACATTTACAAGGCCTCAGGGCCAGACGGATTACCAGGACGTTTACTGTGAGCATGCGCTGACAAACTGGCTGACCAATTGACCAAGTGTTTTCACTGACATTTTCAACCTCTCCTTGTCTGAGTCTGTAATACCAACATATTTCAAGCAGACCACCATAGTCCCTGTGCCCAAGAACACCAAGGTAACCTGTCTAAATAATTAACGACCTGTAGCACTCAGGAAATGCTTTGAAAGGCTGGTCATTGCTCACATCAACACCATTATCCCAGAAACCCTAGACCCACTCCAATTTGCATACCATACCAACAGATCCACAGATGATGCATTCCACACTGCCCTTTCACACCTGGACGAAAGGAACACCTATGTGAGAATGCTATTCATTGACTACAGCTCAGCATTCAAGACCATTGTGCCCTCAAAGCTCATCAATAAGCTAAGGACCTTGGGACTAAACACTAGGTACCCTGGGACTAAACACTTGCAACTGGATCCAGGACATGGACACATCCGCCACGCTGATCTTCACCACGGGGTCCCCTCAGGGGTATTTGCTCAGTCCCCTCTTGTACTCCCTGTTCAGTCATGACTACACGGCCAGGCTGACTCCAACACCATCATTAAGTTCGCTGATGACATAACAGTGGTAGGCCTGATCACCGACAACGATTAGACAGCCTATAGGGAGACCTGACCATGTGGTGCCAGGACAACAACCTATCCCTCATTGTGATCAAGACAAAGGAGATGATTGTGGACTACCGGAAAAGGGCTGTAGTGGAGCAGAGTGTGAGCTTCAAGTTCCTTTGTGTCCACATCACCAACAAACTATTACGGTCCAAGCACACGAAGACAGTCGTTAAGAGGGCACGACAAAACCTATTCCCCGTCAGGAGACTGAAAAGATCTGGCATGGGTCCTCAAATCCTCAAAAGGTTTTACAGCTGGACCATTGAGAGCATCCTGATGGGTTGAATCACTGCCTGGTATGCCAACTGCTCGGCCACCGACCACATGGCACTACAGAGGGTAGTGCATGCAGCCCAGTACATCACCGCCATCCAGGACCTCTATACCAGGCTATGTCAGAGGAAGGGCCGAAAAACTATCAAAGACCCCAGCGAATCTAGTCATAGACTGTTCTCTCTGCTACCGCACGGCAAGCAGTACCGCCAAGTCTATGTCTAAGAGGCTCCTAAATAGCCTCTACCCCCAAGTCATAAGACTCTTAAACAGCTAGTCAAATGGTTACCCCCCCCCCAGTGCTGCTGCTCTCTGTTACTATCTATGCATAGTCACTTTACCTACATGTACATATTGCCTCAACATTGGTGCCCCGGCACATTGACTCTGTACCCCATGTATATAGCCCCTCTATTGTTATTTACTGCTGCTCTTTAATCATTTGGTATTCTTATCTCTTACTTTTTTAGGTATTTTTCTTAAAACTGCATTGTTGGTTAAAGGCTTGTAAGTAAGCATTTCACTGTAAGGTGCATGTGACAAATAACATTTTATTTTATTTTGATTTAACTAATCACTGCCCGCTAGGCTAATGAGAGGCTGTTTGTCATTAGCAGTGTGTGAAGGAGCGCTATGCTAGCTCTCTGTCCCCTATTCAGGCAGACAGCATGACGGGGGCTAATTAATCACAACACATTAGCCCCACTGTGTGTTTGCTCATATCTGTTTACCCTGCTTCATTATGAGGATCCTCAGACGCTCATCACATTACCAGACAGCCCCCCAGATAGAAGACTCCTGCTGTTAGCTATCAGTGAATATGGACTGAGCCTGTCTGAAATAGGATATAGCTTATCAAAGATATTTAAATAAAGTCAACGTATTGTTTTGATTCTATGAAAATCTTGGAACATTGTTATACTCAGAATGTCCGTTGAATCATTTACTCTGAGATTTAGAACCTAACAGTACGTGAGATGTTGTTTAGTGAGCCCAGATATTTTTTTGAAGCTAGTGACATGGAAATATTTGCCTGAGGGTGTTTGTCAGGTTGTGATCATTGCTTTTGACTGAACATGGCACCACGATGACTGTATCTGAGTAATGGAACGAAATAGGACTGTGCATGTTGTAGAACAGGGTTTTTCAAATCTTACCCTACCGGGTCTGAACTACTTCTGGTTTTCCGTTAAACCTGATAATTAATTGCACCTACCCGGTGGCTCAGGTCCCAGAATGATGAAAAAGCAGTGTGTCACGGTCGTCCTCCTCTTCATCTGAAGAAGAGAGGCGAGAAGGATCGGAGGACCAAAATGCGGCGTGGTATGTGTTCATCATGAATTTTAATAAAGAAAACACTGAAACACTATAGAAAACCAATAAACGAACTAACAACCGTGACGCTAATGAGAACTGTGCTGAAACAAGCAATCAACATAGACAATCACCCACAAACAAACAGTGCAACCCAGGCTACCTAAGTATGATTCTCAATCAGAGACAACTAATGACACCTGCCTCTGATTGAGAACCATACTAGGCCGAAACATACAAATCCCCAAATCATAGAAAAACAAACATAGACTGCCCACCCCAACTCATGCCTTGACCATACTAAATACATACAAAACAAAGGAAATAAAGGTCAGAACGTGACACAGTGGAAGTAGCTTTGAGGCGGCAGGTAGCCTAGTGGTTAGAGCGTTGCACCAGTACCCGAGGGGTTAATAGATAAAATTCCTGCGCTGACAAGGTAAAAATATGTCATTCTGCCCCTGAACAAGAAAGTTAACCCACTGTTACTAGGCCGTCATTGTAAATAAGAATTTGTTCTTAACTGACTTGTCTAGTAAGATAAAGGCCAAAAAGAAATGGAAATAATAATAACTAAATTGAGGTCCATATTTGAATTTGTGGACCATAGAACATACTAACACATCACACACAGTACCCCTTGACATTATACACTTTTTTTTTACGTTACAGCCTTGTTTGAAAATGTATTAAATAAATAAAAATCCTCATCAATCTGCACACAATAACCCATAATGACAAAGTGAAAGCAGGTTATCAGAAATGCTTGCAAATTTATAAAAGTTTCGAAACATAAATACCTTCTTTACATAAGTTTTCAGCCTCTTCACTATGTGACTTGAAATTGAGCTCAGGTGCATCCTGTTTCCATTGACCATCCCTAAGATGTTCCTACAACTTGATTGGTGTCCACCTGTGGAAATTTTAATTGATTGGACATGATTTGGAAAGGCACACACCTGTCTTTATAAGGTCCCTCAGTTGACAGTGCATGTCAGAGCAAAAACCAAGCCATGAGGTCCAAGGAATTGACTGTAGAGCTCCGAGACAGGATTGTGTCGAGGCACATATTTGGGGAAGCGTTCCAAAATATTTCTGCAACCTTGAAGGTCCCCAAGAACACAGTGGCCTCAATCATTCTGAAATAGAAGATGTTTGGAACCACCAAACCACCTGATGGTCACTAACAGAGCTTTAGACTTCCCCTGTGGAGATGGGAGAACTTCCAGAAGGACAACTGTCTCTGCAGCACTCCACCAATCAGGCCTTTATAGTAGATTTGCCATACAGAAGCCAATCCTCACTAAAAGGCACATGACAGCCTACTTGGAGTTAGCAAAAAGGCACTTGAAGACTCCCAGACCATGAGAAACAAGATTTTCTGGTCTGATGAAACCAATATTGAACTATTTGGCCTGTTTGCCAAGTGTCATATCTGGAAGAAACCTGGCACCAACCCTACGGTGAAGCATGGTGGTGGAAGCATCATAATGTGGGGATGTTTTCAGCTACAGGGACTGGGAGACTAGTCAGGATCAAGGCAAATCTGAACGGAACATATTACACAGAGATCCTTGATTAAAACCTGCTCCAGAGCGCTCAGGACCTCAGGCTGGAAGGTTCACCTTCCAACAAGACAACAACCATAAACACACAGACAAGTCAACGCAGGAGTGGCCAGAGCCCGGACTTGAAGCCAATCAAACATCTCTGGGGAGACCTGAAAATAGCTGTGCAGTAATAACCCCCATCCAACCTGACAGAGCTTGAGAGGATCTGCAGAGAAGAATAAGGACAAACTCCCCAAATACATGTGTGCAAAGCTTGTAGCATCATACCCAAGAATACTTAATGCTGTAATCACTGCCAAAGGTGCTTCGACAATGTACTGAGTAAAAGTTCTGTATACTTATGTAAATGTGAAATTTCAGTAAAAAAAAAAATGTAAATTAGAAAAAAAATGTAATAACCTGTTTTTGCTTAGTCATTATGGGGTATTGTGTGCAGACGAGGGGAAAAGACTAACAATTGAATCAATTTTAGAATAAGGCTGTAACTTAAAATGTGGAATAAGTCAAGGGGTCTAAATACTTTTAGAAGGCACTGTGTATAAGTGAACATCCACCTGCAGTTACGTTCCCTATAGGTATACTGAAATGATCCCGAAGAGAAACTCATTCCACAGAAATATCAGACGCATCATACTGTAGGAAAAAGTTATAATTATAGACATAAGGTGGGACTAAAAATAACAAGGTAACTAATGTAAAATATTCTGTGTCCGTAAAATGTATATAGGTTCAGGACTTTTGTGAAACAGCACAGTTGAAAAATATATGGCAAATAGAAATCAAAACTGGATGGTCTTCAGAGAGAGACAGGAGGGGTTGAGGGTAGGAAAAGGGCGGACACAAAAAAAACAAAATATAACTATTTAAGCAATAAGGCCAGAGGAGGAGTGGTATATGGCCACTATACCACGGCTAAGGGCTGTTCTTAGCACGACACAACGCAGTGTCTGGATACAGCCCTGAGCTGTGGTATATTGGCCACTATACCACGGCTAAGGGCTGTTCTTAGCATGACAAAACGCAGTGTCTGGATACAGCCCTGAGCCGTGGTATATTGGCCACTATACCACGGCTAAGGGCTGTTCTTAGCACGACACAACGCAGTGTCTGGATACAGCCCTGAGCTGTGGTATATTGGCCATATACCACAAACCCCTGAGGAGCCTTATTGCTATTATAAACTGGTTACCAAAGTAATTAGAACAGTAAAAATACATGTTTTGTCATCCCCGTGGTATACAGTCTGATATACCACTGCTGTCAGCCAATCAGCATGCAGGGCTCAAACCACCCACTTTATAATGTAAAATGTATATAGTATGTATAAGCTGGAAGTAGAAGCCTAAGTGTTGTTTATTCCAACTAGGGGAGGGGAGGTAGGTTTAGAAAAATAAACAGAGGAAGCTGTGAAATGTAACCAGTACTGATTAATAGAAACATCAGCACGAGACATGATGAAACAGATCACTCAAGTGATGGGAAATGCCATTGTGTTTATGCATAGGATGTGTATGGTGCACAGGAGCGTTGCAAACCTTTCAGCATTGCCCTTATATTGATTCAGCGTATCAAATTACTACCTGTGGGAAGGTGTGGTGGGCGGTTTGTTGTTTGTGAAGGCCTGAGGCTAGTAGAACACCAGATGATAGGAAGATTGACTGATTTCACAATTGAACATTCAGAGAGAGTGCGTATGCGTTTTGTGTGTGTCTTCGTGTGTGCGTATGTGCTTGTGTCTCCGTGATGCATCCCTACCCATTCAGCCACATTAGTATGTAAGAAGTGACTGTAGCCTGTGGCTGTAATGCAGCTCTCTGTAAAGACTAGCCATTAACCCCGGCTCACCCAGTACTTAATGACCTACTCTCTGTTGTAAAGTAGCAGCCACACAAAAAGCCTCCATGGAATAGCAGTATAATGGACACTCCAGTTGCTGGGTGCTGATTGACATATTATCTACTGAAGCTTAAAAGTCAATGTAGCCACTTAAAAAGCCCATGTGAAGTTTAGCATTTGTAATTGTTGGATATGATATCCAAGCATGTCACACCTACTCCTGCTCCCTCCCTGCGGTGCTCGACGTTGCCAGTCTACTAACCACCGGTCCTGGTAACCCACATTGTTCCCCCCTGGCAACACACATTGCGCACACCTGTTCCCCATCGTTAAGCACACCTGGACTTCTTCGCCACCTTGATGACTTTCCCTTCATATAGCCCTCAGTAAGCCTCAGTCATCATGCAGTATTGGTTTTGGTTACACATTATCGTCATGTTTATTATTATTGAAACGCACCTTCTGCACCTGCTTCCTGACTCCCTGTGTTTACGTTACAAAGCATTTCCATTTGGCATATGCCTAACAATATTTGAGTATTTAATGATTTTAAGACTTAGACAAACAATGGATATTGATGGTTGTACGGTCATCTCAAATAAAACTGTGAAGGAACTCTGCGCTACTCTGGACCCTGATCTCTCTAGTGACGAACATATCAAGAATATTTCAAAGACATCTTTTTTTCATCTTCGTAACATAGCAAAAATCAGAAACTTTCTGTCCAAAAATGATGCAGAAAAATGTATTCATGCTTTTGTCACTTCAAGCTTATACTACTGCAATGCCCTACTTTCCGGCTAGCTGGATAAAGCACTAAATAAACTTCAGTTGCCGTGGGGGAGGTCTTTGTGGGCTATACTCGGCCTTGTCTCAGGGTAGAAGGTTGGTGGTTGAAGATATCACTCTAGTTGTGTGGGGGCTGTTCCTTGGCAAAGTGGGCAGGGTTATATCCTGCCTGTTTGGCCCTGTCCGGGGGTATTGTCGGACAGGGCTACAGCGTCTCCCGACCCCTCCAGCCTCCAGTATTTATGCTGTAATAGTTTGTCGGGGGGCTAGGGTCAGTCTGTTATAGCTAGAGTATTTCTTGTCTTATCCGGTGTCCTGTGTGAATTTAAGTATACTCTCTCTAATTCTCTCTCTCTTTTCCCCTCTTTCTCTCTCTCTCTTCCTCTCTCTCTCTTTCCTCTCGCTCTTCCTCTCTCTCTCTCTGTCTCTCTCTCTTCCTCTCTCCCTCTCTCTTCCTGTCTCTCTTATCTCTCTTCTCTCTCTCGGAGGACTTGAGCCCTAGGACCATGCCTCAGGACTCCTTGCTGTCCCCAGTCCACCTGGTCACGCTGCTGCTCCAGTTGCAACTTTTCTGCCTGTGGCTATGGAACCCTGACCTGTTCACCGGACCTGCTGTTTTGGACGCTCTCTTTACCGCACCTGCTGTCTTTAACTCTGAATGATCGGCTATGAAAAGCCAAATGACTTTTACTCCTATGGTGCTGACCTGTTGCACCCTCTACAACCACTGTGATTATTATTATCTGAGCCTGCTGGTCATCTATGAATGTTTGAACATCTTGGCCATGTTCTGTTATAATCTTCACCCCACACAGCCAGAACAGGACTGGACACCCCTCAGAGCCTGGTTCCTCTCTAGGTTTCTTCCTAGGTTTCTTCCTGCCTTTCTTGAGAGTTTTTCCGAGCCACCGTGCTTCTACATCTGTAATGCTTGCTGTTTGGGGTTTTAGGCTGGATTTCTGTACAGATCTTTGTGACATCAGCTGATGTAAAAAGGGCTTCATAAATATATTTGATTGATGAATGCTAAAAGGAATACTGTTATTCACAGTACCTGTTTTCCAGGTAAATACTGGAAGACGTCTCACTGACAAATTGTCCCTTGTCTCAAGTCCAGCTCCTCTCAGTCAATAAGTTACAGTTCTGTTGAGGTGAGAACTACAAAAGGGTTACAGACTGATGTCACTCTCAGTGAGGGCATAGGTGGAGTCTGGCAGAATGATCTGTTATGGGCCAGTGAGTCATGGCAGAATGATCTGTTATGGACCAGTGAGTCATGGCAGAATGATCTGTTATTTACATTTACATTTAAGTCATTTAGCAGACGCTCTTATCCAGAGCGACTTACAAATTGGTGTTATGAACCAGTGTGTCATGGCAGAATGATATGTTATGGGCAAGTGAGTCATGGCAGAATGATCTGTTATGGGCCAGTGTGTCATGGCAGAATGATCTGTTATGGACCAGTGAGTCATGGCAGAATGATCTGTTATGGGCCAGTGAGTCATGGCAGAATGATCTGTTATGGGCCAGTGTGTCATGGTAGAATGATCTGTTATGGGCCAGTGAGTTGTGTCAGAATGATCTGTAATGGGCCAGTGAGTTGTGTCAGAATGATCTGTAATGGGCCAGTGAGTTGTGTCAGAATGATCTGTTATGGGCCAGTGAGTTGTGTCAGAATGTTCTGTAATGGGCCAGTGAGTTGTGTCAGAATGATCTGTTATGGGCCAGTGAGTTGTGTCAGAATGATCTGTAATGGGCCAGTGAGTTGTGTCAGAATGATCTGTTATGTGCCAGTGAGTTGTGTCAGAATGATCTGTAATGGGCCAGTGAGTCATGGCAGAATGATCTGTTATGGGCCAGTGAGTTGTGTCAGAATGATCTGTAATGGGCCAGTGAGTTGTGTCAGAATGATATGTAATGGGCCAGTGAGTCATGGCAGAATGTTCTGTAATGGGCCAGTGAGTTGTGTCAGAATGATCTGTTATGGGCCAGTGAGTTGTGTCAGAATGATCTGTAATGGGCCAGTGAGTTGTGTCAGAATGATCTGTTATGTGCCAGTGAGTTGTGTCAGAATGATCTGTAATGGGCCAGTGAGTCATGGCAGAATGATCTGTTATGGGCCAGTGAGTTGTGTCAGAATGATCTGTAATGGGCCAGTGAGTTGTGTCAGAATGATATGTAATGGGCCAGTGAGTCATGGCAGAATGATCTGTAATGGGCCAGTGAGTTGTGTCAGAATGATCTGTAATGGGCCAGTGAGTTGTGTCAGAATGATCTGTAATGGGCCAGTGAGTTGTGTCAGAATGATCTGTAATGGGCCAGTGAGTTGTGTCAGAATGATCTGTAATGGGCCAGTGAGTCATGGCAGAATGATATGTTATGGGCCAGTGAGTTGTGTCAGAATAATCTGTTATGGGCCAGTGTGTCATGGCAGAATGATCTGTTATGGGCCAGTGTGTCATGGCAGAATGATCTGTTATGGGCCAGTGAGTTGTGTCAGAATGATCTGTAATGGGCCAGTGAGTTGTGTCAGAATGATCTGTAATGGGCCAGTGAGTTGTGTCAGAATGATCTGTAATGGGCCAGTGAGTTGTGTCAGAATGATCTGTAATGGGCCAGTGAGTTGTGTCAGAATGATCTGTAATGGGCCAGTGAGTTGTGTCAGAATGATCTGTAATGGGCCAGTGAGTCATGGCAGAATGATCTGTAATGGGCCAGTGAGTTGTGTCAGAATGATCTGTAATGGGCCAGTGAGTTGTGTCAGAATGATTGGTTATGGGGCTGCGTGTGTGTGTTGTCTGACATTGTGTCAGTCAGAGAGAGAGGTATTAAGTCAAAGCATTGTAATTAATGAGGTGTGAATGGTACCTAGGCAGAAGCCCCCTCACAAAAAATCCTTTCAGCTAATTACTGACTGACTGTCAGCCCCCCAACTGTGTCTCTAGGAGATACTCCTGACTACAGTTCATAGAGAGAGGGAGAGAGACCGAGGGAGAGGGAGAGCGGGAAAGAGGTATATAAAGTGTTTGTCAACCACCATTCAGCCTGCTATCTCATCTCTCTCTCTCTCTCTCTCTCGATAGATAGATAGATAGATAGCCTACATCAGAGCTGCTCCAACCCAGTCTGAGGGGCTCAGAATGCGGGTACCAGCCGTTGCACCAACCCCACACTGAGGACTTGGCCACATCAAGAGGCCTGGCAGCAGGCACTGGTGCCAGGCTGGCCAGTTAGCCTGTAGCTGGTGACAACCCACTGGCACTGACAACCCCCAGGAATTTGCAACCCAATGGGGGAGTTGGAATGGTCACCAAGGACGATGAGTGTAAACAGTCCGTCTTTTTCTGTGCGATAACCTTTTCCAACATGAGGGTTATTTTGGGTACAATCCCATCACATTGATTCAATATAATTACATTTGCGCTACTAAGAGGAGTATTAGTATTGGTTTTCTACATGGTTAAAGGACATAAGGGTGTGAATAGCTTTTATAGGAACATGCTTGGTAGTACTAGTTCAAAGCTAGTGGTTTTAAATTAGAAAGCAGACATTTTCTTTTCTTTTCTTGGAAAGCAGAAGTGTGAATATCACATTACGGCTTAATGCATTTTATGCTAATGTTTTACAAGAGCTCCCAAGAATCAAGGTCAACCACAAAAATTAAGAATGAGTAAATCATCCTCTGATTGAATGATGTTAACCCATTCATCACAACTTGGTACTTCCTTCTCCATTCTATCATCAGACAGTGGTGGGGCGTACCATACCTGCGTAGGGGACGGGGGCGTCTTTATCAAGGGCCACCAGGGGAGGGTCCAGTTGGACGATGTCCATGTTCTCTGTGATTACCCCATGGTATGACGTCTCAATCCACGGCTTGTGTTTGTTCACTACGAGAGAGAAAGGAGGGTGTTCAGGAGGGATGGAGAAAGAGAGAAAGATAATGTCAGTCAGGCGTTCACAGAAGTTTATACATTTTCAGTCTGCATGCAATTACTGGGCGAACTGAGAAAGGCTTTGTGCAAAATTAATACAACAGATTTTCTTTCCTCCCCACACTGCAACTCCCACTTGGAAAAACAGCCACGCACACACACACACATAAACACACACACACACATAAACACACACTCACACACATACACACACAAACACTGCTTTTCCTGGCAGAGGATCTCCATTCTTCCTTTTTATCTGAGAAACATTCTCATTTCACTAATCTCCTCTACTTCTTTTCTCCCCCTCTCTTTCCTCTCTCCAACGTTCCCTGCACGTCTCAAAGCACTGCGCCAGGCTTGATCAATGATCACTATTGAGCTGCCAGCAGAGCACTACTTCCTGGGCCCAGCCAAACAAAGTTCATGAGCACTGGGACGATTAGCACGGCATAATTGAGTAAAGCCCCTGAGGGCCGTGAAGCAGGAGTTAGCTAGCTAGCTCACCGTTTTATATACCATCTCTCTATCAAAGGTAAGGGTTTTAAAAACAGCAACAGCCCATTTCCTCCTCAACTCCTTCACTTAATCACAGCTTTAGCTGACTCGGGAGGGAACAACAATGCCCAAATCACATCCTGTGAATTCCTATACGAGGAAATTGTAGGTTGTTAGCAACACAAAACTAGGGCGTTTTATGTGATACACATCCAAGAGAAATGGCCTAAATACATCATTTATATTACTTTCCCATGTGTACATGGTCATGCATACTCATTATCTGACATTCAGTGAAAGAGAAGGAGAAAAAAGTCTGTACACCAAACAATTTGTAAAGCTGTCTCTAGTGCTACATTACAGCACCTCTCTTCATGGGTGTAGGAATCACTTTGTCTAAGATGTAAGGCACTGTAAGTATATAAACACAAGCAAACATAAGTGTGCTACTTAGCACCAGAATCTATACATCCTATTACATGAATCATAACATAGAATCAAAACATCAGAAAGGAAGGTACAGATTTTGAATGTGTGGTCTCAGACAAAAAATATTTTCAGACTTCATGTCTTTTTGATGATTTGAGATTCAAATTAGGCAGTAGGCCTTCTAGGACACTGAAGTACGCCAACACCAACACCACCAAAACACCACCACTCCAACACCACAATCACGCCAACACCACCACCAACACCGCCATCACGTCAAAACTACCACTTCAACACAACCACCACGCAACACCACCATCACTCCACGCCCACACCACCACCACGCCAATACCAACACTATTCCAACAACACCCTCACCAACACCACCACTTCAACACGACCACCACACCAACACCACACCAACACCACCACCAACACCACCATCACGTCAACACCACATCAATTAGAGCTGTTGCGTGATCTCTAATATTAAGGAAGTCTCGGGGTATTGCTTGCCTGAGGTAGACTACCTTACGATAAGCTGTAGACCACACTGTCTTCCAAGACAGATTACATTTCTATTTTTCGTAGCTGTCTATTTACCACCACAAACCGATGCTGGTACTAAGACCGCACTCAACGAGCTGTAGAAGGCCATAAACAAACAAGGAAATGTTCATCCAGAAGCAGCACTCCTAGTGTCTGGGACTTTAACGCAGGCAAACATACAACTCATTTCTACCAACAAGTCACAAGTGCAACCAAAGGAAAAAAAACTCTAGACCATCATTACTCCATACACAGAAATGCATACAAAGCTCTCCCTCGCCCTCCATTTGGAAAATCTGAGCATAATTCTATCCTCCTGATTCCTGTTTACAAGCGAAAACTAAACAGGTAGTACCAGTGACTCGCTAAAAATTTTTTTTATTTCACCTTTATTTAATCAGTTAGGCCAGTTGAGAACAAGTTCTCATTTACAACTGCAACCTGGCCAAGATAAAGCAGAGGAGTGTGACACAAACAACAACACAGAGTTACACATGGGGTAAACAAAAGTCAATACAGTCAATAACACAATAGAAAAATCTATATACAGTGTGTGCAAATGGAGTAAGGATGTAAGGCAATAGATAGTAGGCCAATAGTAGCGAAGTAATTACAATTTAGCAAATTAACACTGGAGTGATAGATGTGCAAATGATAATTTGCAAGTATAAATACATATGTGCAAAAGAAAAAAGGTAATAAAAACAACATTGGGATGAGGTAGGTAGTTGGATGGGCTATTTACAGATGGACTATGTACAGCTGCAGCAATCGGTAAGCTGCTCAGATAGCTGATGTTTAAAGTGAGGGAAATCTAAGTCTCCAACTTCAGCTATTTTTGCAATTTGTTATAGTCATTGGCAGCAGAGAACTGGAAGGAAAGGCGGCCAAAGGAAGTGTTGGCTTTGGGGATGACCAGTGACTTATACCTGCAGGAGCGCGTGCTACGGGTGGGTGTTGCTATGGTGACCAGTGAGCTGAGATAGGGCGGAGCATTACCTAGCAAAGACTTATAGATGACCTGGAGCCAGTGGTTCTGGCGACGAATATGTAGCGAGGGCCAGCCGACAAGAGCATGCACGTCGCAGTGGTGAGTGGTATATGGGGCTTTGGTGACAAAACAAATGGCACTGTGATAGACTGCATCCAGTTTGCTCAGTAGAGTGTTGGAGGATATTTTGTAAATGACATCGCCGAAGTCGAGGATCGGTAGGATAGTCAGTTTTACGAGGTTATGTTTGGCAGCATGAGTGAAGGAGGCTTTGTTGTGAAATAGGAACTCGATTCTAGATATAATTTTGGATTGGAGATGCTTAAAACCTCTCTGGGATAGGCGGGACACTTACGTCCCACTTGGCCAATAGCCAGGGAAAATGCAGAGCGCCAAATTCAAATAAAATACCATAAAAATCTAACTTTCATTAAATCACACCTGTAAGATACCATATTAAAGCTACACTCATTGTGAATCCAGCCAACATGTCAGATTTCAAAAAGGCTTTTCGGCGAAAGCATAAGATGCTATTATCTGATGACAGCACAACAGTAAACAAGAGAGAGTAGCATATTTCAACCCTGCAGGCACTACACCAAACGCAGAAATAAAATATAAATCATGCCTTATCTTTGACGAGCTTCTTTTGTTGGCACTCCAATATGTCCCATAAACATCACAAATGGTCCTTTTGTTCAATTAATTTCGTCGATATATATCCAAAATGTCCATTTATTTGGCACGTTTGATCCAGAGAAACACAGCTTCCAACTTGCGCAGCGTCAATACAAAATATCTCAAAAGTTATCTCAAAAGTTACTTGTAAACTTTGCCAAAATATTTCAAACTACTTTCGTAATTCAACTTTAGGTATTTTTAAACGTTAATAATCGATCAAATTTAAGACAGAATGATCTGTTTTCAATACAGGAAGACAACAAACGGACGCGAGTCATGCGCCTCTCTCAAAAAGTACACTCCAAGTGACACTCATTCAAGATGGCCGTACTTCTTCATTACACAAAGGAATAACCTCAACCAATTTCTGCCAGCAGCATATCACCCTGCATACCACTGCTGGCTTGCTTCTGAAGCTAAGCAGGTTTGGTCCTGGTCAGTTCCTGGATGGTGATTGGGGACACTGCCCTGTGTAGGGTGCCGTCTTTCGTATGGGACGTTAAACGGGTGTCCTGACTCTCTGAGGTCATTAAAAGATCCCATGGCACTTATCGTAAGAGTAGGGGTGTTAACCCCGGTGTTAACCCCTCAAACCATCATGGTCACCTAATAATCCCCAGTTTACAAATAATCCCTCTCCTCTCCCCTGTAACTATTCCCCAGGTTGTTGCTGCAAATGAGAACATGTTCTCAGTCAACTTACCTGATAAAATAACAGATAAACATTTTTAAAGAAAAGACTGGTGACATCCAGTGGAAGCGGTAGGAACTGCAAAGAAGTCCCTCAGAAATCTGGTTTCCCAATGAAAACTCATTGAATAGACAGTGACCTCAAAAAAAAAGAAAATCTGATACATAAGTTCTGTTATACTCACAGACATGTTTCAAATCGTTTTAGAAACGTCAGAGTGTTTTCTATCCAAAGCAACTAATAACATGCATATCTTATATTTTGGGATGAGTAGCAGGAAGTTGAATTTGGGCACGCTATTTATCCAAAAGTGAAAATGCTGATTTAATTTTGGAATGCTGATTTAACAATTCTAGATTTAACTTTGGATTGGAGATGTTTGATGTGAGTCTAGAAGGAGAGTTTACAGTCTAGCCAGACACCTAGGTATTTGTAGTTGTCCACATATTCTAAGTCAGAACCATCTAGAATATTGATGCTAGTTAAGCGGGCGGGTGTGGGCAGCGATCGGTTGAAGAGCATGCATTTAGTTTTACTAGCGTGTAAGAGCAGTTGGAGGCCACGTAAGGCGTGTTGTATGGCATTGAAGCTCTTTTGGAGTTTTGTTAACACAGTGTCCAAAGAAGGGCCAGATGTATACAGAATGTTGTTGTCTGCATAGAGCTGGATCAAGGAATCACCCGCAGCAAGAGCAACATCATAGATATATACAAAGAAAAGAGTCGGCCCGAGAATTGAATCCTGCTGTACCCCAAAGAGACTGCCAGAGGTCAGGACAACAGTCCCTCCGATTTGACACACTGAACTCTATCTGAGAAGTAGTTGGTGAACCAGGTGAGGCAGTCATTTGAGAAACCAAGGCTGTTGAGTCTGCCGATAAGAATATGGTGATTGACAGAGCCGAAAGCCTTGGCCAGGTCGATGAAGAAGGCTGCACAGTACTGTCTTTTATCAATGGCGGTTATGACATTGTTTAGTACCTTGAGCGTGGCTGAGGTGCACCCGTGACCAGCTCGGAAACCAGATTGCACAGCGGAGAAGGTATAGTGGGAAATAGTTAGTGATCTGTTTGTTAACTTGACTTTCGAAGACTTTAGAAAGGCAGGGCAGGATGGATATAGGTCTTTAACAGTTTGGGACTAGAGTGTCACCCCCTTTGAAGAGGAGGATTTACCATGGCAGCTTTCCAATCTTTAGCAATCTCAGACGATACGAAAGAGAGGTTGAACAGACTAGTAATAGGGGATGCAACAATGGCAGTGGATAATTTTATAAAGAGAGGGTCCAGATTCTCAAGCCCAGCTGATTTGTACGGGTACAGGATTTTCAGCTCTTTCAGAACATCAGCTATCTGTATTTGGGTGAAGGAGAAGCTGGGGAGGCTTGGGCAAGTAGCTGCGGGGGTGCGGAGCTGTTGGGAGGAAAGAGGAAAGCATGGCCAGCCATAGAGAACTGCTTATTGGAATTCTCGATTATCGTGGCTTTATCGTTGGTGACAGTGTTTCCTAGCCTCAGTGCAGTGGGCAGCTGGAAGGAGGTGCTCTTATTCTCCATGGACTTTACAGTGTCCCAGAACTTTTGGAGTTAGAGCTACAGGATGCCTTTGCTTTCCTAACTGACTGTGTATATTGTTTCTTGACTTCCTGAAAAGTTGCATATCGCGGGTACTATTCAATGCTAGTGCAGTACGCCACAGGATGTTTTGTGCCAGTCAGGTCTGGAGTGAACCAAGGGCTATATCTGTTCTAAGTTCTACATTTTTTGAAAGGGGCATGCTCATTTAAGATGGTGAGGAAATTACTTTTAAAGAACAACCAGGCATCCTCTACTGACAGGATGCCCGGGCCAGGTCGATTAGAAAGACCTGCTCGCAGAAGTGTTTGAGGGAACGTTTGACAGTGATGAGGGTTGTCGTTTGACCCTGGACCCATAACGTATGCAGGCAATGAGGCACTGATCGCTGAGAACCTAATTGAAAACAGCAGAGGTGAATTTGGAGGGCAAGATGGTTAATATAATATCTATGGATAATATCTATGAGGGTGCACATGTTTACAGATTTAGGGTTGTACCTGGTGGGTTCCTTGATCATATGTGTGAGATTGAGGGCATCTAGCTTAGATTGTAGGACACCCGGGGTGTTAAGCACATCCCAGTTTGGTCACCTACCAGAACGAACTCTGAAGATAGATGGGGGGCAATTGATTCACATATGGTGTCCAGGGCACAGTTGGGAGCTGAGGGGGGTCTATAACAGGAGGCAACAGTGAGAAACTTATTTCTGGAGAGATTAGCTCGAACTGTTAGACCTGGAAAGTATGACAGAACTTTGCAGGCTATCTTTGCAGTAGATTGCAACTCCTCCCCCTTAGGCAGTTCTATCTTGACAGAAAATGTTATAGTTGGTTGATGGAAATCTTAGAATTTTTGGTGGCCTTCCTAAACCAGGATTCAGACACGGCAAGGACATCAGGGTTGACGGAGTGTGCTAAAGCAGAGAGTAAAGCAAACTTAGGTAGGAGGCTTCTGATGTTAACATGCATGAAACCAAGGCTTTAACAGTTACAGAAGTCAACAAATGAGAGTACCTGGGGACACTCAGGGCCTGGGTTAACCTCTACATCATCCGAGGAACAGAGGAGGAGTAGGATGAGGGTACGGCTAAAGGCTATCAAAACTGGTTGTCTTGTGCGTTGGGGTCAGAGAATAAAAGGAGCAAATTTCTGGGTGTGGTAGAATAGGTTCAGGGCATAGTGTACAGACAGGGGTATGGTAGGGTGTGGGTACAGTGGAGATAAACCTAGGCATTGAGTGACGATAAGAGAGGTTGCATCTCTGGAGGCACTAGTTATGCTAGGTGAGGTCACCGCATGTGTGGGAGGTGGAACAAAAGAGGTATCTGAGACATGTTGAGTGGGGCTAGGGGTTCCGCAGTACAATAAAACAATGATAACTACCCTAAACAACAGTATACAAGGCATATTAACATTAGAGAGAGACATGAAGGGAGGCATAAAGCAATCACATGTGTTGGTTGGGAGAGCTAGCTAAGACAACAATGGGTAAGTTAACAACAGCTAATCAGCAAAGACAACAACAACAGGTAAAATGGCGGTGAATGGACAGAGAGGGTAAGTTACCTACACACAGGGCCGGAGTTTGAGGCTGGGGCCGACAGATAAACAAAATAAACAAAAATGGAGTACTGTGATGAATGAACAGTCCAGCAGGCGTCAGCTATGTAGCCAGGTGATCATGGGGTCCAGTAAACAGCAATAAATGAAACAGGGAAGCCATTAGGTAGTCATTTCTACGCTATCAAGCAGGGTACACGGCGTTCCTAAAGTTAGCAGGTCGGGGCTAGCAGAAGCGCCTTCACCGACGTCCGAGAAAGGCCGGTTGAAGGCACATAGGACAGATTTACGTCGGCAGACCAGTCGTGATAGGCGGGGGTCTGTGTCAACAAAGTGTCCAGGCCAGTTGGCAAAAGAGGTATTGTAGCTGGAGCAATTAAGCGTGCTAGCCGGGAGATGCGCCTGGCGCTAGGCTAACTGGTGCTAGTTTCGGGACAAGGGCGTTAGCCACTATAGCCACTCGGTAGCAGCTAGCTGCAATGATCCTGGGCTGGGTCACTCTGGAGTAATGGTCCAGAGCTTACGGCTGGAATCTGGTGATGTAGTGGAGAAAAGCAGTCCGATATACTCAGGGTTGATATTGCGCTGTGCAGACTGGCGGGTATTATCCAGGCTAAAAGCGGCTGGTGTCTGAGCTAAAGGTAAAGGCTGCTAGCAGTGGCTAACACTGACTAATATGTTCCGGGATTCATCCAATGGCATTGAGGACTATGGCTTCATCAACAAATGCATTGGTAACGTTGTCCCCACAGTCACCATACGTACAGTACATATCCTAAATAGAAGCATTGGATTACAGGCATCATCTGCACCGGGCTAAAGGATAGAGCTGCCGCTTTCAAGGAGCGGGACAATAATCCGGACGCATAAAAGAAATCCCGCTATGCTTTCAGATGAACCATCAAACAGGCAAAGCATCAATACATGACTAAGATTGAATCCTTCTGCACCGCCTCTGATGGTCGTTGGATGTGGCAGGGCTTGCAAACTATTATGGACTACAAAGGGAAACCCAGACACAAGTTGCCCAGGGATGCGAGCCGAGCAGATTAGCTAAATTCCCATTATGCTAGCTTTGAAGCAAAGAAACACTGAAGCATGCATGAGAGCACCAGCTTTTCCAGACGTCTGTGTGATCACGCTCTCCATAGCCGATGTGAGTAAGACCTTTAAACAGGTCAACATTCACAAGGCCGCAGGGCCAGACAGATTAGCAGGACATCTACTCAGACCATGCGTGGACCAACTGGCAAGTGTCTCACTGACATTTTCAACCTTTCCCTGACCGAGTCTGTAATACCTACATGTTTCCAGCAAACCACCATAGTTCCTGTGCCTAAGAAAGCGAAGATAACCTGCCTAAATGACTACGACCCCGTAGTACTCACATCGGTAGTGCTTTGAAAGGCTGGTCATGGCTCACATCAACACCATCAATCCGGAAACCCTAGACCCACTCAAAATTGCATATCGCACCAACAGATCCACAGATGACAGAATCTCAATCGCACTCCACACTGCCATTTCCCATGACAGGAAAACCTACGTGAGAATGCTGTTCATTGACAACAGCTCAGCATTCAACACTTTAGTGCCCTCAAAGCTCATCACTAAGCTAAGGACCATGGGACTAAACACTCTGCAACTGGATCCTGGACTTCCTGACGGCCTGCCCCCAGGTGGTAAGGGTAGGCAACAACACATCTGCCACGTTTATCCTCAACACAGGGCCCCTAAGGTGTGCATCCTTAGTACCCTCCTGTGCTTCCTGTTCACCCACGACTGCGTGGCAAAGCACGACTCCAACACCATCATTAAGTTTTCTGACGACATAACAGTAGTTGGCCTGATCACTGAGAACGATGAGACAGACTATAGGGAGGAGGTCAGAGACCTGGTCTGGGTGGTGTCAGAATAACTACCTAACCCTCAACGTAACCAAGACTTAGGCGATGATTGTGGACTACAGGAAAAGGAGGACCGAGCACGCCCCCATTCTTATCAACGGGGCTGTAGTGGAGCAGGTTGAGAGCTTCAAGTTCCTTGGTGTTCTCATCACAAACAAACTAGAATGGTCCAAACACACCAAGACAATCGTGAAGAGGGCACGACAAAGCCTATTCCCTCTCAAGAAACTTTAAAGATTTGGCATGGGTCCTCAGATCCTCAAAACGTTCGACAGCTGCAACATTGAGAGCATGCTGACTGGTTGCATCACTGCCTGGTACGACAACTGCTTGGCCTCCAACCGCAGAGGGTAGTGCGTATGGCCCAGTACATCACTGGGGCTAACCTGCCTGCAATCCAGGACCTCTACACCAGGCGATGTCAGAGGCAGGCCCTAAAAATTGTCATAGACCCCAGCCACCCCTGTCAAAGACTGTTCTCTCCACCACTGCATGGCAAGTGTTACCGGAGTGCCAAGTCTAGGACAAAAAGGCTTCTCAACAGTTTTTACCCCCAAGCCATAACAATTCTGAACAGGTAACCAAATGGTTACCCGGACTATTTGCATTGTGTGACCCCCCAACCTCTCTTTTACGCTGCTGCTACTCTCTGTTTATCTTATATGCATAGTCACTTTAACTATACATTCATGTACATACTACCTCAATTGGCCCGACCAACCAGTTCCCCCACACATTGGCTAACATGGCTGTCTGCATTGTGTCCCACCCACCACCCGCCAACCCCTCTTTTACACCACTGCAACTCTCTGTTTATCATATATGCATAGTCACTTTAACCATATCTCATGTACAAATTACCTCAATCAGCCCGACTAACCGGTGCCTGTATATAGCTTTGCTACTGTTATAGCCTCGCTACTGTATATAGCCTCACTACTGTTATTTTTCACTCTCTTTTTACTTTTGTTTTTAGGTCTTTACTTACCTATTGTTCACCTAATACCGTTGTTTTGTAAATTTGACCTCGACTAACATGTACCCCAGCACATTGACTCGGTACTGGTACCCCCTGTATAAAACCTCGTTATTGTTATTTTATTGTGTTACTTTTATTTAATTTTTATTTTTGTTGATTTAGTGAATATTTTCTTAATTCTATTTCTTGAACTGCATTGTTGGTTAAGGGCTTGCAAAGTAAGAATTTTATGGTAAGGTCTACAACGGCTGTTTTCGGCACATGTGACAAATAAAATGTGATTTGATTTGATTAGCTAATGACACATTATAAATGACCTCCGGGCTGAAACAATGTGAGGTGAAACTACAGTATATTACCTACAGCAGCTCCAGGGATCTACGGCTATCTCTGATCAACTTTTCTGCCTTATTAGTTTTATTACCATGTTTAATAGCTGGTCCTATGGTATGATATCGCTGTTGTGGAGACGGTTGTGTAATATATAATGCATTGTGTTATTCAAGCACAAATGCTGACAGGATAATGAAAACGTGGCTTAGTTTAGAATTAGGCTGATCTACCACCTCCATGTTCAAGAGTCCAGTCCTCTTGAAGCTTTGCAAATTATTGACCATTTAAATCCTGGCCAGAAGAGCTTGAATGGTTCAGCCGGGTTGACCATAGCTGATGAAAGGTCAGGTTGACCCAACTGGTCTGGGATCAGCTTTATACAGACTATTATTACCTACCACTGTGGAACATCAATCCAAAGGACTTCTGAGATCATTCCTCAGTTTATTTATTTTCCGTTCGGCATCGAATGCTTCTCTGGTCAACCCAGTTAATGACACCACAAAGCTTCTGTGTGTGTGTGTGTGTGTGTGTGTGTGTGTGTGTGTGTGTGTGTGTGTGTGTGTGTGTGTGTGTGTGTGTGTGTGTGTGTGTGTGTGTGTGTGTGTGTGTGTGTGTGTGTGTGTGTAGGCCTAATGGTTTCTGCCCAGCAGGAGTGGTGAGGGCGCTAGAGGAACATCACTCCTGGAATTTTAGCTGTGCCTTCATGGTGCAGCCCCCAGGTGATGTCATGCCCACTCCAGCCTCTGATTGAAAGGTTTTGCCTTATAAGAACACCAATGTTGACTCCATCCCCATCCCCTTCCACACATCCACATCCTCATCCTAAGGGAATGCCCACCATTGTTGACAGGTCGGAGACATCCAGAGGCATTAGAGTCCTGAGACAGGGATAGAGATAGATGTCCTACCATCTCCAGACAGATGAGAGAAATGATTGAGCGATACGCCATCACTTGGATGGAAGGCGGAGGGTGGCTCCTCGGGAGGCATTGCAGCCAATAAACGTAATCTAATCCTAAACGTTATTTCGCTAATGCCAAAATTCTAAGCGATTAACCTCACACTTCAAAATGTCAGCCTGGATCTAAACTAAACACAGTTAATCCACTGATCAGTAACCAGGCACCGTGACACAGTCACAGCCAAGGTGCATAATTTGACTATGCAGGAAAGATACAATATGGCAAAAAGGTGATCCGGCCAGCAAGACGTACTCAGCTGGAATTGTGGCTTGATTCATTCTGCAGACAAAACAGACACACAGGAAATGTTGTTTGATCTGTGTGGAGATGTTTGTCTCGTCTAATACCTCTCCAGCCAGCAGGCTTTATACAGACACCTTAAGGCGAGAGAGCCCTTACATTTACATTTACATTTAAGTCATTTAGCAGACGCTCTTATCCAGAGCGACTTACAAATTGGGAGACTCGTCACATCTGTCACCACAATTTTAAAAATAAAACGCCTTCATTGGGTACGTAAAGTGGAGTTTTAATTTCATGCAATAACCTTTGTTTGTGAATGGAGGGAGGTCGATTCTCCCCTCGCTAAAACTCACGCCTGTCTTGGGAAAACATGATTAGTAGAGGTAGAGTTTCTTTTTTTACATCTTGAGGCCATGTCAGAAATTAATTTGCCTCTCTCTCCCTGCTTGTTTGATTTAACCTGGCTTTATTATTTGTTTTTTTAGACCTGAGCAGAGATTCAAATACCATGACCTTTCTGGCAACACGCTCCACCTGATAAAACCAGCTGGGCTCTTTGTCAGAAGGCTTTAGATGCAGCTCTCCTCTGAGACACAGGACATCAGACGCCACAGAGAGCAACACAGAGAGCAACACAGAAAGCAACACACAGAGAAAAACTGAAAGCAACTCGATGGGGTGAATGTGAAGAACAGACACTGTTCTAAAGAGCCCCGTGCTCTGAGCAAAAATGCTAAAGGCATGTTCTTCACAGAAGCCTGATTCTTTCCACAAAGCAATGAAAGAAACAACAAACTACTTTAGACACAAACATACAGTTGAAGTCGCAATCCCTGACATTTAATCCTAGTAAAAATCCCTGTTTTTGGTCAGTTAGGATCACCACTTTATTTTAAGAATGTGAAATGTCAGAATAATTGTCACGCCCTCGAAGTATTTTGTGTTTTTCTTCATTTATTTGGTCAGGCCAGGGTGTGGCATGGGTTTTTGTATGTGGTGTGTTTTGTATTGGGATTGTAGCTTAGTGGGGTGTTCCAGATAAGTCTATGGCTGTCTGAAGTGGTTCTCAATCAGAGGCAGGTCTTTATTGTTGTCTCTGATTGGGAACCATATTTAGGCAGCCATATTCTTTGAGTGTTTCGTGGGTGATTGTCCTATTGTCCTTATGTCCATTGTGTATTCGTTTGCACGAGTATTAGGCTGTTTCGGTTTTCGTTACGTTTATTGTTTTTGTAGTGTTTGTATTTGGATTCGTGTTGCTTCAGTTTATTAAACATGGATCGCAATCTACACGCCGCATTTTGGTCCGACTCTCCTTCACACCTAGAAAACCGTAACAGAATCACCCACCACAACAGGACCAAGTGGTGTGTCAACAGGCAGGAGCAGCAGGAGAAGCAACAGCGGCAGCAGGAGCAACAAAGTTTGGAGTATACAACTTGGGAGGAAATAGACAGGTGGGCGGTCGACCCAGGGAGAGTGCCGGAGCCCGCCTGGGATTCGCTGGAGCTGTGCGAAAAGGGTTATAGGAGAATGGAGTTGGAGAGACAAGCACGGCGGCGCGGAAGGTAGCCCGAGAATCAGCCCCAAAAATTTCTGGGGGGGGGGGGCTCAGGGAGAGTGTGGCAGTCAGGAGTCAGACCTGTTTATCGTGAGGAGCCAAGGAGGAGACCAGAACCAGAGCCGGTGTTGGAGGTGAGCGAAGCAGAGACTGTGAAGGAGTTAAAGGGGAAATTGGAGGAGAGAGAAATGAGGGAGTTGCTGTGTTGGTGCTTTAAGCATGGAATTCGCCCGACGGAGCGTGTCGGGGATTTGATGGCACCTGGGTCAGCACTCCATACTCGTCCTGAGGTGCGTGTTAGTCGGCTGGTGAATATGGTGCCAGCCTCACGCACCAGGCCTCCTGTGCACCTCCCTAGCCTTGCACGTCCTGTGCCAGCCCTGCTCTCAAGATCTCCAGTACTCCTTCACGGTCCAGCCCGTCCTGTGCCACCTCCACACACCAGCCCTCTGGTGGCAGCTCCCCGCACCATGCTTCCTGTGCGTGTCCTCAGCCCAGTACCACCAGTGCCAGCACCACACATCAGGCCTACAGTGCGCCTCGCCTCTCCAGCGCTGCCAAAGCCTTCCGCCTCTACAGCGCTGCCGGAGTCTCCCGCCTGTTTAGCGCTGCCAGATCCTTCCTCCTCTACAGAGCTGCTGGAGTCTCCTGCCTGTTCAGCGCAGCCAGAGCTGCCAGCCTGCATGGAGCAGCCAGAGCTGCCAGCCTGCATGGAGCAGCCAGAGCTGCCAGTCTGCATGGAGCAGCCTAAGCCTCCAGTCTGCATGGAGCAGCCAGACCTGCCAGTCTGCATGGAGCAGCCAGAGCTGCCAGTCTGCATGGAGCAGCCAGAGCTGTCGGTCTGCATGGAGCAGCCAGAGCTGCCAGTATGCATGGAGCAGCTAGAGCTGTCAGTCTGCAAGGAGCTGCCAGTCTGCAAGGAGCTGCCAGTCTGCAAGGAGCTGCCAGTCTGCAAGGAGCTGCCAGAGCTGCCAGTCTGCATGGAGCCGCCAGAGCTGCCAGTCTGCAAGAAGCCGCAAGAGCTGCCAGTCTGCAAGAAGCTGCCAGAGCTGCCAGTCTGCAAGAAGCCACCAGAGCTGCCAGTCTGCAAGAAGCCGCCAGAGCTGCCAGTCTGCATGGAGCAGCCAGAGCCGTCAGTCAGTATGGAGCAGCCAGAGCCGCCAGTCAGCATGGAGCAGCCAGAGCTGCCAGTCAGCATGAAGCAGCCAGAGCCGCCAGTCAGCATGGAGTAGCAAGAGCCGCCAGTCAGCATGGAGTAGCCAGATCCGCCAGGCAGCATGGAGCAGCCAGAGCCGCCAGTCAGCATGGAGCAGCCAGATCCGTCAGTCTGCCAGGATCCGCCAGTAAGCCAGACTCTTCCAGATCTGCCAGGATCCGCCAGACTCTTCCAGATCCGCCAGTCAGCCAGACTCTTCCAGATCCGTCAGTCTGCCAGGATCCGCCAGTCAGCCAGACTCTTCCAGATCCGCCAGTCAGCCAGACTCTTCCAGATCCGCCAGTCAGCCAGACTCTTCCAGATCCGCCAGTCAGCCAGACTCTTCCAGATCCGCCAGTCAGCCAGACCCTTCCAGATCCGCCAGTCAGCCAGACTCTTCCAGATCCGCCAGTCAGCCAGACCCTTCCAGATCCGCCAGTCAGCCAGACCCTTCCAGATCCGCCAGTCAGCCAGACTCTTCCAGATCTGCCAGTCAGCCAGACTCTTCCAGATCCGCCAGTCAGCCAGACCCTTCCAGATCTGCCAGACCCTTCCAGATCCAACTACCTGCCTGAGCTTCCTCTCAGTGCTAAGCTTCCCCTCAGTCCCGAGCTACCCCTCAGTCCCGAGCTACCCCTCAGTCCCGAGCTACCCCTTAGTCCCGAGCTGCCCCTCAGTCCCGAGCTGCCTCGCAGTCCCGAGCTGCCCCTCAGTCCAGCTGGGTTCTGGGTGAGGACTACTAGGCCATGGTCGGCGGTGAGGGTGGACTATCTAAGGACGCGAGGAGGAGGGACTAAGAATTTGATAGAATGGGGTCCACGTCCTGCGCCGGAGACGCCAACATGGACAGACGCCCACCCGGACCCTCCCCTATGGTTTTTGGTGTGTCCGGGAGTCTGCACCTTGGGGGGGGGGGGTTCTGTCACGCCCTGGTGGAAGTATTTTGTGTTTTTCTTCATTTAATTGGTCAGGCCAGGGAGTGGCATGGGTTTTTGTATGTGGTGTGTTTTGTATTGGGATTGTAGCTTTGTGGGGTGTTCTAGATAAGTCTATGGCTGTCTGAAGTGGTTCTCAATCAGAGGCAGGTGTTTGTCGTTGTCTCTGATTGGGAACCATATTTAGGCAGCCATATTCTTTGAGTGTTTCGTGGGTGATTGTCCTATTGTCCTTATGTCCTTAGTGTCCGTTGTGTATTCGTTTGCACGAGTATTAGGCTGTTTCGGTTTTCGTTACGTTTATTGTTTTTGTAGTGTTTGTATTTGGATTCGTGTTGCTTCAGTTAATTAAACATGGATCGCAATCTACACGCCTCATTTTGGTCCGACTCTCCTTCACACCTAGAAAACCGTAACAATAATAGTAGAGAGAAGTATTTATTTCAGCTTTGTTTTCTTTTATCACATTCTCAGTGGGTCAGAAGTTTACATGCACTCAATTAGTATTTAGTAGCATTGCCTTTAAATTGTTTAACTTGGGTCAATCATTTTGGGTAGCCTTCCCACAATAAGTTGGGTGAATTTTGGCCCATTCCTCTTGACAGAGCTGGTGTAACTGAGTCAGGTTTGTAGACCTCATTCCTCCTGACAGAGCTGGTGTAACTGAGTCAGGTTTGTAGACCTCATTCCTCCTGACAGAGCTGGTGTAACTGAGTCAGGTTTGTAGACCTCATTCCTCGTGACAGAGCTGGTGTAACTGAGTCAGGTTTGTAGACCTCTGTGCTTGCCCATGCATTTTCAGTTCTGCCCACAAATGTTCTATAGGATTGAGGTCAGGGCTTTGTGATGGCCACTCCAATAACTTGACTTTATTGTCCTAAAGCCATTTTGCCACAACTTTGGAAGTATGCTTGGGGTCATTATTTATTTGGAAGATCCATTTGTGACCAAAATGTAACTTCCTGACTGATGTCTTGAGATGATGCTTCAATATATCCATATAATTTTCCTCCTCAGTGATGCCATATATTTTGTGAAGCACACAGTAGTCTGGTTTGTTTTTGGCGGTTTAGGAGCCGTGGCTTCTTCCTTGCTGAGCGGTCTTTCAGGTTATGTCAATATAGAACTCCTTTTACTGTGGATATAGATACTTTTGTACCTGTTTCCTCCAGCATTTTTACAAGGTCCTTTGCTGTTGCTCTGGGATTGAGTTGTACTTTTCGCACCAAAGTAAGTTGATCTCTAGGTGACAGAACGTGTCTCCTTCCTGAGCTGTATGACGGCCGCATGGTCTCATGGTGTTTATACTTTTGTACAATTGTTTGTACAAATGAACTTGGTACCTTCAGGCGTTTGGAAATTGCTCCCAAGGATGAACCAAACTTGTGGAGGTCTACAAAAAAAAATTCTGAGGTCTTGGCTGATTTCTTTTGATTGTCCCATGATGTCAAGCAAAGAGGCACTGAATTTGAAGGTAGGCCTTGAAATGCATCCACAGGTGCACCTCCAATTGACTCAAATGATGTCAATTAGCCTATCAGAAGCTTCTAAAGCCATGACATCATTTTCTGGAATTTTCCAAGCTGTTTATAGTCAGTCAACTTAGTGTATGTTAACTTCTGACCCACTGGATTTGTGATACAGTGAATTCTAAGTGAAATAAAATGTCTGTAAACAATTGTTGGAAAAATGACTTGTGCCATGCACAAAGTAGATGTCCTAACCGACATGCCAAAACTATAGTTTGTTAACATGAAATGTGTGTAGTGGTTGAAAAACAAGTTTTAATGACTCCAACCTAAGTGAATTTAAACTTCTGACTTCAACTGTATGTCCTATGGTCAATACTTGAGACACACTCCATGCTGGACAGATGCACAACAGTACAAGGTCTGTGTTGCCTTTTTTCTTGTTAACAGGCTTTTAACAATTTCTGAAAAAATAGCAAGGTAATAAAGACCATCCATCCAAATGGAGCCTTAAGCAGTACACCCTGAATCTATTCCACATCAGTGTGTTCATGAAGCATTGGTAGTTTGTTCCGCAAAGGGTTTTCAAAGTACTAGCATCTCTGCACATAATAAGAGTGATTAGGCCATCAGCTTTCATGTGTCCATTCAGGAGTAGTCTGAGAGCAGACATTGGATGGAAGAGAAGCAGGCCCATAGTGCAGTGTGATTATGATAGACCAGAGTAATGTTGAAAAGAGAGGAGCTGTGGATAAAAATAGACAGACATTCACAGTCCTATTTCAACCAACCTGCTCTCAAAAAGTATGTTTTTTCCCTCATCAATCTACACCCACTAGGGTAGCCTAGTGGTTAGAGCGTTGGACTAGAAGGTTGCAAGTTCAAACACCGAGCTGACAAGGTACAAATCTGTCGTTATACCCCTGAACAGGCAGTTAACCCACTCTTCCAAGGCTGTCATTGAAAATAAGAATTTGTTCTTAACTGACTTGCCTAGTTAAATAAAGGTTAAAAAAATACCCCATAATGACAAACTAAAAACTGTTTTCTAGAAATGTTGGCAAATATATTAAATATAAAAAACAGAAATACCTTATTTACATAAGTATTCAGACCCTTTGCTATGAGACTCCAAACTGAGCTCAGGTACATCCTGTACTGGACCAATTTAATTTGCATTTATACTAGAATTGATAGTACATCTTTCATAATAATAGCTTTCTCGTATAATTTCACCTCATCATTACTGAGGGATAGTTTAAGGGCACTGAATATATGTTTAAATGATTTCCCAGTGAATGGAGGGAGTAGAGTTATCCTACTGGTCCTACAGAGACACTTATCCACTATGGACACCAACAGACATTTACAGTAACAGTAATCCAAGCTAGCTCCCAGCAACACAGAGATGTCCATCAACAGGCCTGTGTGAATTCATATAATTTATATTCTCCCTGAGAGGACGCAGAGAACATTAAATCACTTATTTATCTTTATCTTAACCCTCCTCATTCTCCCCATGCCCCCTTCCCTTTCCCTATCCCCCCACAATAACCACATTCTCTTTTCCACTCTCCTTCAATAAGGCCTTTCTCTTTTCCCCTCCCTCTACCCTTGCTGCTCATTCTGCCCTGTTCTCTCTTTGCCCCCACTCTCTCTCTCGCTCTCTCTCTCTTTGCCCTCTCTCTCTCTTTCACTCCCCTTCCCTTAACCCTGTTCTCCTCTCCCCTCTCCTTCCATTCCCTTAACCCTGTTCTCTCTTTCCACTCTCTCTATCTCTCTCCCTTTCCCTTAACCCTGTTCTCTCTTCCCCTCTTTCTCTGTCCCCTTCCCTTAACCCTGTTTCCCCCTCCCCTTCCCTTAACCCTGTTCTCTCTTTCCACACTCTCTCTCTCCCTTTCCCTTAACCCTGTTTCCCCCTCCCCTTCCCTTAACCCTGTTCTCTCTTTCCACACTCTCTCTCTCCCTTTCCCTTAACCCTGTTTCCCCCTCCCCCTCCCCTTTCCCTTAACCCTGTTCTCTCTTTCCATCTTTCTCTGTCCCCTTCCCTTAAACCTGTTCTCCCTCCCCTTCCCTTAACCCTGTTCTCTCTTTCCACTCTCTCTCTCTCTCTCCCTTTCCCTTAAACCTGTTCTCCCCTCCCTTCCCTTAACCCTGTTCTCTCTTTCCATGCTCTCTCTCTCTCTCTCTCTCTCTCCCTTTCCCTTAACCCTGTTCTCTCTTCCCCTCTTTCTCTGTCCCGTTCCCTTAACCCTGTTTCCCTTAACCCTGTTTCCCCCTCCCCGTCCCTTAACCCTGTTCTCTCTTTCCATGCTCTCTCTCTCTCTCTCTCTCTCTCTCTCCCTTTCCCTTAAACCTGTTCTCCGCTCCCCTTCCCTTAACCCTGTTCTCTCTTTCCACGCTCTCTCTCTCCCCTTTCCCTTAACCCTGTTCTCTCTTCCCCTCTTTCTCTGTCCCGTTCCCTTAACCCTGTTTCCCCTCCCCTTCCCTTAACCCTGTTCTCTCTTCCCCTCTTTCTCTGTTCCCTTCCCTTAAACCTGTTCTCTCTCTCCTCTTGTCACTCATTCTCTATTTTACTGATTGTCTCTTCCTCTCCTTTGAACCTTGAAGATCTTTGCCAACTTTAATCTCCTCTCTGTTCTCCGGACACCTTTTGCCTCACAGAACAACATGACAGAAAACACGCCGGTGCCACCAGTCGGGAGGCGAGGGGCACAGAGTCTGTGTTTATTGTCTCCTAAAGAATGAGGGGAACGAGGAGAGGAAGGGTAAACAAAGATAAAGGGATAACAGTTGTCGGCACGTTCACCAAATAAATTTGACAGCAGTGTTTTGGTAATCTGTAAGAATAAAAAGCTCCTCATTACTTAACCAGCACACAGCAAGGTGACTGTTCCGTACACCTGGCTGTCACTGCACCTGTCACCCAAAGGCCACCACCACACATCTGTCCCTCTCAGATTCTAGCCTGCTCACCTCCACACACATATAAATAGCATGTCTTGTACACTGTCAGGGAAATCATATATGGAGGACATTTTGGAGAACTGTTCGACCCCACAGAAAATTGGATGACCATCTAAAAGTCTGAAGCAGTCTGAATGTCCTCTAAGACTAACTTGGCTTTACTGTTGGCGATTCTATGATTCATCTGATGTATTTTAGCCATTTTCTCCTACAGACATCCAAAGACAGTTAGAAGACAGCAAATCAAATTACTGGTTTAGTTTCCTGGCTGCACTACAGGTGTTACGCCAGACTGTAGATTTTCTAGTTTTACTATGTGTTTTCTGTTGGCAGCCTCAGGCAGGGTGTGTTTCTGGGAGTGGTCACTGTGCCAGATCCCTGTGTGGTGGTGGTGGAACTACTGGTTTGACTGTGCCAGATTCCTGTGTGGTGGTGGTGGAACTACTGGTTTGACTGTGCCAGATCCCTGTGTGGTGGTGGAACTGCTTGTTTCACTGTGCCAGATCCCTGTGTGGTGGTGGTGGAACTACTGGTTTCACTGTGCCAGATCCCTGTGTGGTGGTGGTTGATCTACTGGTTTCACTGTGCCAGATCCCTGTATGGTGGTGGTGGAACTACTGGTTTCACTGTGCCAGATCCCTGTGTGGTGGTGGTGGAACTACTGGTTTCACTGTGCCAGATCCCTGTGTGGTGGTGGTTGATCTACTGGTTTCACTGTGCCAGATCCCTGTATGGTGGTGGTGGAACTACTGGTTTCACTGTGCCAGATCCCTGTGTGGTGGTGGTGGTACTACTGGTTTCACTGTGCAAGATCTCTGTGTGGTGGTGGTGGTGGAATTCCTGGTTTCACTGTGCCAGATCTCTGTGTGGTGGTGGTGGTGGTACTGCTGGTTTCACTCCTGTGGTCAGAATGGGTTGGAGAACACTCAGACACCTGCTGGGCTGTCCCAGTCAACTCCAGCTACATCAATTCAATATTTAAGTCTGAACCAAGCGTTATCCAACCCTGAGGTAACTGTGAGGTGGGCTAACCCTGGGATAACACTGTGAAACCAACGTGGTTCAACTTTTCTAACACAAATCCAACCACACATATCCAGAGGCTTCCATGATACAACCTCAGTACACACACACCCTCTCTCTCTCTTTTACTCTCTCTCTCTCTTTCTGTCCAATGCCTTTCTTTTATCTTTCTTTTTGTTGTCTTTGTCTCTACTCGGATGGAGCTCAGTAGTAAAGGTCAAGGTCTTATCAAAGGTTGGATTTCTCCTGGCTGAAGAAAACACTCTCTCATGACACTGGGAAGGAGGGTGAGAGAAAGAGTAGAACACAGAGTGTTTGATGTTTCTCCACATCCCCTGCAATGAGGCGCTTGCTTTGTTGTGTCATGTTGCGTTGCGTTGTCATGTTGTGTTGTCTCATGTTGTGTTGAGGGGAGTGCAGATTCTGCATCTGTGGCTTGTAGGCTCTGTGTGGAAGCCAGGAGATGGTAAATGCGTTCATGTTAATTGACGGTCAGTTACCGTGAGATCGGCAGTTATTTGCTTGACGATCACCGGTTGACTACATTTCGTGACCGCTGCAGCCCTAGTGCAGCAGCCCTATTTTTGGAGATGGGGACTTATTAACCTGCAGAGATAGGAAGAGCCTGACTGCACTAAGCTGCACAGATCCTCTCTTACCCCCTGAGAAGGGAGAGAGAGCGAGAGAGAGACAGATTATTTTCCATTCATATAGGGTCATAACGCCCATTATAAAACAACTCTCTCACTCACAGAATATAATAATAATAATTGTGCACCAAAATGAAGTAAACGTAATTGTCACAGGCCAGTTATGGCCCTTCCAATCTAATGGCTCTGCAGCGTGAGTTCAAGGTTGACTTTGGGAAGTAGCAGTCTGATTGACTGCATGCGGCAGCTCAGCTCATAATTGCATTTATGAATCTTGGATCATATGGCACATCTGTTCTGATGTACTGCTTACACTGTACTGTTTAGAGAGATAGTTACAATATTCAGACATACCGTGAATCAATTAGCATGTGTATATTAAATACTAACTGTAATTCACTAATGCTATAAGTAGAACAGTGACTGAAATGATTAATGCCAGATGATAAAGCCTGTCACAGTTCAATCAAAATCATGATATTCTGCTGCCTTGACAACAGCCATTTATAAATCACAGAAGAAAAGAATATATATTCCCAAGACAATTCAAATTCCTCTCTACTCACAGTCTTCACAGACAGACATGAGAAGAAATTGTTCATATGTAAAAAAAAGTTATGTGGTCTTATCAGCTTGTTGAGAGAGTTCATTTCATGTTGAAAAGAGAGAGAAGAAGGCCTGTGTGTGTTTGCGTATGGGTGCGTGTCTGTGTGTGTGTGTGTGTCTGTGTATGTCATTGAGGGAGAAATTTCTTCAATCTTTTGATCCTGGAAGAATATGTGTGATTGTTTGGGGCTGCCTGCAGCCAGCAGGGAAACAGGAAGAGAACACATTGAGTAAATAAAACCCTTCAAAATGTAATCCTGTTAGGATGGCTGGCTGTTTGAAGGGAAGGCCACTGTCTTTGTACAGAGAGGTTTGTTACGCACCGTACAGACACACACACACACACACACACACACACACACACACACACACACACACACACACACACACACACACACACACACACACACACACACACACACACACACACACACACACACACACACACCTCTAGTCCCCAGTCACTTAGTGTTTCTGAGAGGATTCGGGAGTGTGAGTGTAGAGATGGGAAGGAAAGATCAGGACTTGAGAGGGAAGAAAATGAGGGAAGGGCGACTCAGGCGTTGGCGAGACTGACCAGGCGAGACACAAATCAACACAGAGAGTTGGGAAAGTGGGTGCATGTGTGTAAAAGTTGTATGGAGCACGTGTGGATCAATCATAACACTGTCAGTCCTGGATCAGCTTCAACACTATGTTGGTTCTCCTGGATCATCTTCAACACAATGTTGGTTCTCCTGGATCATCTTCAACACTATGTTGGTTCTCCTGGATAATCTTCAACACAATGTTGGTTCTCCTGGATCATCTTCAACACTATGTTGGTTCTCCTGAATCATCTTGCACACTATGTTTGTTCTCCTGGATTAACTTCAACACTGTTGGTTCTCCTGGATCATCTTCAACACTATGTTGGTTCTCCTGAATCATCTTCAACACTATGTTGGTTCTCCTGGATCATTTTCAACACTATGTTGGTTCTCCTGGATCATCTTCAACACTATGTTGGTTCTCCTGGATCATCTTCAACACTATGTTGGTTCTCCTGGATCTTCTTCAACACTATGTTGGTTCTCCTGGATCATTTTCAACACTACGCTTGTTCTCCTGGATCATCTTCAACACTATGTTGGTTCTCCTGGATCATCTTCAACACTCTGTTGGTTCTCCTGGATCATCTTCAACACTATGTTGGTTCTCCTGGATCATTTTCAACACTATGCTTGTTCTCCTGGATCATCTTGCACACTATGCTGGCTTGTCCTGGATCATTTTCAACACTATGTTGGTTCTCCTGGATCATCTTCAACACTATGTTGGTTCTCCTGGATCATCTTCAACACTATGTTGGTTCTCCTGGATCTTCTTCAACACTATGTTGGTTCTCCTGGATCATTTTCAACACTATGCTTGTTCTCCTGGATCATTTTCAACACTATGTTGGTTCTCCTGGATCATCTTCAACACTATGTTGGTTCTCCTGGATCATCTTCAACACTATGTTGGTTCTCCTGGATCTTCTTCAACACTATGTTGGTTCTCCTGGATCATTTTCAACACTATGCTTGTTCTCCTGGATCATCTTCAACACTGTTGGTTCTCCTGGATCATCTTCAACACTGTTGGTTCTCCTGGATCTTCTTCAACACTATGTTGGTTCTCCTGGATCATTTTCAACACTCTGTTGGTTCTCCTGGATCATCTTCAACACTATGTTGGTTCTCCTGGATCATCTTCAACACTGTTGGTTCTCCTGGATCTTCTTCAACACTATGTTGGTTCTCCTGGATCATTTTCAACACTCTGTTGGTTCTCCTGGATCATCTTCAACACTATGTTGGTTCTCCTGGATCATTTTCAACACTATGCTTGTTCTCCTGGATCATCTTGCACACTATGCTGGCTTGTCCTGGATCATCTTGCACACTATGCTGGCTTGTCCTGGATCATCTTGCACACTATGCTGGCTTGTCCTGGACTGTCTTGTATAGTATATTGGCTTTGAAATACTTCCACAGCTACACGTCTAATTGACTCAAATGTTTAAAGGCCCAGTCAACTTAGTGTATGTAAACTTCTGACCCACTGGGATTGTGATATAATGAATTATAAGTGAAATAATCTGTAAACAATTGTTGGAAAAATGACTTGTGTCATGTATAAAGTAGATGTCCTAACCGACTTGCCAGAAGTTTGTTAACATGAAATATGTGGAGTGGTTGAAAAAGAAGTTTCAATGACTCCAACCTAAGTGTATGTAAACTTCCAACTTCAACTGTAGATATAGAAAGGATTCAACATTTTTTTTAACCTTCATTTAACAAGGCAAGTCAGTTAAGAACAATTTCTTATTTTCAATGACAGCCTAGGAACAGTAGGTTAACTGCCTGTTCAGGGGCAGAATGACAGATTTGTGCCTTGTCAGGTAGGGGGGTTTGAACTTGCAACCTTCCAGTTCCTAGTCCAACCATCTCACCACTAGGCTACCCTGCCACCACATGATATCTCTGGCAGATCTAATACATTTGTTAGGATATGGCTGCCCTTTATCGCGTATCTTTCACATGATGATGGGAACCGACCCTGATCCACAGTAATTGTTTTAGTCCTGATACTGTACAGTAGGTCAAACATCAATGAAGCAAGGCACCAATTCCTTAAGAGCAATGCTGTGTTCTGTTTATTTTTTCAGTTGAGGGGTGTGGGGTATTCTCAATGTATTGTTTTCTGTCATTATCTGTATGCTTGAAAAACTGAAAATTCATAAATAATATTTATATAAATAACAATAATAATTCAAAAAACATAATAAAAAGTTTGAATGACACTGAAGTGTTTTTACAACTAATGCCGGTTTGCCTGAGGTTGATGCCGTGCAGGTTGTTTTTTTTTTTTTTTTGGGGGAGGGGGTTCTTGGGGGTGGGTAATGTTAATTAATTGTATTTTTTATTGTATTTTTCTTCTTGGGTGGGGGTGCTGTGGGAAGGGTCTCGGATGGTTGAGGGACAGTGATTGGGGAACTGTGGGGGGGGGGGATCTTGGAATGTTCAGGATCACGTTATTTGGCCTGGTGGGAGATCTGTCAACGTGCGCTTGAGCAGGGCATTGATCCTAGATGCTTCTGTGTGTCGCTCTGAATGGGAGTCTGTTGGATGACTGGCATGATGTAGTTGTTGAGCGGCTTCACTGCAAAAATATAGTATGTTTCGGATATTCAATTTTTTAAAGTTATATCTACTAGAGAATGATCAGTAATACAGGTTATATCTACTTGAGAGAGATCAGTGATACCAGTAATATATACTGGAGAGTGATCAGTAATACCAGTAATATATACTGGAGAGTGATCAGTAATACCAGTAATATATACTGGAGAGTGATCAGTAATACAGGTTATATCTACTGGAGAGTGATCAGTAATACAGGTTATATCTACTGGAGAGCGATCAGTAATACAGGTTAAATCTACTGGAGAGCGATCAGTAATACAGGTTATATCTACTGGAGAGTGATCAGTAATACAGGTTATATCTACTGGAGAGTGATCAGTAATACAGGTTATATCTACTGGAGAGCGATCAGTAATACAGGTTATATCTACTGGAGAGCGATCAGTAATACAGGTTAAATCTACTGGAGAGTGATCAGTAATACCAGTAATATATATACTGGAGAGTGATCAGTAATACAGGTTATATCTACTGGAGAGTGATCAGTAATACAGGTTATATCTACTGGAGAGCGATCAGTAATACAGGTTATATCTACTGGAGAGTGATCAGTAATACAGGGCTCCGGGCAGCCGAGCGGAAATGGAGGAAAACTCGCCTCCCTGCGGACCTGGCATCCTTTCACTCCCTCCTCTCTACATTTTCCTCCTCTGTCTCTGCTGCTAAAGCCACTTTCTACCACTCTAAATTCCAAGCATCTGCCTCTAACCCTAGGAAGATCTTTGCCACCTTCTCCTCCCTCCTGAATCCTCCTCCCTCCTGAATCCTCCTCCCCCCCCTCCTCCCTCTCTGCAGATGACTTCGTCAACCATTTTGAAAAGAAGGTCGACGACATCCGATCCTCGTTTGCTAAGTCAAACGACACCGCTGGTTCTGCTCACACTGCCCTAACCTGCGCTCTGACCTCTTTCTCCCCTCTCTCTCCAGATGAAATCTCGCTTCTTGTGACGGCCGGCCGCCCAACAACCTGCCCGCTTGACCCTATCCCCTCCTCTCTTCTCCAGACCATTTCCGGAGACCTTCTCCCTTACCTCACCTCGCTCATCAACTCATCCCTGACCGCTGGCTACGTCCCTTCCGTCTTCAAGAGAGCGAGAGTTGCACCCTTCTGAAAAACCTACACTCGATCCCTCCGATGTCAACAACTACAGACCAGTATCCCTTCTTTCTTTTCTCTCAAACTCTTGAACGTGCCGTCCTTGGCCAGCTCTCCCGCTATCTCTCTCAGAATGACCTTCTTGATCCAAATCCAAATTTCAAGACTAGTCATTCAACTGAGACTGCTCTTCTCTGTATCACGGAGGCGCTCCGCACTGCTAAAGCTAACTCTCTCTCCTCTGCTCTCATCCTTCTAGACCTATCGGCTGCCTTCGATACTGTGAACCATCAGATCCTCCTCTCCACCCTCTCCGAGTTGGGCATCTCCAGCGCGGCCCACGCTTGGATTGCGTCCTACCTGATAGGTCGCTCCTACCAGGTGGCGTGGTGAGAATCTGTCTCCTCACCACGCGCTCTCACCACTGGTGTCCCCCAGGGCTCTGTTCTGGGCCCTCTCCTATTCTCGCTATACACCAAGTCACTTGGCTCTGTCATAACCTCACATGGTCTCTCCTATCATTGCTATGCAGATGACACACAATTAATCTTCTCCTTTCCCCCTTCTGATGACCAGGTGGCGAATCGCATCTCTGCATGTCTGGCAGACATATCAGTGTGGATGACGGATCACCACCTCAAGCTGAACCTCGGCAAGACGGAGCTGCTCTTCCTCCCGGGGAAGGACTGCCCGTTCCATGATCTCGCCATCACGGTTGACAACTCCATTGTGTCCTCCTCCCAGAGCGCTAAGAACCTTGGCGTGATCCTGGACAACACCCTGTCGTTCTCAACTAACATCAAGGCGGTGGCCCGTTCCTGTAGGTTCATGCTCTACAACATCCGCAGAGTACGACCCTGCCTCACACAGGAAGTGGCGCAGGTCCTAATCCAGGCACTTGTCATCTCCCGCCTGGATTACTGCAACTCGCTGTTGGCTGGGCTCCCTGCCTGTGCCATTAAACCCCTACAACTCATCCAGAATGCCGCAGCCCGTCTGGTGTTCAACCTTCCCAAGTTCTCTCACGTCACCCCGCTCCTCCGCTCTCTCCACTGGCTTCCAGTTGAAGCTCGCATCCGCTACAAGACCATGGTGCTTGCCTACGGAGCTGTGAGGGGAACGGCACCGCAGTACCTCTAGGCTCTGATCTGGCCCTACACCTAAACAAGGGCACTGCATTCATCCACCTCTGGCCTGTGAGTGATCAGTAATACAGGTTATATCTACTGGAGAGCGATCAGTAATACAGGTTAAATCTACTGGAGAGCGATCAGTAATACAGGTTAAATCTACTGGAGAGCGATCAGTAATACAGGTTAAATCTACTGGAGAGCGATCAGTAATACAGGTTAAAATTACTGGAGAGCGATCAGTAATACAGGTTAAATCTACTGGAGAGCGATCAGTAATACAGGTTAAATCTACTGGAGAGCGATCAGTAATACAGGTTAAATCTACTGGAGAGCGATCAGTAATACAGGTTATATCTACTGGAGAGCGATCAGTAATACAGGTTATATCTACTGGAGAGCGATCAGTAATACAGGTTAAATCTACTGGAGAGCGATCAGTAATACAGGTTAAATCTACTGGAGAGCGATCAGTAATACAGGTTAAATCTACTGGAGAGCGATCAGTAATACAGGTTAAATCTACTGGAGAGCGATCAGTAATACAGGTTATATCTACTGGAGAGCGATCAGTAATATCTACTGGAGAGTTCAGTATCTTAAATCTACTGGAGAGCGATCAGTAATACAGGTTAAATCTACTGGAGAGCGATCAGTAATACAGGTTAAATCTACTGGAGAGCGATCAGTAATACAGGTTAAATCTACTGGAGAGTGATCAGTAATACAGGTTAAATCTACTGGAGAGCGATCAGTAATACAGGTTAAATCTACTGGAGAGTGATCAGTAATACAGGTTAAATCTACTGGAGAGTGATCAGTAATACAGGTTAAATCTACTGGAGAGCGATCAGTAATACAGGTTAAATCTACTGGAGAGTGATCAGTAATACCAGTAATATATATACTGGAGAGTGATCAGTAATACAGGTTATATCTACTGGAGAGCGATCAGTAATACAGGTTATATCTACTGGAGAGCGATCAGTAATACAGGTTATATCTACTGGAGAGCGATCAGTAATACAGGTTAAATCTACTGGAGAGTGATCAGTAATAAGGGTTAAATCTACTGGAGAGTGATCAGTAATACAGGTTAAATCTACTGGAGAGCGATCAGTAATACAGGTTAAATCTACTGGAGAGTGATCAGTAATACCAGTAATATATATACTGGAGAGTGATCAGTAATACAGGTTATATCTACTGGAGAGCGATCAGTAATACAGGTTATATCTACTGGAGAGCGATCAGTAATACAGGTTAAATCTACTGGAGAGTGATCAGTAATACAGGTTAAATCTACTGGAGAGCGATCAGTAATACAGGTTATATCTACTGGAGAGTAGACACACACACACACACACACACACACACACACACACACACACACACAGACACACACACACACACAGACACACACACACACACACACACACACAGACACACACACACACACACACACACACACTGTATGCATGAGCACACATATTTGCGCAGAATAAACACATATCCACAGACACATACTAACTACATAAACACACACAGCCACATTCAAACTGAATAACTAAAAAGCACCTTTTATATTAGAAACAAACTCCAGCACCTCCAGCTGTAGAGATTAAAAACACCTTACATCAAAGGAGGATTTGAACTGAAGATGGCAACCCCCTGCTTATCTCAGTATGCTTGTGTATGGTATATTCATTATCTCTGGGGAGTGATTTCTAAGAACATAGACTTACACAAACACACACACAGACTGAATGCACACACACACGCAAGCAAGCGCATGCACGCGCCCGTACACACACACACGCACATACACTTGCAGGTTTTAAGGCGATGATGACTCCAGCCCAGGCAATGGGTGTATCCATTTAAACTAATGCTCATCCTCAGACATCTGTCTAGTCATATCCTGTAGTGGATGGTCCATCCCCAGTCACACCCTCTCCCCCAGCACCGGACACGGGACATGGGACACGAGGAACGGGACACGAGACACGGGACACGGGATACATCTCCAGAGAAAGTGTCCCTGGATGTGAGGGACTAAGTGAGACAAACTGAGGGGCTTAATGCTATTTACTAATGCTACACTGTAAACATCTGTTCATAAAGTAATTATCCCTTATGAGTCTGTATGGCTAGAGGCAACGGGGCCAGTCACTCTAAATTACTGTTACAAACCACTGAAACATATATAGGCTACTGAATGCTAATGCACGCCTGCACACGCACACACACATATACACATCCTGAGTAGCCCTACAAACACTCATTCTCATCAGGGGCTAGACAATTCTAATCACCAAAGCTCAATCAAATCTCCATCCCGGTCAGTTCCGTCCTTCCCAATTCACAAAAATACATTGATTCCTTTTGTCCAAACACGTAATTATATATATTTTTTATCTCCTATTCTCTCTCTTTGAATTTGGTATTTTTTTGGGGACATTTCAACCATTATTTGCCCCATGATCCAGCGACCGGGCAGCTGTATAATGAAGTCTCCCAGCAATAGGAATAGAGCGGAAAGCATAATGGTGTATGACTGGCCAATCACCTCATAAAGACCTATCATCACACAGAGTCAAGGGCCAGAGCAGTAATACCAATCAAGCAGTCATGGCCCACACTCTGGTCCAGGCCAGTTTGTTACATCTATAAAACCATTCAAAATCAAATTACACCATTCATAATCAACATCCTCATCAACAAAAAGAGTTTGAGCATCAGAGGGGTCATTCCAGAACATAAAACTGTGAGGAAGGTCATTTAGACTAATCAGAAGGGAAGGGAATTAATGCCTGCATGGGTTACTTCATTTGTTGAAGGAGAGAGAGGGAGAGGGAGGGAGGAGAAAAGGGTGAGAAAGTATATCATAAAGAATAGACTGAAATTTAAGAGAGACGGAAAGGGATAGAAAATGAGAGAAAAAAGACAGACATGGTAGAGAGAGAGAACAAGAGAGAAAATGAGAGGATAGAGAGACAGAGAGAGAGAATGAGAGAGAAAATGAGAGAGACAGAGAGAGAGGAGAGAGAGACAGAGAGAGAAGGAAAGAGACAGAAAGACTGTTGACTTGTTGTCTCTTTTTAATGATACATTCTCATTTCATTTAAACCTCACCACCTCACAAATTTCACCCTAAGGCGCGCAGAGACCATCATATTAAATAATAGCAAAGGGTACCTTATCTCTTCACATTTGACCCTGTTCCTCCTCGTTAGCCAAATAGCCAACTTAAGCCCGAGCAACAGAAAATTCTGTTTGGCCTTTTCATTATTCGAATACCTGTACCCCATTATAAACATCCCGACAACTGGTGCACGATATCTAAGGAAGTCTTGAGGTTTTGCTCACATGAGTATCACATGAAAAGCTATAGACAACACTATAGACCTAGAGAGTTTACATCTGTATTTGTTGTAGCTATCTACATATTTTTATTTAATTTTTTTATTTCACCTTTATTTAACCAGGTAGGCTAGTTGAGAACAAGTTCTCAATGGCAACTGTTACCTGGCCAAGATAAAGCATAGCAGTGTGAACAGACAACACAGAGTTACACATGGAGTAAACAATTAACAAGGCAATAACACTGTAGAGAAAAAAGAGAGTCTATATACATTGTGTGCAAAAGGCATGAGGAGGTAGGCGAATAATTACAATTTTGCAGATTAACAATGGAGTGATAAATGATCAGATGGTCATGTACAGGTAGAGATATTGGTGTGCAAAAGAGCAGAAAAATAAATAAATAAAAACAGTATGGGGATGAGGTAGGTAAAATTGGGTGGGCTATTTACCGATGGACTATGTACAGCTGCAGCGATCGGTTAGCTGCTCAGATAGCAGATGTTTGAAGTTGGTGAGGGAGATAAAAGTCTCCAACTTCAGCGATTTTTGCATTTCGTTCTAGTCACAGGCAGCAGAGAACTGGAACGAAAGGCGGCCAAATGAGGTGTTGTCTTTAGGGATGATCAGTGAGATACACCTGCTGGAGCACGTGCTACGGGTGGGTGTTGCCATCGTGACCAGTGAACTGAGATAAGGCGGAGCTTAACCTAGCATGGACTTGTAGATAACCTGGAGCCAGTGGGTCTGGCGATGAATATGTAGCGAAGGCCAGCCGACTAGAGCATACAGGTCACAGTGGTGGGTGGTATAAGGCGCTTTAGTAACAAAACGGATGGCACTGTGATAAACTGCATCCAGTTTGCTGAGTAGAGTGTTGGAAGCTATTTTGTAGATGACATCGCCGAAGTCGAGGATCGGTAGGATAGTCAGTTTTACTAGGGTAAGTTTGGCGGCGTGAGTGAAGGTGGCTTTGTTGCGGAATAGAACGCCGACTCTAGATTTGATTTTAGATTGGAGATGTTTGATATGAGTCTGGAAGGAGAGTTCACAGTCTTGCCAGACACCTAGGTACTTATAGATTTCCACATATTCAAGGTCGGAACCATCCAGGGTGGTGATGCTTGTCAGGCATGCGGGTGCAGGCAGCGAACGGTTGAAAAGCATGCATTTGGTTTTAATAGCGTTTAAGAGCAGTTGGAGGCCACGGAAGGAGTATTGTATGGCATTCAAGCTCGTTTGGAGGTTAGATAGCACAGTGTCCAAGGACGGGCCGGAAGTATACAGAATGGTGTCATCTGCGTAGAGGTGGATCAGGGAATCGTCCGCAGCAAGAGCAACATCATTGATATATACAGAGAAAAGAGTCGGCCAGAGAATTGAACCCTGTGGCAGCCCCATAGAGACTGCCAAAGGACCGGACAGCATGCCCTCCGATTTGACACACTGAACTCTGTCTGCAAAGTAGCGTTCAACACCATAGTGCCCTCAAACTCATCAATAAGCTACCCTGGGACTAAACACCTCCCTCTGCAACTGGATCTTGGACTTGCCCCCAAGTGGTAAAGAACACATCCGCCACACGCTGATCCTCAACACAGGGGCCCCTCAGGGGTGTGTGCCCAGTCCCCTCCTGTACTCCCTGTTCAGTCATGACTGCACGGCCAGGCACGACTCCAACACCATCATTAAGTTTGCAGATGACACAACAGTGGTAGGCCTGATCGCTGACAACGACGAGACAGCATATAGCGAGGAGGTCAGAGACCTGGCCGGGTGGTGCCAGAATAACAACCTATCCCTCAACGTGATCAATACTAAGGAGATGATTGTGGCCTTCAGAAAAATGAGGACCGAGCACTCATCCATTCTTATCGACGGGGCTGTATTGGAGCTGGTTGAGAGCTTCAAGTTCCTTTGTGTCCACATCAGCAGCAAGCTAACACAGTCCAAGCACACCAAGACAGTCGTGAAGAGGGCACTACAAAACCTATTCCCTCTCAGGAGACATTTGGCATGGGTCCTCAGATCCTCAAAAGGTTCTACAGCTGCACCATCGAGAGCATCCTGACATGTTGCACCACTGCCTGGTATGGCAACTGTCCAGCTTCTGACCTCAAGGCACTACACAGGATAGTGCATTTGGCCCAGTACATCACTGGGGCCAAGCTTCCTGTCATCCAGGGTCTCTATACCAGGCGGTGTCAAAGGAAGGCCCTAAAAATTGCCAAAGACTCTAGCCACCCTAGTCACAGACTGTTCACTCTGCTACTGCACGACAAGCTGTACCAGAGCGCCAAGTCCAGGTCCAAAAGGCTTCTTAACAGCTTCTACCCCCAAGTCATAAGACTCCTGAACATCTAGTGGAATGGCTGCCCAGACCTTTTGCATTGCCCACCCCCTCTTTTACACTGCTTTTACTCTCTGTTATTATCTATGTTTTGCCACTTTAATAACTCTACCTACTTGATATTACCTCAATTACCTCAACTAAATGTAGCGGGGGCACATTGACTGTACCGATACCTGCTGTTTATAGTCTCAATATTATTATTTTACTGGTGCTCTTTAAATTACTTGATCCTTTTATTTCTTATTTGTATTTTTTAAACTACATTGTTGGTTCGAGGCTTGAAAGTAAGCATTTCACTGTAAGGTCTGTTGTATTCGGCGCATGTGACTAATACAATTTGATTTGATTTTGATTTGACTCCTGCTAGGCTCCAAATGTTCCCCACCTTAATGTAGAGGTTGTAGAGGGCTTTATCTCCCACTCCCTCAAACCCCCCCAGGCTCCGAGTGTTAAAATAGAACCAGTCCTCCAGACCCCCTTGCCAGTCCCCTGTCTCTGCCGTGGCGGAAACATTGGTAGCCCCTCCACCTTTGGCCGCTCAAATACCCACCTTACCAGCTCAGACAGTGCCTCCTGGATCTCCCCCAGGAATCTCTCCTGCAGCCTAAGATATGTTAATGCTGTTTGTTAGATGTTAGTGCTAATACAGGTTTTTCCACCCCTCCTCCCCCAGCAGCCGCAGGTCACTCAGCCTTAGTAAATCTGCTGCCATCAGTCGTCTCTGCAGGGTGGCCGACTAAACCGATCTCAAAAGGATGGCTGGATTATAGAAGATAGGCTCCTCCCACACCCATAGCCCAGGCTCCACACCCTTTTCTCGTGTGGGCCTTAGCAGCTGCCAGGCCCTCAGCACCACAGAGTAAACACCAGAGAGACCAGCTGAACTCTCCTCTCAACTCCACCATCATGGGGAAGAGCTGCTGGTCCAACCATAATCAACCAGCTCTCCTCAGCAGCGCGCATGCTGGTGCCCCCACTTTTCCCAAAAAGTCTGGAAACCTGAGCAAAGGGTGGCATCTTGTAAGAGCTTGACATTCAAATTCCAATAGGATGCCCGCCGAGTCCCTAGTGAAATAGACAGCCGAGCCACGGTTATGTAGTGATCCAAAATCCCACTGGGAAAAATGGTAGCGTCCAACAGCCTATTGCTCTGATTCCTGGACATGTAAAACCGATCGAGTCGGGATGCACTCACCCTAGCCCCAAAGACTTTTACCCATGTATACTGTCTTGTGTTTGGATGTTTACTTCTCCCAACTTCCACTAGGTCAAAGTGATTAATTATGTCCCTTAACACCCCCGCTGAGCCTGAATGAGGCTCCTCCTCATTTCTTTATTTTGTAAAATCCATAGTACAGTTCCAGTCCCCGTCGACCACCAGCGTCTCCTCAGGCGCTACCTGTGAAAGTTCCTGTCTCAGTCACCCAAACAGAAGCACCCTCTCCCTCCCTGTGTTAGGCGCATACACATTTATAAGGACAAAACCCCTGTTATTCATTTCTGCTTTTACTGCAAATAGTCTACACCTATACACCTCCTTTGAGGAGAAAATGTTAATGGCCAGACCCGGTGCAAAAAGAAATGCCACCCCTGAACTAACATTTGTCCCATGGCTCAGCACACTTTCCCCTTTCCACCAGAGTCCCCAATCAACTTCATTCACCACATCACTATGAGTTATTTTTTGTTTGACATATTCTCCCATCAGACTCCTCTTTCACACATCTCTGACACCATTTCTATTAAGTGGGTCCACCCAAAGTGTCTCCATAAGAAGTGGGAGAAAAGCCAGCAAAAAGATCAATAACAAAGCTCAACAAGCACCAGTGCCAGAAAAAAACTATTCATCTAAACAGCGTCTGAAGGTAGACCCTTACACGTGGTTGTGACCCACTTCCTCAACCTAAAACGGGTGGGATTTCTGGGTGGGATTAACCTTCCTTTTGACTCATTCAGGAACCTTGACAGTTCCCTCACCGTGTACTTTGACCCCTCTGTCTGACTGGCTGTCAGTTCTGGACCCATTGAGGAGAAGTCTGAAAAGAACGCTTCCTCATCTCGCTCTTCCTCAGACTCACCTTCCTCCTCCTCATCTCCATCTCCCATCTTGACCACATGCCCATTCTCTCTAGTCGGGGCCTCTCTCCTATACTCTCCTCATCCACTAGCATAACCTGACTGGACCCAGCCTCATACACACCAACATCCATGACATGACTAGACCCATCCTCAGCTACACCACCATCTACAGCATGACTAGACCCAGCCACAGCTACAACACCATCCATAGCATGACTAGACCCATCCTCAGCTTCACCACCATCTATAGCCTGACTAATACCCAGCGACAGCTACAACACCATCCATAGCATGACTAGACCCATCCTCAGCTACACCACCATCTATAGCCTGACAGAGTCATCATGTGGCGACAGATAGTCTATTGGTTAGAGTGTTGGGCCAGTAACCGCAAGGTTGCTAGATCAAATCAACGAGCTGACAAGGTAAAAATGTGTTGTTTTGCCCCTGAACAAGGCAGTTAACCCACTGCTCCAAAACTGTCATTGTAAATACGAATTTGTTCTAAACTGACTTGCCTACTACATCATTGGGGCTAAGCAGCCTGCAATCCAGGACCTCTACACCAGGTGATGTCAGAGGAAGGCCCTAAAAATTGTCAAAGACCCCAGCCACCCCAGTCATAGACTGTTCTCTCTACTATCGCATGGCAAGCGGTACCAGAGTGCCAAGTCTAGGACAAAAAGGCTTCTCAAACAGTTTTTACCCCCAAGCCATAAGACTCCTGAACAGGTAATCAAATGGTTACCCGGACTATTTGCATTGTGTGCCCCCCCAACCCCTCTTTTTACGCTGCTTCTACTCTCTGTTTATCATATATGCAAAGTCACTTTAACTATACATTCATGTACATACTACCTCATTTGGGCTGACCATCCAGTTCTCCCGCACATTGGCTAACCGGGCTATCTGCATTGTGTCCTGCCACCCACCACCCGCCAACCCCTCTTTTACGCTACTGTAACTCTCTGTTCATCATATATGCATAGTCACTTTAACCATATCTACATGTACAAACTCAATCAGCCAGACTAACCGGTGTCTGTATGTAGCCTGGCTACATTTATAGCCTCGCTACTGTATATAGACTGTCTTTTTACTGTTGTTTTATTTCTTTACCTACCTATTGTTCACCTAACACCTTTTTTGCGCTATTGGTTAGAGCCTGTAAGTAAACATTTCACTGTAAGGTCTACACATGTTGTAATCAGCATTTCACTGTAAGGTCTTGATTTGATTTAGTTACATTTTTTATATGTATTTTATTTTATCATCTACATCACCATCTATAGCCTGACTAGACCCATCCTCATCTATATCACCATCTAAAGCCTGACGAGACCCATCCTCATCTATATCACCATCTAAAGCCTGATGAGACCCATCCTCAGCTACATCACCATCTAAAGCCTGACGAGACCCATCCTCATCTATATCACCATCTAAAGCCTGATGAGACCCATCCTCAGCTACATCACCATCTATAGCCTGACGAGACCCATCCTCAGCTACATCACCATCTATAGCCTGACGAGACTCATCCTCAGCTACATCACCATCTAAAGCCTGACGAGACCCATCCTCATCTATATCACCATCTAAAGCCTGATGAGACCCATCCTCAGCTACATCACCATCTATAGCCTGACGAGACCCATCCTCAGCTACATCACCATCTATAGCCTGACGAGACCCATCCTCAGCTACATCACCATCTATAGCCTGACGAGACCCATCCTCAGCTACATCACCATCTATAGCCTGACTTGACCATCCTCAGCTACATCACCATCTATAGCCTGACTAGGCCCAGTCTCTGCTACATCCCCATCTATAGCCTGACCAGACCCATCCCCTGCTACATCCCCATCTATAGCCTGACCAGACCCATCCCCAGCTACATCACCATCTATAGCATGACTAGGCCCAGTCTCTGCTACATCACCATCTATAGTCTGACTAGGCCCAGTCTCTGCTACATCACCATCTATAGCCTAACTTGGCCCAGTCTCTGCTACATCCCCATCTATAGCCTGACTAGGCCCAGTCTCTGCTACATCACCATCTATAGCCTGACTAGGCCCAGTCTCTGCTACATCACCATCTATAGCCTGACTAGGCCCAGTCTCTGCTACATCACCATCTATAGCCTGACGAGACCCATCCTCAGCTACATCACCATCTATAGCCTGACGAGACCCATCCTCAGCTACATCACCATCTATAGCCTGACGAGACCCATCCTCAGCTACATCACCATCTATAGCCTGACGAGACCCATCCTCAGCTACATCACCATCTATAGCCTGACGAGACCCATCCTCAGCTACATCACCATCTATAGCCTGACGAGACCCATCCTCAGCTACATCACCATCTATAGCCTGACTTGACCATCCTCAGCTACATCACCATCTATAGCCTGACGAGACCCATCCCCAGCTACATCACCATCTATAGCCTGACGAGACCCATCCTCAGCTACATCACCATCTATAGCCTGACTAGGCCCAGTCTCTGCTACATCACCATCTATAGCCTGACGAGACCCATCCTCAGCTACATCACCATCTAAAGCCTGACGAGACCCATCCTCAGCTACATCACCATCTATAGCCTGACGAGACCCATCCTCAGCTACATCACCATCTATAGCCTGACGAGACCCATCCTCAGCTACATCACCATCTATAGCCTGACGAGACCCATCCTCAGCTACATCACCATCTATAGCCTGACGAGACCCATCCTCAGCTACATCACCATCTATAGCCTGACTTGACCATCCTCAGCTACATCCCCATCTATAGCCTGACTAGGCCCAGTCTCTGCTACATCACCATCTATAGCCTGACTAGGCCCAGTCTCTGCTACATCACCATCTATAGCCTGACTAGGCCCAGTCTCTGCTACATCACCATCTATAGTCTGACTAGGCCAGTCTCTGCTGTCTGCGTCTCATGGCCCCATGCACTTTGACCTTGATTTCCCCCACTGGAGCTTGTACCCTCACCGATGTAAATATATCACTAGCCACTTTAAACAATGCTACCTTATATAATGTTACTTACCCTACATTATTCATCTCATATGCATACATATATACTGTACTCTATATCATCGACTGCATCCTTATGTAATACATGTATCACTAGCCACTTTAACTATGCCACTTTGTTTACATACTCATCTCATATGTATATACTGTACTCGATACCATCTACTGTATCTTGCCTATGCTGCTCTGTACCATCACTCATTCATATATCCTTATGTACATATTCTTTATCCCCTTACACTGTGTATAAGACAGTAGTTTAGGAATTGTTAGTTAGATTACTTGTTGGTTATTACTGCATTGTCAGAACTAGAAGCATAAGCATTTCGCTACACTCGCATTAACATATGCTAACCATGTGTATGTGACAAATAAAACATTTGATTTGATTTGATTTACAGCCTTTATGTGGGCACGCAAATCTCTTATGCCCCAAGTCCCCACACTCAAATCACTGCAGGCTATCTGTGCTGGCAAACCCTGCGTAGAGCCCCTCCACGTGCATCACTTTAAAATGCACATTTAACGAAACAACATGCTTAACGGCATCTGCCTGAAAACCTGCCATCAGTAGATGAAAACAGCTATCAAACTTACCAAAATACTCAGCTCTGTCCGGATTTGATCATCCGTAATAAATAGAGGCAGATTGGCAACTACAAACGTTGTCGAAGGAGTCGAAAGAGGAGAAATCGGCACCAATACATCCCTTACAAATATTCCACTAGTAATTAGCCTACCCACTAAATGTACTATTTTCATGAACACAACCACAGCTTTGTTCATTCTGAATGCAGAATGTATACATTTGGCCTTTACTCATTCGCCGACCACAAGCAGAACCTCCTATACTTTAACTCCATTCTCAGGAACACACCTGAATCATGCCGTAATGATAGTGTCTCCTCTGCGCTAAGCTACGACGCCATCGCTCAAACCACACAGTTCAAACCCCAGGAAACTAAAACTCTGTCCTCTTCCTCCCTAACTTTGAATAAAAACAGTGGGTACCGCTAAAATAACAGTGTGTCGACTCACCACCATATATATCTATTTTTTAAAGAACAATCCACACGGCCTCTCAACTACAAAACACTCCCAGCATGCACTGAGAGAATAAGAGAGAGAACCAGAGAGAGAACCAGAGAGAGACAGAGAGAGAGAGAACGAGAGAGCCCGAGAGAACGAGAGAGATCGACAACGAAAGTGAGAACGAAAGCAAGAACGAGAGAGAACGAGAGAGAACGGGAGACAGAATGAGAGAATGAGAACAGAACGAGAGAGAATGAGAACAGAACGAGAGAGGGAACGAGAGAGAGAGAACTAGCAAGAGAATGAGTGAGTGAGAGAGACAACGAGAAAGAGACAAAGAGAGAGAACGAGCAAGAGAGGGAAAGTGAGAATGAGAAAGAACGAGAGAGAGAGACCAGCAGAAAAAGAAAGCATCTCCAAAATGCTGGAAAATGAAATGAAAATGGTAATCCATCTCTTTCCATCATCATGGACAGAATGTAGAATGTCAAGGGTGTGTGTCTGTATTACATGCCAGTAGGTTGATGTTAAGCGGTCTTGGGTGTTGCATGGATGGTAAGTAGAAGATATGATATTTCCTATGATAGCTACTGACCATGTTTTCAAGTACATATGCAATTCAAGACAATGATACCATATCAGAGGGGGGGGGGAAGGAGTGTAAATATGATGACAATAATAGAGAATGACATTTTCTACGTGGGGAGAACATAAATGGCTTTAATCTCCAGCTGGATACTTTATAATGAAACACAGCCATGCATGTTATGGGGTACACAATTACCAAACACTCTTATCCAGAGCAACTTACAGGAGAAATTAGGGTTAAGTGCCTTGCTCAAAGTAATACCGATAGATTATTCACATAGTCAGTTTCGGGATTCGAACTTTCAGTTACTGGTGCAATGCACTTAACCACTAGGCTAACTGCTGGTTACCTACGGTTTGCTGTGGATAAAAATGACAGCGAACATTCACTAAAACAATGTTGGCTTTGCTTTGCTACTGTCAGGATTTGGCCAGGGTTGTTCCGGGTTTTGGTCACTAGATGCCCCCATTGTGCTTTTTGACCCTATGTTTTTTCCCTTGTTCCCCATTATTATTTGCACCTGTGCCTCGTTTTCCCCTGATTGTATTTAAACCCTTAGTTTCCCTCAGTCCTGTGCTCTGTGTTTGTATGTTAGCACCCAGCCCTAGTGTTCTGTGTATTCTTGTCGGTTCCGGTGGATGCTCTTGTGGAATTCTGTTTTTGTTTTTGAGTATCTCTTGAGGCTTTTTTGTGCTATTCCTACCACCTTTTGGATTTGCCATTTTTTGTATTGAAGGACTTCTCCTTTTTACTTTATTAAATTCACCGTCTTAAGTACTGCTGTGTCTGCCTCATCTTCTGGGTTCTGCTGACTATTTGTGGCTCAGTTGGTTAAGTGACTGTTTCTCACTCCGGAGACCCAGGTTCGTAACCGGGTCCTGACAGAAACACAGAGCCAAAAATGAACCCAGAGGCAGCCAGTTCCCAGGACCTTTTTGCCATGCTGTCCCACCACCAGGAGACTGTCCAACGCCACAAAGCCGCCCTGGTTCAGCAAGAGGCCTTAATGGCTAGACATTCTCATCTTCTGTCGGAGATGCTGACTTCCATTAAGCAAATATCTGATCGTCTTACCCCGGCAACAGATCCCGTCCCAGTACCTCAGATTCACGTACCCATGGCAGTTAACCCCCTGGCTGAACCTCGTCTTCCACCTCCCCAACGGTTCTCAGGTGAACCAAATGCTTGTAAAGGGTTTCTCACCCAATGTTCTCTCTCCTTTGAGCTACAACCCTCGTTGTTTCCCACCGACCGGTCTAAGATCGCTTATATCATCACCCTGCTGTCGGAGAAAGCCCTGGCCTGGGCTACTGCTGTGTGGGATGCCCATAGTTCCTGCTGTGCCAGCTACTCTGCCTTTGCTGAGGAATTCAAACGAGTGTTTCAAGGCCCAAGCAGTGGTTCTGACTCAGCCAAACAGCTCCTGACTCTCCACCAAGGTTGGCGCAGCGTGACGGACTATGCCATCCAGTTCCGCACGGTGGCAGCAGCAAGTGGCTGGAACAACGAGGCGCTCACGGTGTGCTTTCTGAAAGGCCTTTCCGACACTATCCAAGATGAACTGGCCACTCGGGAACCACCGGACAATCTCGAGTCCCTGATCAAGTTGGCCTCACGCATTGACCAGCATCTGAGAGAGAGAGAACTCAACCGTGGACCTCTAGCTCCTATCAGTCCCAGCTCCGAGTCCCCACCTTTATCCTCGCTGGCTCCACCGGAACCCATGCAGATTGGACGCATCTCCCAGGCTGAGAGAGACCGCCGGATGAGGGAGCGACGCTGTCTATATTGCGGCAAACCGGGCCATTTCCGTTCCACGTGTCCCGGGCTCCAGGGAAACGCTCTGTCCCGTACAGACCGGGGGAACTGTAACGGGAAACATAACCTCCTCCCATCCGTCCAACTCCCGTCTGCTCATTCCAGTCACCCTCTCCTGGGACAACCACAAGCTTCACCTTCAAGCCTTGGTAGACTCTGGAGCCGCAGGTAACTTCATGGATGGTGTCTGGGCGAAGGAGAATGGCGTTCCCTCTGAACCTCTAAGTGAACCCATGAGGGTCACTACATTGGATGGAAGCCCTTTGGGATCTGGACTTGTCACTCATGTCACTACCTCCTTGCGACTTTCAGTTTCACAACACCAGGAATTGATGAACTTTCATTTGATCTCCTGTTCCGAGTTCCCACTCGTCCTTGGATACCCCTGGCTTCACAGCCATAACCCTCACATCGACTGGTCTGTGGGCACTATCAAGCAGTGGGGTCCTACGTGCCAAGCTACTTGTATTTTCCAGAACTCCCGAGTTCTACTCCCGAGTCTTTAGAATCCATCGACCTGACCCGAGTTCCCGAGTGTTACCATGACCTCAAACTGGTGTTTAGCAAACAGAGGGCCACCATGCTACCACCCCATAGACCTTACGATTGCCCCATCGACCTGTTTCCGGGCACTTGCCCCCCAGGGGTCGGATCTTTTCCCTATCTCCACCCGAACGAGCTGCTATGGATACCTACATCAAGGACGCTCTGGAAGCAGGCCTCATGCGTCCATCCACCTCCCGGCGGGAGCAGGGTTTTTCTTTGTGGCCAAGAAAGACGGTGGATTACGTCCTTGCATCGACTACCGGGGACTCAATGCCATAACCGTCCGTAACCTTTACCCGCTACCCCTTATGGCCACAGCCTTCGAGCTGCTCCAGGAAGCAGTTGTTTTCACTAAGCTTGACCTGCGGAACGCATACCATCTTGTGCGGATCAGACCTGGTGACGAGTGGAAGACCGCTTTCAACACGCCTACTGGTCACTATGAATACTTGGTGATGCCCTTCGGCCTGACCAACGCCCCAGCGGTGTTCCAAGCGCTCATAAACGATGTGCTTAGGGATATGCTTAACATATTTGTGTTCGTTTACTTGGATGACATCCTCATCTTTTTGAGATCCCTTCAAGAACACACTAAGCATGTCAGACAAGTACTCAAACGCCTCCTGGACAGCCACCTGTACGTTAAGCCGGAAAAATGTGAATTCCATTCATCCCGAGTACAATTCCTGGGATTTGTAGTGGAACCCGGTCGAGTCCAAATGGACCCCAGGAAGGTAGGGGCGGTAGCGGATTGGCCCACCCCCAAGTCCGTTAAGGAAGTTCAGCGTTTCCTGGGCTTCACAAACTTTTACCGCAAGTTCATCAAGAACTTCAGCTTGGTGGCAGCCCCTCTCTCAGCTTTAACCAAGGGTGGCAATGCAAGGTTTTTGTGGGGAAGAGAAGCTGAGACGGCCTTCCAAGGACTCAAGCAGCGCGTTCTCTCTGCTCCCATCCTGATACTACCGACTACGGATGAACCATTTGTGGTGGAGGTAGACGCATCAGAGGTTGGTGTTGGAGCTGTCCTGTCTCAGAGGGGTGAAGACAAGAAGCTTCATCCGTGCGCTTTCTTCTCGCACCGGCTTACCCCGACTGAGAGGAACTACGATGTGGGGGATCGTGAACTCCTAGCGGTTAAGATGGCATTGAAGGAATGGAGACACTGGCTCGAGGGGGCTTCTCACCCGTTTCAAGTGCTTACGGACCACAAAAATCTGGAGTATATCCAGCAGGCGAAGCGGTTGAACTCTAGACAAGCTAGATGGTCTCTTTTCTTCAATCGATTCCAGTTTATCCTCACCTATCGGCCCGGGTCAAAGAATCTCAAACCGGATGCCCTGTCCCGAGTCTACGCTCCTGCCATTCGAGATGACACGGACATGCCTGTCCTTCCTGCTGCTAAGATTGTGGCTCCGATCTCGTGGCAAGTTGAGGATACCGTGAGACGTGCTCAAGCTAGCGAACCGGACCCGAAAGGAGGTCCTGCCAATCGGTTGTTTGTCCCCAAGGCAGTGAGGACTCAGGTCCTTCTGTGGGGGCACTCCTCTCGCCTCACCTGTCATCCGGGCGTAGGTCGCACCTTGGAGTTCATCCAGCGTAAGTTCTGGTGGCCTACCATAAGAGAAGACGTTGCCACTTTCGTCAATGCCTGTCCCGTGTGCTGCCAGGGCAAATCTTCTCACCTCCGCCCTCAAGGACTCCTTCACCCTTTACCTGTTCCCCACAGACCCTGGTCCCATATCTCATTGGACTTTATTACTGGACTTCCTCCATCCCATGGCAAAACTACTATCCTAGTCATAATCGACAGGTTTTCAAAGGCGGCCAGGTTCGTCCCTCTGACTAAGTTGCCTTCTGCCAAGGAAACGGCTGAGTTGGTTATTAATCATGTGTTCCGAGTCTTCGGCATTCCTCAAGATATGGTTTCTGACAGAGGTCCCCAGTTCGCCTCAAGGTTTTGGAAGGCCTTCTGCCAACTCATGGGGGCTTCTGCCAGTCTATCTTCAGGGTACCATCAAGAGTCCAACGGCCAAACAGAGAGGATGAATCAAGAGCTGGAAACCACCCTCCGATGTATGACTCGTGACAACCCGTCCACATGGTCATCCTTTATTGTTTGGGCCGAATACGCGCACAACACCTTGCGCTCCTCCTCCACTGGTATGTCCCCGCACGAGTGTCAGTTTGGCTATGCTCCTCCATTGTTCCCGGACCAGGAGGCAGAAGTCAGAGTGCCTTCAGCCTTGAAGTTCGTCAGACGCTGTCGGCTTATGTGGAGGAAGACCCGTCTTAATCTTATGCGTTCCTCACAGAGGTACCAACAACAAGCCAACAGACGTCGCCGTCCCGGGCTCTCCACAAGAGACTTACCTCTACGGGTGGAGTCTCGCAAGCTGTCCCAAAAATACATCGGTCCCTTCAAGGTTGCCAGGAGAGTTAACCCAGTTTCTTATCGCCTACACTTACCCAGATCCCTTAAGATTAATCCCACATTTCACATTTCATTGTTAAAACCTGTTGTTTTTTCTCCCCTTGTCCCGGCAGACAGACCTCCCCCTCCGCCTCGTAACCGGGTCCTGACAGCTACTGTATATAACCACCACTCTACTGTATATAACCACCACTCTACTGCATATAACCACCACTCTACTGTATATAACCACCACTCTACTGTATATAACCACCACTCTACTGTATATAACCACCTTATTTTCCCACCCCCTACTGTATTCAAAAGCCTTATGTGTATAACTACCACCCTATCGTATATAACCACCACCCTACAGTATATAACCACCGCCTACTCTATATAACCACCACTGACTGTATATAACAGCCTTACTACTGTATTTTTCATTTGAACCTTTATTTAACCTTTATTTTAACCTTTCTTTAACTACTAAGTCAGTTAAGAACAAATTCTCATTTACAATGACTACCTACACTGCACAAACCCGGAAAACCCTGGGCCAATTGTGCGCCACCATTTGGGACTCCCAATCACAGCCGATTGTGATACAGCCTGGATTCAAACCAGGGTGTCTGTAGTGATGCATCAAGCATAGAGATGCAGTGAATTAGACCTCTGCGCCAATCGGGAGCCCTGTACATATTGTATATAACCACCACCCTACTGTATATAACCACCCTACTGTATACAACCACCCTACTGCATGTATCTACCCTACTGTATATAACCACCACACTACTGTATGTAACCACCAACCTACTGTTTTAACCACATCCTACTGTACATAACCACCCTTCTGTATATAACCACACTTCTGTATATAAGCACCCTACTGTATATAACCATCCTACTGTATATAACTACCCTACTGTATATAACCACCCTACTGTATATAACCACCGCACTACTGTATATAACAACCCTTCTGTATATAATCACCCTTCTGTATATAACCACCCTTCTGTAAATAATCATCCTACTGTATATAACCACCCTACTGTATACAACCACCCTACTGCATGTATCTACCCTACTGTATATAACCACCACACCACTGTATGTAAACACCAACCTACTGTTTTAACCACACCCTACTGTACATAACCACCCTTCTGTATATAACCACCCTTCTGTAAATAATCATCCTACTGTATATAACCACCCTACTGTATACAACCACCCTACTGCATGTATCTACCCTACTGTATATAACCACCACACCACTGTATGTAAACACCAACCTACTGTTTTAACCACACCCTACTGTACATAACCACCCTTCTGTATATAACCACCCTTCTGTACTTAACCACCCTTCTGTATATAACCACCCTTCTGTAAATAATCATCCTACTGTATATAACCACCCTACTGTATACAACCACCCTACTGCATGTATCTACCCTACTGTATATAACCACCACACCACTGTATGTAACCAACAACCTACTGTTTTAACCACACCCTACTGTATATAACCACCCTTCTGTATATAACCACCCTTCTGTAAATAATCATCCTACTGTATATAACCACCCTACTGTATACAACCACCCTACTGCATGTATCTACCCTACTGTATATAACCACCACACCACTGTATGTAAACACCAACCTACTGTTTTAACCACACCCTACTGTACATAACCACCCTTCTGTATATAACCACCCTTCTGTACATAACCACCCTTCTGTATATAACCACCCTTCTGTAAATAATCATCCTACTGTATATAACCACCCTACTGTATACAACCACCCTACTGCATGTATCTACCCTACTGTATATAACCACCACACCACTGTATGTAACCAACAACCTACTGTTTTAACCACACCCTACTGTATATAACCACCCTTCTGTATATAACCACCCTACTGTACATAACCACCCTACTGTACATAACCACCCTACTGTATATAACCAACCACACAACTGTATATATCAACCCTTCTGTATATAACTACCCTGCTGTATATAACCACCCTTCTGTATATAACAGCCCTTCTGTATATAACCTGGAATGGCTTTCTTCTGTTGAAGGAGGAGAGACCAAAATGCAGCGTGGTATTTTTGAGACATGTTTAATGAATAACGAAAAAACACGAACAATACAAAAACAACAAACGGAACGTGAAAACCTAAACAGTCCTATCTGGTGAAGACACAGAGACAGGAACAATCACCCACAAAAAACACTCAAAGAATATGGCTAGCTAAATATGGTTCCCAATCAGAGACAACGATAATCATCTGACTGATTGAGAACCGCCTCAGGCAGCCATAGACTATGCTATACACCCCACACAACCCCAAGACGAAACACACCACAAATAAACCCATGTCACACCCTGGCCTGACCCAATAAATGAAGATAAACATAATAAATATAGACCAGGGCGTGACATAACCACCCTTCTGTATATAACCACCCTACTGTATATAACCATCATACTACTGTATATAACCACCCTTCTGTATATAACCACCCTTCTGTATTTAACCACCCTACTGTATATAACTACCCTACTGTATATAACCACCCCACTGTATATAACCAACCACACAACTGTATATAACAACCCTTCTGTATATAACAACCCTTCTGTATATAACCAGCCTACTGTACATAACCACCCTTCTGTATATAATCACCCTACTGTATATATAACCACCACACTACTGTTTTATCCACACCCTACTGTATTTAACCACCCTACTGTACATAACCACCCCTCTGTATATAACCAACCTTCTGTATATAACCACCACACTACTGTATATAACCACCCTTCTGTATATAACCACCCTTCTGTATTTATCCACCCTACTGTATATAACCACCATACTGTATAAAACCACCCTACTGTATATAACTACCCTACTGTATATAACCACCCCACTGTATATAACCAACCACACAACTGTATATAACAACCCTTCTGTATATAACAACCCTTCTGTATATAACCAGCCTACTGTACATAACCACCCTTCTGTATATAATCACCCTACTGTATATATAACCACCACACTACTGTTTTATCCACACCCTACTGTATTTAACCACCCTACTGTACATAACCACCCCTCTGTATATAACCACCCTTCTGTATATAACCACCACACTACTGTATATAACCACCCTTCTGTATATAACCACCCTTCTGTATTTATCCACCCTACTGTATATAACCACCATACTGTAAAACCACCCTACTGTATATAACCACCACACTACTGTATATAACCACCCTTCTGTATATAACTACCCTTCTGTATTTAACCACCATTCTGTATATAACCACCCTACTGTATATAACCACCACACTACTGTATATAACCACCCTTCTGTATATAACCACCCTTCTGTATTTAACCACCCTACTGTACATAACCACCCTGCTGTATATAACCAGCATACTACTGTATATAACCACCATACTGTATAAAACCACCCTACTGTATATAACCACCACACTACTGTATGTAACCACCAACCTACTGTTTTAACCACGCCCTACTGTATATAACCACCCTTCTGTATATAACCACCCTTCTGTATTTAACCACCCTACTGTATAAAACCACCACACTACTATATATAACCACCCTACTGTATATAACCACCCTACTGTATAAAACCAACCTACTGTATATATCTACCCTACTGTATATAACCACCACACTACTGTTTGTAACCACCAACCTACTGTTTTAACCACGCCCTAATGTATATAACCACCCTTCTGTATATAACCACCCTTCTGTATATAACCACCCTCCTGCATATAACCACCCTACTGTACATAACCACCCTGCTGTATATAACCACCCTACTGTATATAACCACCCTCCTGCATATAACCACCACACTACTGTATATAACCACCCTTCTGTATTTAACCACCCTACTGTACATAACCACCCTGCTGTATATAACCACCATACTACTGTATATAACCACCATACTACTGTATATAACCACCCTTCTGTATATAACCACCATACTACTGTATATAACCATCCTTCTGAATATAACCACCCTTCTGCATATAACCACCCCTCTGTATATAACCACACTACTGTATATAACTACCATTCTGCATATAACCACCATTCTGTATATAACCACCCTACTGTATATAACCACCACACTACTGTATATAACCACCCTACTGTATATAACCACCACACTACTGTATGTAACCACCCTTCTGTATTTAACCACCCTACTGTACATAACCACCCTTCTGTATATAACCACCATACTACTGTATATAACCACCATACTACTGTATATAACCACCCTTCTGTATATAACCACCATACTACTGTATATAATCACCCTTCTGAATATAACCACCCTTCTGCATATAACCACCCTTCTGTATATAACCACCCTACTGTATATAACCATCATACTACTGTATATAACCACCCTTCTGTATATAACCACCCTTCTGTATTTAACCACCCTACTGTATATAACTACCCTACTGTATATAACCACCCCACTGTATATAACCAACCACACAACTGTATATAACAACCCTTCTGTATATAACAACCCTTCTGTATATAACCAGCCTACTGTACATAACCACCCTTCTGTATATAATCACCCTACTGTATATATAACCACCACACTACTGTTTTATCCACACCCTACTGTATTTAACCACCCTACTGTACATAACCACCCCTCTGTATATAACCAACCTTCTGTATATAACCACCACACTACTGTATATAACCACCCTTCTGTATATAACCACCCTTCTGTATTTATCCACCCTACTGTATATAACCACCATACTGTATAAAACCACCCTACTGTATATAACTACCCTACTGTATATAACCACCCCACTGTATATAACCAACCACACAACTGTATATAACAACCCTTCTGTATATAACAACCCTTCTGTATATAACCAGCTTACTGTACATAACCACCCTTCTGTATATAATCACCCTACTGTATATATAACCACCACACTACTGTTTTATCCACACCCTACTGTATTTAACCACCCTACTGTACATAACCACCCCTCTGTATATAACCACCCTTCTGTATATAACCACCACACTACTGTATATAACCACCCTTCTGTATATAACCACCCTTCTGTATTTATCCACCCTACTGTATATAACCACCATACTGTATAAAACCACCCTACTGTATATAACCACCACACTACTGTATATAACCACCCTTCTGTATATAACTACCCTTCTGTATTTAACCACCATTCTGTATATAACCACCCTACTGTATATAACCACCACACTACTGTATATAACCACCCTTCTGTATATAACCACCCTTCTGTATTTAACCACCCTACTGTACATAACCACCCTGCTGTATATAACCAGCATACTACTGTATATAACCACCATACTGTATAAAACCACCCTACTGTATATAACCACCACACTACTGTATGTAACCACCAACCTACTGTTTTAACCACACCCTACTGTATATAACCACCCTTCTGTATATAACCACCCTTCTGTATTTAACCACCCTACTGTATAAAACCACCACACTACTATATATAACCACCCTACTGTATATAACCACCCTACTGTATAAAACCAACCTACTGTATATATCTACCCTACTGTATATAACCACCACACTACTGTTTGTAACCACCAACCTACTGTTTTAACCACGCCCTAATGTATATAACCACCCTTCTGTATATAACGACCCTTCTGTATATAACCACCCTCCTGCATATAACCACCCTACTGTACATAACCACCCTGCTGTATATAACCACCCTACTGTATATAACCACCCTCCTGCATATAACCACCACACTACTGTATATAACCACCCTTCTGTATTTAACCACCCTGCTGTATATAACCACCCTGCTGTATATAACCACCATACTACTGTATATAACCACCATACTACTGTATATAACCACCCTTCTGTATATAACCACCATACTACTGTATATAACCATCCTTCTGAATATAACCACCCTTCTGCATATAACCACCCTTCTGTATATAACCACACTACTGTATATAACTACCATTCTGCATATAACCACCATTCTGTATATAACCACCCTACTGTATATAACCACCACACTACTGTATATAACCACCCTACTGTATATAACCACCACACTACTGTATGTAACCACCCTTCTGTATTTAACCACCCTACTGTACATAACCACCCTTCTGTATATAACCACCATACTACTGTATATAACCACCATACTACTGTATATAACCACCCTTCTGTATATAACCACCATACTACTGTATATAATCACCCTTCTGAATATAACCACCCTTCTGCATATAACCACCCTTCTGTATATAACCACACTACTGTTTATAACCACCCTTCTGTGTATAACCACCCTTCTGCATATAACCACCCTACTGTATATAACCACCACACTACTGTTTATAACAACCCACATTTACATTACCACTACCCTACTGTACCTAACCACCCTTATGTATCAAACCACGATACGGTATATAACCACCCTACTGCATATAATGACCCTACTCTATATAACCACTCTACAGCATATAACCTCCAACCTACTGTATATAACCACTCAGTACTGTATATATCCAGCCTATTGTATAAAACGACACTACTCCATATAACCACCCAGCTGTATATAACCACACGTCAGTATATAACCACCACCCTTCTGTATAAACCACCAGCCTTCTGCATATAACCACCATCCTAATGTATATAACCACTATACTGTATATAGCCACCATACTACTGTATATAACCACTCCCTACTGTCTATAACCAGCCTACTGTATATAACTACCCTACTGTATTTAACCAAGCTCCCAGTCAGGAAGAAAGAGAGCAGTCCTCTGCTGCATAACCCACATCACCCTACTACCCAGATCACGACTTAACTCCTGGGCCTGCCCATGAATATTAAAGCTGCACACAGGCTCAGGTTGACCGCAAAGACCAGTGTATTAGATCATTCCTCCAAGTTCAAAAGCCTCTTACCATCAAACGGAATGCAGGTCTGAAGCAATTTACAGGAGGAGCGTGAGGGTGGAGGAGGGAGGGAGAGGGTGGAGGACGGAGAGTGAGGGTGGAGGAGGGAGGGAGAGGGTGGAGGACGGAGAGTGAGGGTGGAGGAGGGAGGGAGAGGGTGGAGGACGGAGAGTGAGGGTGGAGGAGGGAGGTAGAGGGTGGAGGACGAGGTAGAGGGTGAAGGAGGGAGGGAGAAGGTGGAGGATGGAGAGTGTGGGTGGAGGAGGGAGGGAGAGGGTGAGGGACGGAGAGTGAGGGTGGAGGAGGGAGGGAGAGCGTGGAGGACAAGGTAGAGGGTGAAGGAGGGAGGGAGAAGGTGGAGGACGGAGTGTGAGGGTGGAGGAGGGAGGTAGAGGGTGGAGGACGAGGTATAGGGTGAAGGAGGGAGGGAGAAGGTGGAGGATGGAGAGTGAGGGTGGAGGAGGGAGGGAGAGGGTGGAGGATGGAGAGTGAGGGTGGAGGAGGGAGGTAGAGGGTGGAGGACGAGGTAGAGGGTGAAGGAGGGAGGGAGAGGGTGGAGGACGAGTTAGAGGGTGGAGTAGGGAGGGAGAAGGTGGAGGAATGAGATAAAGAAGGATGAAGAAGGAGAAACACGGGAAGGTATTGGGCGTTAGACGTTTATAGAGACTGTACCTTGTACACTGTGACATTGGAATGAAGTTTTAGGAGATAATAGACTCGCATTGAGTTATTATTAACTAATAGATTGCAACAAAGATTAAACACACACACACACACACTTTACAAACCAATCATATTTGATGTATTCCATCTGACCTGAAGTAGTTTATACCTCCAGCGAAAACTCTTCAACATTCAAGTCAATCATTTACACATTCCATTGTAATAGCTAAAATACAAATCATTGATGGCTAGAGGCTATCGGCAGAGTTGAGCCTGAGATTCTGTACCATACACATCCCATACAGACATCCCTACCATACACAGATACGGCCCTATTATATACAGAGACATCCATACTATACAGACAGACATCCCTACTATACAAACAGTCAACCCTACTATACACACAGACATCCCTACTATACCGACAGACATCCCTCCTATACACATGGACAACCCTACTATACACAAAGACATCCCTCCTATACACATAGACATCCCTCCTATACACACAGACATCCCTACTATACACATAGACATCCCTCCTATGCACAGAGACATCCCTACTTTACACACAGACATCCCTCCTATACACAGAGACATCCCTCCTATACACATAGACATCACTCCTATACACACAGACATCCCTACTATACACATAGACATCCCTCCTTTACACAGAGACATCCCTACTTTACACACAGACATCCCTCCTATACACAGAGACATCCCTCCTATACACATAGACATCCCTCCTATACACACAGACATCCCTACTATACACATAGACATCCCTCCTATACACAGACACATCCCTCCTATACACACAGACACCCCTACTTTACACAGATACATTCCTACTTTACACAGAGACATTCCTACTTTACACAGATACATTCCTACTTTACACAGAGACATCCATACCCTACAGACAGACATCCCTACTATACAGAGACATAACTACTATATACAGAGACATCCCTCCTATACACACACATATATCCCTACTATACACACAGAAATCCCTTCTATACACAGAGACACCCCTACTTTACACAGAGACATTCCTACTTTACACAGAGACATCCATACCCTACAGACAGACATCCCTACTATACAGAGACATAACTACTATATACAGAGACATCCCTCCTATACACACACATATATCCCTACTATACACACAGAAATCCCTTCTATACACAGAGACACCCCTACTTTACACAGAGACATTCCTACTTTACACAGAGACATCCATACCCTACAGACAGACATCCCTACTATACAGAGACATCCCTCCTATACACACAGACACCCCTACTTTACACAGATACATTCCTACTTTACACAGAGACATTCCTACTTTACACAGATACATTCCTACTTTACACAGAGACATCCATACCCTACAGACAGACATCCCTACTATACAGAGACATCCCTACTATACACAGAGACATCCTTACTATACACATAGACATCCCTATCATACACACAGACATCACTATCATACACACAGACATCCCTATCATGCCCTACTATACATACAGACATCCTGACCATACACAGAGACGCACACAAACCTTATATCTCTCTGACATCACATAATCCCCATATGATTTGATATTTTTGATGGTAAATTGGATATGGTTTCAAATTCTCTTGATCAACACCAAAGTTGCAGCTATCCATTCATATTCATGTTAAATCCCTTGTAGAACCCCTTGAAGTAGTGACTGACAGAAGAGGAGATCAATAACAGCCCACCAGATAGTCAGCCTGTTGATCGAGAGAGAGCGAGAGAGAGAGCGAGAGCGAGAGAGAGAGAGAGAGAGAGAGAGAGAGAGACAGAGAGAGAGAGAGAGAGAGCGAGAGCGAGAGAGAGAGAGAGAGAGAGAGAGAGAGAGAGAGAGAGAGAGAGACAGAGACAGAGAGAGAGAGAGAGAGAGAGAGACAGAGAGAGAGAGACAGAGAGAGACAGAGACAGAGAGAGAGAGAGAGAGAGAGAGACAGAGAGAGAGAGACAGAGAGAGACAGAGAGAGAGACAGAGAGACAGAGAGAGAGACAAAGGCAGCGACAGTGAGAGTGAGAGACAGAAACATAGAGACAGAGAGAGACAGAGACAGAGAGATAGATAGAGAGTTAATGCCACACACACCTTACATCTTTATGACATCACAAAATCCCCAGTTCAATCCCACACATAGAGGACCCAATCATTTCCAGGTCCAGGGAAATGTACTAGTCTGTGGCGACCTAAATGCCAGAACTGGACAAGAACCTGACACCCTCAGCACACAGGGGGACAAACACCTACCTAGAGGTGACAGCATTCCCTCCCCCATACGTCCCCCTCGACACAACTATGACAACATAACCAACAAAAGCGGGTCACAACTCCTGCAGCTCTGTAGCACGCTGGGTATGGACATAGTCAATGGTAAACTTTCAGGGGACTCCTACGGTAGGTACACCTATAGCTCATCTCTTGGCAGTAGTACTGTAAACTACTTTATCACTGACTTCAACCCAGAGTCTCTCAGAGCGTTCACAGTCAGCCCACTGACAGATCACAGCAAAATCACAGTTTACTTGAACAGAGCAATATTCAACCATAAGGCATCAAAAACAAAGGAACTGAATAACATAAAGAAATGCTAAAGAGGGAAGGGAAGTAGTGGGGCGGCAGGGTAGCCTAGTGGTTAGAGCGTCGGACTAGGTACAAATCTGTCGTTCTGCCCCTGAACAGGCAGTTAACCCACTGTTCCTAGGCCATCATTGAAAATAAGAATTTGTTCTTAACTGACTTGCCTAGTAAAATAAAGGTAAAATTAAAAAAAATAAAATAAAACAATTAGGAAACAACAAATTCAAACCCATTTAGACAACTTCCTGGACAAAATGTTTTGCTGTAATAGTGAAGGTGTAAACTTGGCAGTAGAAAACCTAAAAGGTATATTTGACCTCTCAGTTTCCCTATCAAATCAAAAAAATGGAATGAACTACAGGACAAAATACAAACCCTCCAACCTAAAAAGGCCTGTGGTGGTGATGGTATCCTCAATGAAATGATAAAACATACAGACCACAAATTTTAATTGGCGATACATAAAACTCTTAAAATCATCCTCAGCTTTGGCATCTTCCCCAATATTTGTAACCAATGACTGATCACACCAATCCACAAAAGTGCAGAGAAATTTGACCCCAATAACTACCGTGGGATATGTCAACAGCAACCTTGGGAAAATCCTCTGCATCATCATTAACAGCAGATTGGTACATTTCCTCGGTGAAAACAATGTGCTGAGCAAATGTCAAATTGACTTTTTACCAAAATACCATATGACAGACCAAGAATTCACTCTGCACACCAAAAATGACTAACAAACAAACCAAAATAAAAGGCAAGTCTTCTCATGCTTTGTTGATTTCAAACAAGCTTTTGACTTAATTTGCCATTAGGGTCTGCTATACAAATTGATGGAAAGTTGTGCTGGGGGAAAAATATACAACATTATAAAATCCATGTACACAAACAAGTGTGCGGATCAAATTGGTACACATTTCTCTCCACAGGGCCGTGGGGTGAGGAAGGGAGGCAGCTTAATATTTTTTGCAGAATTCACAAAATGGGACAAACACGAAATTGAGGCTCTGCATGCAGAATTCAAGTACAACGTAAAACACCAAATAATAACCGCTAATTGTCAAAATCCAGAACAGAGATGTTAAATTCTACAACCACCTAAAAGGAATTGATTTCCAAACCTTCCATAACAAAGCCATCACCTACAGAGATATGAATCTGGAGAAGAGTCCCCTAAGCAAGCTGGTCCTGGGTCTCTGTTCACAAACACAAACACACCCCACAGATCCCCAGGACAGCAACACAATTAGACCCAACCAAATCATGACAAAACAAATAGATAATTACTTGACACATTGGAAAGAATTCACAAAAAAAAACAGAGTAAACTGGAATGCTATTTGGCCCTAAACAAAGAGTACACAGTTGGCAGAATACCAGACCACTATGACTGACCCAAAATTAAGGAAAGCTTAGACAATGCATAGACCCAGTGAGCATAGCCTTGCTATTGAGAAAGGCCGTCGAAGGCAGACCTGGCTCTCAAGAGAAGACAGGCTTCCCACAAAATGATGTGGAAACTGAGCTGCACTTCCTAACATCCTCCCAAATGTATGACCATATTAGAGACACATATGTCCCTCAGATTACACAGATCCACAAAGAATTTGAAAATAACCCAATTTTAATGAACTCCCATATCTACTGGGTGAAATTCCACAGTGTACCATCACAGCAGCAAGATTTGTGACCTGTTGCCACAAGAAAAGGGCAACCAGTGAAGAACAAACACCATTGTAAATAAAACCCATATTTATGTTTATTTATTTTCCCTTTTGTACTTAAACTATTTGCACATCACTACAAAACTGTATATAGACATAAGTGTAATGTTTATAGTTATTTTTTTTTTTTTCACCTTTGATTATTATCTATTTCACTTGCTTTGGCAATGTTAACATATGTTTCCCATGCCAATAAAGCCCATGAGAGAGACAGAAAGTTAGAGAGAGTCAGTCTGTTTACCTTCTGTCTAGTCACCACGGTAACTAACCTAATTTTAATCAATCATGTAGACTATGGATGTTGATAGAGAGAGAGAGGGCAAGAGAGAGAGAAAGCAAAAGATTGAAAGAGCGGATGAAAGCCCTCAATTCTTGAGGGACATACCTTAATATAATTGAATGGCTTTCTAAAGAGCTTTACATTGTGTAGAGGAAACATAGAGGCATGTGTATGTGTGTGTATGTGTGTTTGTCTGTGTGTGTGTGTATGTGTGTGTGTGTGTATGTGTCTGTGTATGTGTGTTTGTCTGTGTGTGTGTATGTGTGTTTGTCTGTGTCTGTGTATGTGTGTTTGTCTGTGTGTGTGTATGTGTGTTTGTCTGTGTGTGTGTGTGTGTATGTGTGTGTGTATGTGTCTGTGTATGTGTGTTTGTCTGTGTGTGTGTGTGTTTGTCTGTGTGTGTGTATATGCCTGTGTATGTGTGTGTATGTGTGTTTGTCTGTGTGTGTGTATGTGTCTGTGTATGTGTGTGTATGTGTGTTTGTCTGTGTGTGTGTATGTGTTTGTGTATGTGTGTGTATGTGTGTTTGTCTGTGTGTGTGTGTATATGTCTGTGTATGTGTGTGTATGTGTGTTTGTCTGTGTGTGTGTATGTGTGTTTGTCTGTGTGTGTGTATATGTTTGTGTATGTGTGTGTATGTGTGTTTGTCTGTGTGTGTATATGTCTGTGTATGTGTGTGTATGTGTGTTTGTCTGTGTGTGTATATGTCTGTGTATGTGTGTGTATGTGTGTTTGTCTGTGTGTGTGTATATGTCTGTGTATGTGTGTGTATGTGTGTTTGTCTGTGTGTGTGTATGTGTCTGTGTATGTGTGTGTATGTGTGTTTGTCTGTGTGTGTATGTGTCTGTGTATGTGTGTGTATGTGTGTTTGTCTGTGTGTGTGTATGTGTCTGTGTATGTGTGTGTATGTGTGTTTGTCTGTGTGTGTGTATGTGTCTGTGTATGTGTGTGTATGTGTGTTTGTCTGTGTGTGTGTATGTGTCTGTGTATGTATGTGTATGTGTGTTTGTCTGTGTGTGTGTATGTGTCTGTGTATGTGTGTGTATGTGTGTTTGTCTGTGTGTGTGTATGTGTCTGTGTATGTGTGTGTATGTGTGTTTGTCTGTGTGTGTGTATGTGTCTGTGTATGTGTGTGTATGTGTGTTTGTCTGTGTGTGTGTATGTGTCTGTGTATGTGTGTGTATGTGTGTTTGTCTGTGTGTGTGTATGTGTCTGTGTATGTGTGTGTATGTGTGTTTGTCTGTGTGTGTGTATGTGTCTGTGTATGTGTGTGTATGTGTGTTTGTCTGTGTGTGTATGTGTCTGTGTATGTGTGTATGTGTGTTTGTCTGTGTGTGTGTGTATGTGTATGTGTATGTGTGTTTGTCTGTGTGTTTGTCTGTGTGTGTGTATGTGTCTGGGTATGTGTGTGTATGTGTGTTTGTCTGTCTGTGTGTGTATGTGTCTGTGTATGTGTGTGTATGTGTGTTTGTCTGTGTGTGTGTATGTGTCTGTGTATGTGTCTGTATGTGTATTTGTCTGTGTGTGTGTATGTGTCTGTGTATGTGTGTGTATGTGTGTTTGTATGTGTGTTTGTCTGTGTGTGTATGTGTGTGTATGTGTGTTTGTCTGTGAGTGTGTGTGTATGTGTGTTTGTCTGTGTGTGAGTGTGTGAGTGTGTATGTGTGTGTTAGTGCGTGTGTGTGTGTGCTGATGCAGAGGGATGTGAGAGGGTGAGGTGGTGTGTATGTATGTGAGGAGTGAAGAAGAAGTACATCTTTAACCTCTTTCACACGGACACACACACGGACATACACACACAGACACATACATGCACACACACAACCATACATACACACAAACACACACATCATTAGGAGAATCAATGGTCTTGTTTTTTACAGAGTCTAGCCATGTGAAAAAACGAAAGAAACTCTGTCCTTCACTCTCGTTACCGGCAAAATAAATATAGTACAGCCAAGCATGATCAGACTGCAGAGAGAGAGAGGAGGAGGGAAAGAGGGGCAACACATTCAACGCAACACATTCATCCATTTTTCATAGCTCTTCACCGCAGCTGAACCTGGCAAACCGGTAAGAGGGAGAGAATGGGAGAGAGGGAGAGAAGGGGAGAGAGGGAGATAAAGGGAGAGAGAGGGAGAGAAGGGGAGAGAGGGAGAGAAGGGGAGAGAGGGAGAGAAGGGAGAGAGAGGGAGAGAAGGGGAGAGAGGGAGAGAAGGGAGAGAGAGGGAGAGAAGGGGAGAGCGGGAGAAGGGAGAGAGAGGAAGAGAAGGGGAGAGAGGGAGAGAGGGAGAGAAAAGGGAGAGAGAGGGAGAGAAGGGAGAGAGGGAGAGAAGGGGAGAGAGGGAGAGAAAGGGAGAGAGAGGGAGAGAAGGGGAGAGAGGGAGAGAAAGGGAGAGAGAGGGAGAGAAGGGGAGAGAGGGAGAGAAAGGGAGAGAGGGAGAGAAGGGAGAGAGGGAGAGAAAGGGGAGAGAGGGAGAGAAAGGGGAGAGAGGGAGAGAAGGGAGAGAAAGGGAGAGAGGGAGAGAAGGGGAGGAGGGAGGGAGAGAAAGGGAGAGAGGGAGAGAAAGGGAGAGAGAGGGAGAGAAGGGGAGAGAGGGAGAGAAAGGGAGAGAGAGGGAGAGAAGGGGAGTGAGGGAGAGAAGGGGAGTGAGGGAGAGAAGGGGAGTGAGGGAGAGAGGGGAGAAAGGGAGAGAGAGGGCCAGCAGGAGCCAGGGCTATGTGGACGAGAGGAGGGAATTCCTTTACTTCCACCCCTCAGCACAAACTTCCCCCTCTTTTTCCCAGGTCCTGTTTTGCATTCTTATTCATCATTTTTATTCATTTCAATTGATCGTTAGATGTGAGTCTGCCTCCTGCAATATAGCTTACGCTTCATTATAAACGCCAAGATTGAAAATTCCTTTGGATACTTGATTGATTAATTGATTGACATAGCTATGTACCATGTACTAATGTGTGATTAACAACATTGAGACTCATAATAACATGGCTTTTCATGGATCTGACTGTCAGACAGGTATACCACCTCATCCATCACTGTCACTAACGCCATGGCAAACACACACAGACAAAAACTACCCTGAGGGTGGGATTCAGAGGTCAAGGTGGTAGGTAGAAGCTAATCACAGGCTGAGAGAAAATCAGAACAAGTGAGGTGATTTGCTGTCCAAATAATTACAATGTAATTACTGTCCTCCACCAATCTTTAAGCAACAATAATCTCATTATACAGAGTTTGTACAGGAAGCTCATCCTGAGTTTATAAGGAAGTGCACTGGAGATGTTGTACCCACTGTGACTATTAAAACCTACCCTAACCAGAAACCGTGGATGGATGGCGGCATTCGCGCAAAACTGAAAGCGCGAACCACCACATTTAACCATGGAAAGAGTTCTGGGAATATGGCTGAATATAAACAGTGTAGTTATTCCCTTCCGCAAGGCAATCAAACGAGCAGAATGCTGGTACAGGGACAAAGTGGAGTCGTAGTTCAACAGCTCAGACACGAGACATATGTGGCAGGGTCTACAGGAAATCACAGACTACAAAAAGAAAACCAGCCATGTCACGGACACCGACGTCACGGTTCCAGACAAACTAAACACCTTCTTTGTCCACTTTGAGGATAATACAGTGCCACCATCGCTACCCGCTGACAAGGACTACACCCCCCTTCTTCTCCGTGGCCATCGTGAGTAAAACTTTTTAACGTTTTTACCCTCGCCTGGCTGCTGGCCAAGATGGCATCCCTAGCCACGTCCTCAGAGCATGCGCAGACAAGCTGGCTGGTGTGTTTACGGACATATTCAATCTCTCCTTATCCCAGTCTGCTGTCCCCACATGCTTCAATATGCTCAACATTGTTCCTTTACCCAAGAAGGCAAAGATAACTGAACTAAATTACTATCGCCCCGTAGCACTCATTTCTGTCATCATGAAGTGCTTTGAGAGACTCGTCAAGGATCACATCACCTCCACCTTACTGGACCCACTTGAGTTTGCATATCGCCCCAACAGGTCCACAGACAATGCAATCGCCTATCTGGACAAGAGGAATATCTATGTAAGAATGCTGTTCATTGACTCATCATCAAGCTAGAGGCCCTGGGTCTCAACCCCAATCTGTGCAATTGGGTCCTGGACTTTCTGACGGGCCACACCCAGGTGGTGAAGGTAGGAAACAACATCTCCACTTCGCTGACCCTCAACACTGAGGCCCCACAAGGGTGTGTACTCTGCCCCCGCCTGTATTCCCTGTTTACCCATGATTACGTAGCCATGTACACCTCCAAATCAATCATCAAGTTTGCAGATGACGCAAGAGAAGTGGGCTTGATTACCAACAATGACGAGACAGCCTACAGGGAGGAGGTGAGGGAACTCGGAGTTTGGTGTCAGGAAAACAAACTTTCACTCAACATCAACAAAACAATGGAGATGATAGTGGACTTCAGGAAAGAGCAGAGGGAGCACCCCCTATCCATATCGAAGGGACAACAGTGGAAAAGGTGGAAAGTTATATGATCCTTGGCATACACATCACAGACTAACTGAAATGGTCCACTCACACAGACAGTGTGGTGAATAAGCACCTCTTCAACCTAGGGAGGGTTTGGCATGTCACCCAAAACCCTGACAAACCCTTACAGATGCACAATCGAAAGCATCCTGTCGGACTGTATCACAGCCTGGTACGGCAACTGCACTGCCCTCAACCACAAGGCTCTCCAGAGGGGGCAAACTACTTACCCTCCATGACACTTACTGCAATGTCACAGGCAGGCTAAAAAGATCGTCAAGGACAACAACCACCCGAGCCACTGCCTGTTCACACCACCACTACCTGTTCACACCCGAGCCACTGCCTGTTCACACTGACACGGCGAGGTCAGTACAGGTGCATCAAAGCTGGGACCAAGAGACTCAAAAACAGCTTCTATCTCAAGGCCATCAGATCACTAACTCAGAGAAGCTGCTGTCTACATTGACACCCAATCACTGGCCACTTTAATAAATGCATCGCTCGTCACTTTAAACAATGCCACTTTAAGTAATGGCACTTTAAAAATGTTTATATATCTTGCGTTACTCATCTCATGTGTATACTGTATCTCATACCATCTATTACATCTTGCCTATGCCGCTCGGCCATCGCTCATCCATATATTTATGTGTACATATTCTCATTCACCCTTTTAGATTTGTGTGTATTAAGTAGTTGTTGTACAACCATTTCGCTCCACTTGCATTAACATCTGCTTACCATGTGTATGTGACCAATACAATTTGATTTATCAACAACACTCCAAGAAGACAAGATTGGAGAACACACACAAGATTTAATTAAACTCTTGAATAATACAAGTAATTATTTACAGTAGTACATTTGGCCTAATGAAATGTTTTGCTAACTACCATTTCCTGGCCTCTAACAGTGTGTGTGTGTGTGTGTGTGTGTGTGTGTGTGTGTGTGTGTGTGTGTGTGTGTGTGGACCTGGCCTCAGAGTGGAATTATAGATAACCTTTCAGATGCTAATTGTCTCCCTGCTGGCGGCCTCCATATCTTCCCAAGTCAATTATGCTAACACAACATTTGTGCTACAAAGTTGGATTTTAACCTGTGCACGGCCACAAAGGACACACAAGGAGAAGGATTTGGATAGAGAGAGATTACCACTGTATATACGATCATGTGTGTGCATGCGCACCCTTGTTTGTTTGTGTGTGTGCACTTTTGTGCTCGCATGTGTGCGTGTGAGAGAGTAGTGTAATTAAAGACTCTGATTACAACCTTACATCTTCCTCCATCCCTCTCTTCCTCTCCCTCTCCACATTGCAATGCCTCTTATTCATTAATAATGAGATGCATTAAAACAGGTTGGCCCTGGTGCCCTCACTTCTCTCACTGATTGCACTATAAACCTGTGTATGCTAGTGTCCAGACCATGAAATCCCTAATACAACACAGAACATTGCACAGACCTGTGTATTCTAGTGTCCTGACCATGAAATCCCTAATACAACACAGAACATTGCACAGACCTGTGTATTCTAGTGTCCTGACCATGAAATCCCTAATACAACACAGAACATTGCACAGACCTATGTATGCTATTGTCCAGACAATCGTATCCATTTTTTACATTTCATTAACCAGGTAGGCTAGTTGAGAACACATTCTCATTTACAACTGTGACCTGGCCAAGATAAAGCAAAGCAGTGCGACAGAAACAACAACACAGAATTACACATGGAATAAACAAGTGTACAGTCAATAACACAACAGAAACAAAAATAAGTATATATACAGTGTGTGCAAATGGCGTGAGGAGGTAAGGCAATAAATAGACCATAGTAGTGAAGTAATTACAGTTTAGAAGATTAACACTGGAGTGATAGATGACCAGATGGTGATGTGCAAGTAGAAATACTGGTGTGTAAAAGAGCAGAAAAGTACATTAAAACAATATGGGGATGAGGTAGATAGATTGGGTGGGCTATTTACAGATGGACTATGTACAGCTGCAGCGATCGGTTAGCTGCTCAGATAGTTGATGTTTAAAGTTAGTGATGGAAATGTAAGTCTCCAGCTTCAGCGATTGTTGCAATTTGTTCCAGTCACTGGCAGCAGAGAACTGGAAGGAAAGGCAGCCAAAAGAGGTGTTGGCTTTGGGGATGACCAGTGAGATATACCTGCTGGAGTGCGTGCTACGTGTTGTTATCGTGACCAGTGAGCTGAGATAAGGCGGAGCTTTACATAGCATAGACTTATAGATGACCTGGAGCCAGTGGGTCTGGTGACGAACATGTAGCGAGGACCAGCCGACAAGAGCCTACAGGTCGCAGTGGTGGGTGGCACTGTGATAGACTGCATCCAGTTTGCTGAGTAGAGTATTGGAAGCTATTTCGTAGATGATATCGCCAAAGTCAAGGATCGGTAGGATAGTCAGTTTTACTAGAGTAATTTGGCGGCGTGAGTGAAGGAGGCTTTGTCCATAATATAACACAATCCATTGTACAGACCTGTGTATGCGAGTGTCCAGACCATGATATCCCTAATATAACACAGTGAATTGCACAGGATGAATGGAGTGCCCATCAGACATAAGCCACTAGCCAAGCTGCAGAATTACTACAGATGAGAACAGGGAGACTTTTGCAGGATGGAGATGCCCTATCTCATTGTCGACGACCACAGTATAAATATCCACCTCTCTCTCTCTCTCCATCCTCCCTCGATCTAACCCTGTACTGTATGTATGTCCTTGCACAGTCAGCCGTTTCCACCCAATAGAGTCCTAAAGTAGCAATGCTTTGCTGATTGTCATGATCACAACCTGAATACAGCTAGTCCATGTGGGGAGGATCGAGAGTGGAATAAAATGTAATTTGCAAAGAGAGATGATGAGGGAGAGAAAAAATAAGATAGATTGAGAGAGAAAAAACAAGATAAGAGCAGCAACTTGGCGGCACCGAAAAACTGACAAGAGAGAAAAGGTGTTTAATGAAAGAGAAAACAGATATAGGGGAAATATAACGAAGGAGAAAGTGCGAGTGAGTTTGTGTTACATCATGGAGGATTTCATGACTGCTGGTTGCTTGTTACGCGTTGGCAGGTTTTGTCACACTGTTTGTCACTTGGTGTCATGTCACAAGTTGTTGTATCATTGACATGAAGCAGTATCATGGCAACCCTGATGTTGTAACAGCTGTTGGTGGAAGAAGGTGAGGACCAAAGTGCAGCGTGGTACGTGTTCATGATTGTTTCTTGACACTGAAAACTAAATACAAAAATAACAAAGGGAATAACCGAAACAGTCCTGAAAGGTGAAAAACAATGAACAGAAATCAACTACAATGAACAGAAATCAACTACCCACAAAACCCATGTGGGAAAAAGCTACCTAAGTATGGTTCTCAATCAGAGACAACGATAGACAGCTGCCTCTGATTGAGAACCACACCAGCCAAACAAGAAATACAAAACATAGAAAATGAACATAGAATGCCCACCCTAGTCACACCCTGGCCTAACCAAAATAGAGATTAAAAGCCTCTATGGCCAGGGCGTGACAGATGTGATGAACAGGGTTCGGGTGCGGTGTGCGCGTGTGTGTACATCTGACAATACATAGTCCATTAGGCTAAAATACTCGGCCTCCGTCCAGCAGTTCTTTCCATATAGATATAGAAATGACCTAAATCTCTATACAACATTCTAACCTCAATGAAGGAATAGCACATTAATATGTTAGTGGCTGGGCCATATAGAAAACAAACTCTGCAGCAAATCAGCACCCAAAACCACAGAAAACATTAGGGGAATGCTAGAAAAGACCTGCTGTGGACCTACTGTCACGACTCCGACCGAAGGTGGCTGCTCTTCCCGTTCGGTTGGCGCTCGGCGCTCGGCGTTGGCGGCCTACTAGCTGCCACTGATTCTTTTCTCCCCCTCCTTATGTGTTTATTGAGTACACCTGTTTTGAATTGGTTATAATTAGTGAGGCTTTATTAGTCAGCCGGCCCGCCTGGTTCTTTGTGCGGGATTGATTATTGTAACCCTGGTGTTTGCATTAGATGTACATGTTCGTGTACTTAGTGCTAGACTGTTTTCGTTTCCCTGTGTCTGGGGCATTTGGTTTGAGCCCCCGTAATTTGGTTGACCGTAGTTCACCGTGTGTGCATTAAAAAAGCACTTGATTGAACTCTGCTTTCCTGCGCCTGATTTCACCCTCACGACACCCAGGACCATACAGAATCCCGCACCAAGAACGAATGGAGTCAGCAGGAGCAGCGGCCAAACCTCTCCCATCGATGGAGGAACGGGTCCTACACCATACCACCGTTCTCCATCGGATCGGAACGGCTATGGATCAGGTGATGGAGAGAATGGACCGATGGGAGAGAAGTGGTCTCCTCTCGCCACCTTCGGCTCTCCCAGCTCAGGACTCCCCATCCCCCGGCTCCAGCGCTCTCCGTCTTACGCTCCCGAGGGTTTATGATGGAGCGGCGGCGGGGTGCCAGGGGTTCTTACTCCAGCTGGAACTGTACCTGGCCACCGTCAGACCCACTCCCTCGGGAGCGGAGAGGGTGAGTGTCCTCATCTCCTGCCTCACGGGTCGTGCTCTGGAGTGGGCGAACACAGTCTGGAATGGCCCAGACTCAGCGAAGGAGCACTACCCAGAGTTTTCCCACCGTTTCCGTGCCGTTTGACCACCCTCAAGATGGCCGAGCGGCGGGAGAACGACTATTCCATCTCAGGCAGGAGAAGAGGAGCGCCCAGGATTACGCGTTGGAGTTCCGGACCCTAGCAGCAGGATCTGGGTGGAACGACAGGGCCCTTATCGACCACTACTGGTGTAGTCCACGGGAGGACGTCCACAGGGAGCTAGCGTGTCGGGACACCGCTCTTTCCCTGGATGAGCTGATTGACATGTCCATCCAACTGGACAATCTGCTGACTGCCCGCGGGCGTTCGGAGAGGGTCCTGTGTGTTCCACCACCCAGCACCTCCACTCCCGTTCCGATGGAGTTGGGAGGGGCTGTGCCGAGGGGTACCGGAGGTGGAGGCTCCCCCTTCACCAGCTGTGGTCGGAGAGGACACACGGCCGATCGGTGCTGGGGCGGTCCGTCTGGGAGTGGAGATTGCAGGCGGAACACTTCTCGATCACCCCAAGTGAGTCAGCACCAAACTCACCCAGAATCTCCAGCTGGTCACATTTTTGTCTTGATTTTTTTTCTTACATTTTTCCCCTCTTCCCAGCATAGGGCGCTAGTCGATTCAGGCGCAGCTGGGAACTTTATGTATCGCGGACTCGCTCTTAAATTAGGTGTTCCGCTGGTGCCGATAGATTCTCCCTTTCCTGTGCACTCCCTTTGATAGCCGGCCATTAGGGTCAGGGGTGTTCAGGGAGACCACGGTTCCACTGGACATGGTAACGCAGGGTAATCATAGGGAGCGTATCAATCTCTATATTATTGATTTGCCTGCGTTTCCCCTGGTGCTAGGGATTCCCTGGCTGGCCCGGCACAATCCTAAAATTTCATGGAGACAGGTGGTTCTCCAGGGGGGGTCAGAGGAGTGTTCTGGAAGGTGTCTGGGAGTTTCCATTGGTGCCACATCGGTGGAGAGTCCAGACCAGGGTCCCACGGTGTGCATTCCCCCCGAGTATGCCGATTTGGCAATCGCTTTCAGTAAAAATAAGGCGACTAAATTACCACTACATCGACAGGGAAGGGACTGTGCGATAGATCTCTAGGTAAACGCTGTGCTTCCTAAGAGTCACGTGTACCCATTGTCCCAAGAGGAGACGTTGGCTATGGAGACATATGTCACGCAGTCTCTGGGACAGGGGTACATTCTGTCCTCCATCTCACCCATCTCCTCAAGTTTTTTTTGTGAAGAAAAAGGAGGGAGGCTTGCGTCCGTGTATTGATTATAGAGGTCTAAATGCCATCACAGTGGGGTTCAGCTACCCACTTCCTCTCATTGCTATGGCGGTGGAATCATTTCAGGGAGCGCAGTTCTTCACAAAATTGGATCTCAGGAGCGCGTATAGTCTGGTGCGTATTCGGAAGGGAGACGAGTGGAAAACCGCATTTAGTACCACATCGGGCCACTATGAGTACTGCGCCATGCCGTATGGGTTAAAGAATGCTCCAGCCGTTTTCCAATCCTTTGTAGACGATATTCTCAGGGACCTGCACGGGCAGGGAGTGGTTGTTTATATCGATGACATTCTGATCTAATCAGCCACTCACGCCGTGCATGTGTCTCTGGTAGGCAAGGTGCTTAGTTGATGGCTGGAGCATGACCTATACGTCAAGGCTGAGAAGTGTGTGTTCTCCAAACGAGCCGTCTCCTTTCTGGGTTATCGCATTTCCACCTCGGGGGTGGAAATGGAGGGTGACCGCATTAAGGCCGTGTGTAATTGGCCGACTCCGACCACGGTAAAAGAGGTGCAGCGGTTTTTGGGTTTTGCCAACTATTACCGGAGGTTTATCCGGGGTCTTGGCCAGATAGCGGCTCCCATTACCTCACTGCTGAAGGGGGGCCCGGTGCAGTTGCGGTGGTCAGCAGAGGCGGACGGAATTTTCAACAGGTTGAAGGCGTTCTTCACTGATGCACCCGTTTAGGCGCATCCGGACCCCTCTCTAGCATTCATAGTGGAGGTGGACGCGTCCGAGGCTGGGGTGGGTACCGTGCTATCACAGCGCTCGGGTACGCCACCACGTCAGGCAAGGTGGGCCATGTTTTTCACCCGATTCCAGTTCACGTTATCTTATAGACCGGGCTCCCAGAACGTGAAGGCGGACGCACTGTCCCATCTTTACGACACGGAGGATAGGTCCACCAAACCTACTCCCATCCTTACCGCCTCAAGGCTGATAACACCAGTGGTATGGGAGGTGGACTCGGATATCGAGCGGGCGTTACGGGCTGAACCCGCGCCTCCTCAGTGTCCGGCGGGGCGGAAATACGTGCCGCTTGGTGTTCGGGACCAACTGATTCGGGGGGCTCACGTCCTACCCTCCTCGGGTCACGCTGGGGTGAGGAGGACAGTGTGGAGCCTTCGGGGGAGGTATTGGTGGCCTACCTTGGCTAGGGACGTTAAGGTTTATGTCTCCTCCTGTTCGGTATGCGCCCAGAGTAAAGCTCCTAGGCACTTTCCTAGAGGGAAGTTACAACCCCTCCCCGTTCCACAACGGCCATGGTCTCATCTCTCCGTAGATTTCCTGACCGATCTGCCCCCGTCTCAGAGGAACACTAAGGTTCTGGTGATTGTGGATCGCTTCTCTAAGTCCTGCCATTGCCCGGTATCCCTACAGCCCTACAGACTTCGGAGTAATTATTCACCCATGTCTTCCGGCACTACGGGGTGCCGGAGGACATCGTTTCTGATCGGGGCCCCCAGTTCACGTCCCGAGTATGGAGGGCGTTCATGGAGTGTCTGGGGGTCCCGGTCAGCCTGACCTCCGGTTATCACCCCGAGAGTAAAGGGCAGGTGGAGAGAGTAAACCAGGAAGTGGGTAGGTTTCTGCGGTCGTATTGCCAGGACCGGTCAGGGGAGTGGGCGAGATACATCCCCTGGGCCGAAATGGCCCAGAACTCACTACGCCACTCCTCTACTAATGTGTCCCCCTTTCAGTGTGTGTTGGGGTACCAGCCGGGCCTGGCACCGTGGCATCCGAGCCAGACCGAGGGTCCTGCGGTGGAGGAATGGGTGCAGCGCTCCAAAGAGACCTGGAGGGCCGTCCAGGAATCCCTCCAACAAGCTAGTGGACGGCAGAAAAGGAGTGCTGACCGCCACCACAGTGAGGCCCCCGTGTTGAACCCGGGGGACAGGGTCTGGCTCTTGACCCGAAACCTGCCCCTCTACTTGCCCTGACGGAAGCTTGGGCCGCAGTGTGTAGGGTCCTTCAAAGTCCTGAGGAGAATAAACGAGATGTGTTACCGATTACAACTCCTTTCCTATTATCGTATTAACCCCTCGTTTCATGTGTCTCTCCTCAGGCCGGTGGTAGCTGGTCCCCTACAGGACGGTGAGGTGCCGGAGGTCCCTCCTCCCCCACTGGACATCGAGGGGTCCCCGGCGTATACGATACGGGCCATTCTGGACTCGAAAGGTCGGGTGAGTGACCTGCAGTACCTCATGGACTGGAAGGGTACGGTCCGGAGGAGAGGTGCTGGGTACCAGTGGGGGACATTTTGGATCCGTCAATGTTGAGGAATTTCCATCGCCTCCATCCGGATCGCTCTGCGCCTCGTCCTCCGGGTCGACTTCGAGGCCGGTGTGAGCCGCGCGTCAAGGGGGGGGGTACCGTCACGACTCCGACCGGAGGTGGCTCCCCTTCCCGTCCGGGTGGCGCTCGGCGGTCGTCGTCACCGGCCTACTAGCTGCCACTGATTCTTTTCTCCCCCTCCTTATGTATTTATTGAGTACACCTGTTTTGAGTTGGTTATAATTAGCTTTATTAGTCAACCGGCCCGCCTGGTTCTTTGTGTGGGATTGATTATTGTAACCCTGGTGTTTGCATTAGATGTACATATTTGTGTATTTAGTGCTAGACTGTTTTCGTTTCCCTGGGTCTGGGGCATTTGGTTTGAGCACCTGTAAGTGGGGTGACCGTAGTTCACCGTGTGTGCATTAAAAATGCACTTTATTGAACTCTGCTTTCCTGTGCCTGATTTCACCCTCACGACACCCAGGACCTTACACCTACCTTGACTGTGTGAGAAGCAGATAAAGTCCAAGTGCTGATGCTGAGTCATAATGTCCTCAAGGTATATAAAAACATTTAAATTAAAAAGACTGAAGGAAAGGGGGAGTGGGTGAGAGAGGGAGAGAAGGAGGAGAAGGAGGATGACGAGGAAGGAGTAAGAGAAGAAGAGGAAGGGTGGGTTCAAGAGGAAGAACTCATCTGAGGATGTGTAGTGGAGTACCAGGAAGAAAGGGGGATCCTAGGAAGGAGTTCCAAGAAGAAAGGGGTGAAGAGGGAAGAGGAGCAGAGAGGTTGGTGGGCTGTTTCATTCTCCATGAAACAAGCATATATAACACACACACACACACACACACACACACACACACACACACACACACACACACACACAGTCTGAAGCAAGCTGTGACAAGTCTTTGACTGCCCTTTGCTGTATACCCCTGTGGTGCTACATTGAGACGCATTCTGTCTTCTTCCCTGTCCTCCTCAGCTGCTTGGACATACTTCTCTCTTTAACAACTGACTTGGGATCAGAGCTTCCCGGAACCTACACTACATCAGGACATATTGCTCTCTTTAATTAACAGCTGACTGGGGAGTTTAACTCAACACTACATTAAGGGTTCTAAAGGACTGTAAGGTATGCTGGATTTGGTCCTAGACTGATTTCTACCTTTAAAATCAGGTGTGTGCACTCTTCAGCCAGGTGCAAAAACTTGACTTACCCAGTTGCAGCTCACTTTTTGGAAGCAAATTAATCGATTTTGTCTGTACTTTATATCGGCAATGAACATGTCACCCTCCCTAGGAGAGGGAGTGACCTCAACAATTTATTGTTAAAACGAGAGGCTGCCTGTATCGATAATTTGAAAACCCTTTCTTCCTTCAGTCTCAACGTAGACTTTGATCTGAAGCCATTCTTGTGATTATTGTTATTTTGCTATTCATTGTAAATGTTTGTAGGTCTATGTAGCCAAATTATATCTATGATCATATGCTATCATTCATGTTTTTTGAATGTTATTTTTACATCTGAGAATTAGCTAATGATATCGGGCTACACCTGGCCATGATTACAGACACCTGTGTGTGTCATTTGACACTATATAAACTAGTGGCCTGCAGTGTTTGTCTTTGTACCCTGATGAAGACAGCTTGTCTGTCGAAACATTGATAATTAGGTTATTCAATTATTGCATCTGAGCTCGTAGTGAGTCTCTCCTTTTCTTTTTCAAATGTTCTACTCTGTTAGCCAGCACCTCGCCTAAACAGATGTTCTACTCCGCTAGCCAGCACCTCGCCTAAACAGGTGTTCTACTCCACTAGCCAGCACCTCGCCTAAACAGGTGTTCTACTCTGCTAGCCAGCACATCGCCTAAACAGGTGTTCTACTCTGCTAGCCAGCACCTCGCCTAAACAGGTGTTCTACTCCACTAGCCAGCACCTCACCTAAACAGGTGTTCTACTGTGCTAGCCAGCACTTCGCCTAAACAGGTGTTCTACTCCACTAGCCAGCACTTCGCCTAAACAGGTGTTCTACTGTGCTAGCCAGCACCTCGCCTAAACAGGTGTTCTGCTCTGCTAGCCAGCACCTCGCCTAAACAGGTGTTCTACTCCACTAGCCAGCACTTCGCCTAAACAGGTGTTCGACTCTGCTAGCCAGCACCTCGCCTAAACAGGTGTTCTACTCTGCTAGCCAGCACCTCGCCTAAACAGGTGTTCTACTCTGCTAGCCAGCACCTCGCCTAAACAGGTGTTCTACTCCACTAGCCAGCACCTCGCCTAAACAGGTGTTCTACTCTGCTAGCCAGCACATCGCCTAAACAGGTGTTCTACTCCACTAGCCAGCACTTCGCCTAAACAGGTGTTCTACTCTGCTAGCCAGCACCTCGCCTAAACAGGTGTTCTACTCCACTAGCCAGCACCTCGCCTAAACAGGTGTTCTACTCTGCTAGCCAGCACCTCGCCTAAACAGGTGTTCTACTCTGCTAGCCAGCACATCGCCTAAACAGGTGTTCTACTCCACTAGCCAGCACTTCGCCTAAACAGGTGTTCTACTCTGCTAGCCAGCACCTCGCCTAAACAGGTGTTCTACTCCACTAGCCAGCACCTCGCCTAAACAGGTGTTCTACTCTGCTAGCCAGCACCTCGCCTAAACAGGTGTTCTACTCTGCTAGCCAGCACCTCGCCTAAACAGGTGTTCTACTCTGCTAGCCAGCACATCGCCTAAACAGGTGTTCTACTCTGCTAGCCAGCACATCGCCTAAACAGGTGTTCTACTCCACTAGATTTTCACCTCCAGTACCTGGAAACAGCCAGCACCTCGCCTAAACAGGTGTTCTACCCTGCTAGCCAGCACCTCGCCTAAACAGGTGTTCTACTCTGCTAGCCAGCACCTCGCCTAAACAGGTGTTCTACTCTGCTAGCCAGCACATCGCCTAAACAGGTGTTCTACTCCACTAACCAGCACCTCGCCTAAACAGGTGTTCTACTCCACTAGCCAGCACCTCGCCTAAACAGGTGTTCTACTCTGCTAGCCAGCACCTCGCCTAAACAGGTGTTCTACTCCACTAGCCAGCACCTCGCCTAAACAGGTGTTCTACTCTGCTAGCCAGCACCTCGCCTAAACAGGTGTTCTACACTGCTAGCCAGCACCTCACCTAAACAGGTGTTCTACTCTGCTGGCCAGCACTTCGCCTAAACAGGTGTTCTACTCTGCTAGCCAGCACCTCGCCTAAACAGGTGTTCTACTCTGCTAGCCAGCACCTCGCCTAAACAGGTGTTCTACTCCACTAGCCAGCACCTCGCCTAAACAGGTGTTCTACTCCACTAGCCAGCACCTCGCCTAAACAGGTGTTCTACTCCACTAGCCAGCACCTCGCCTAAACAGGTGTTCTACTCCACTAGCCAGCACCTCGCCTAAACAGGTGTTCTACTCCTCTAGCCAGCACCTCGCCTAAACAGATGTTCTACTCCATCAGCCAGTCCCTGGACTAAACAAGTGTTCTACTCTGCTAGTCAGTACCTGGACTAAACAGGTGTTCTACTCCTCTAGCCAGCAGCTGGCCTAAACAGATGTTCTACTCCAATAGCCAGTACCTGTACTAAACAGATGTTCTACTCCTCTAGCCAGTACCTGGACTAAACAGATGTTCTTCTCCACTAGCCAGTACCTGGACTAAACAGATGTTTTACTTTATTAGCCAGCACCTGGCCTAAACAGATGTTCTACTCCTCTAGCCAGCACCTGGACTAAACAGATGTTCTACTCCACTAGCCAGTACCTGGACTAAACAGATGTTCTTCTCCACTAGCCAGTACCTGGCCTAAACAGATGTTCTACTCCACTAGCCAGTACCTGGACTAAACAGATGTTCTTCTCCACTAGCCAGTACCTGGACTAAACAGATGTTCTACTCCACTAGCCAGTACCTGGACTAAACAGATGTTCTACTCCACTAGCCAGTACCTGGACTAAACAGATGTTCTACTCCTCTAGCCAGTACCTGGACTAAACAGATGTTCTACTCCACTAGCCAGTACCGGGACGAAACAGATTTTCTACTCCAGTAGCCAGTACCTGGACTAAACAGATGTTCTACTCCACTAGCCAGTACCTGGACGAAACAGATGTTCTACTCCTCTAGCCAGTACCTGGACTAAACAGGTGTGCATTCTTTTTGCCTCCAGATCACTCTTCAGTAAGTAACAGCAGTAACATGACTCATACAGTAAGTCAAGGAATGCATTTCATTTGAACTTATTTCTTGCCAAATAATCAAGGCCCCTGTTTTTGCATCTACTTGGAGAAAGCAAACCAGTGTTGCTATGACTATATACAATTATAACCAGACGTGATAAGAACCATTTTCTACAAACACTTAAATTGGAGACTTGCAATAATCTTCTCCATTTTATTTTTAGGCATCTCTCATACATCCTATCATACAAAAGCTCTCATTGGTTAGTGTTGGCATGGTTCCCTGTGTCTGTTGTGATGGTGGCCATGCAAGAAATTCATCAATTAAAGCTAAACGTGTGGATGGAAGCCATGGACTGACAGTGATCTGTGTCATCGTTATGGAAACACTGATGGATTGCCGCAAATGAGCGAACATTCAGAACAAATCGGAAACAAACCAGAACAAGAGAGAAGGAAAATAATGTTGCTGCTCAACGGCAACGGCATCATCCTCCTCCTCCTCCCCCTCCTCCTCCTCGTCATCATCATCATGTAGAGACCATGTGGATGTCACGTTCTGACCTTAGTTCTTTTATTATGTCTTTGTTTTAGTATGGTCAGGGTGTGAGTTGGGTGGTTTGTCTATGTTAGTTTTTCTATGATTTGCTATTTCTGTGTTTGGCCTGGTATGGTTCTCAATCAGAGGCAGCTGTCAATCGTTGTACCTGATTGAGAACCACATTTAGGGAGCCTGTTGTGTGTCTGCACCAGCCAGAACTGTTTTCGGTCATTCTCTTTGTTTGTGTTGTTATTATTGTTATTATTCTCTTTGTTTGTGTTGTGTTCATTTAATAAATATGGACACATAACACGCTGCACCTTGGTCCTCCTCTTCTTCTACCATCGATGACCGTTACAGTGGAGCCTATAGAATAGTCAGGTAGATGTTCATGGTTCTATCAACCCATTACATTACAATTACCATCCAATCAGGAGAGTGCACTGTAACCAATCCGATGTTATGATCAAAGGTATGCACATACAGCACGGCCTCTCTGTCTGTTTCTATAGAGATAATGCACTGCCTCTGTCTGTTTCTATAGAGATAATGGAAGTGCAGCTGGGTGGTTTGTTATAGAGAAAATGGCAGAGTTGAGGAAGAGAAAGTGAAAGAGGGGGAGAGAGAGAGATAAAGAGAGGAAGAAATAGAGAGAGAAAAAGTCAGTAAGAGAGACAGAGAGAGAGCGAGAGAGGACAAGGACAACAAAAATGCATGAATGCAGATAAGAATCAGTGCTAAAAGCAACCTAGATGAATATGGTAGTGACACATACACTCCGGTAATGCCAGAATCCCCGCTCCAATCAGCACTGACATGACATCAACTAGTGGGAGCTTATATTTCTCCAGTTTCACACATGTAGCAGTGTGTAACCTTTACAAGTGTTTGGTGTTAAATGGAATTGTGTTTATGGCATATCCCACTCACCTGAGACACCCTCAGAGAGTGGGGACACAGTCAGGAATCAGCAAATTGTTGATGGTGACCCTGGAGCAATGAGAGTTAAGTGCAGAGCAACAGATATTTCACCTTGTCAACTCATAATTTGAACAAAGAAACTTTCAGTTAGAGGCCCAATAACCACTAGGCTACCTGCCACCGAAGACTTTCAAATCTCTTTCCAAGTCCACTCCAGGACACCCCGCTTCTCCCCAATTATTCCCATTTTTTATGTTATATGATGCTATGTACACATTACATTGTAATTAGTATAGCACAAAACTCCCTCTCTCTAGCTCCCTCCTTCTCTCTCTACCTCCCTCCTTCCCTCCCTCCTTCTCTGTCTACCTCCCTCCTTCTCTGTCTACCTCCCTCCTTCCCTCCCTCCCTCCCTCTTCCTTCCTCTACTTCCTCCTTTCTGTGTTTTGTGTAGGCATGTAGTTAGGCTTCTTGGAATGTTGTTAAGCTGATTAAGTGTTGTGTTTTGATGTGCGCTCCACGGCTCGAGGAACCATAATGAGAACATGATGAAAGACCATCTGATAAGTCCTGGTAGCAAGGGAACAAGAGAGAGATTAGAAAGAGGAGTGGTCTGGGAGGGTGAGTGTAAGACTCCTTCATCTCTCTGGGGAAAAACAGAGACCCATTATTAAGGAGTGGGAGAGAGATAGTCCATGTAGAGTGAGGTTCATTTGCAAATAAAAAAATAAAAAAGGGGATACCTAGTCAGTTGAAATGTGTCTTTCCCATTTAACCCGACATCTCTGAATCAGAGAGGTGAGGAGGGCTGCCTTGATCAACATCCACATCTTTGGTGCCCGGAGACCAGTGTGACACATACACTGCCTTTCCCAGGAGCATATCAACAGATTTCAACCATGTCAGTTCAGGGAGTCGATCCAGCAAACTTTCGGTTACTGGCCCAACACTGCCACCCACCAGGCTACCTGCCAGGCTACCTATGTCTTTTTGAGCGTGTAAACGTGTGTGCATGCGTGTGTGTGTCTGGGGTGTGTGTGTGTGTGTGTGTGTGTGTGTGTGTCTGTTGTGTGTATCTGGTGTGTGTGTGCCATTAGTCCTGATAGTGTAATAATGAGAGACTATTATCTAGGTTGAGGAGGGCTGAGTAATCCCAGTGATGGTACTAGCTATATCAGAGACCAAGGGACTCTCTCTCTCCTTCTTTCTCTCTCTCCATTCATCTTTATTGTCATCCCTCTATCGCTATCTCGCTCATAACAGCCCAGACCTAATGATGATGAAGCCTTGGCCTCAGCAGAGGAGTCAGCACACACACACACAGTAGCTCACTCCCCACTCTTCTCGCACGCACGCACACACACACACACCTGACTGCCTGGATAAGCCTCCCTACGGGGCCTGGCTCTCTGGCTCCATGAGAACAGCCCAGACTAGACTAAAGCTGTCTGACGATCGATCAGAGATGGGGGGGGGGGTGTGTATGTAAGAGTGTGTGTATTAGAGATGAGATGGAGAAAGATGGAGAAAATAATAAATGGAGGGAATAAGAGACGAAAGGAGAGAAAGCTAGAGGTGGGCGGGAACAGAGAAGAGAAAGGGAGAGAGGGTGAGATCACAAATAGTTGTAGCAAAGCAAACCAGCAGGAATTGATTTCAACTCAGAATAGTAGACAGGGAGAGGGAAAATGTGAGTAGGGTTAGGGGGGTTGTGTGTGTGTGTGTGTGTGTGTGTGTGTGTGTGTGTGTGTGTGTGTGTGTGTGTGTGTGTGTGTGTGTGTGTGTGTGTGTGTGTGTGTGTGTGTGTGTGTGTGCGTGCGTGCGTGCGTGCGTGTCCACTCCCAAGTTTGAGTGTATTGATTTGAGTTTGTCTGATTTAGACACACGCTCTCTTCCTTTCAACACAGAAAGAGGAGAAGCGGATGAAGCCTAAGTCAATGGCAGAATAGATTTCAAAGCCAGGTCTTTCCAAGAAAGCTTGAACAGAAGCTATAGCCTGACTAGCTAACTCAGGAATTCACAACACTCTATTTCAACCTTCCATTGGAGTAGATTGGCAGACATGAGACTTGCAGAAGCAGAAGATAACAGGAACTGTGTATTAGGATTGGAGGTAGAGGAATCTGATCCTAGATCTGCGGTTAGGGGGCATTGTAACCGAGAGAGTTCTGAAAACATCATATGAGAGTTTACAAATGTAGGATCTTAATTTGATCACCCTGTTGTGTGAGAAAGTTCCTACCCTGCAAGAAATACAAACTTCTAGGTTATTATGCTGCGATTGTCACGACTTCCGCCGAAGTCGGCTCCTCTCCTTGTTCGGGCGGGTTTCAGGGCATGTTTTGTGCGTAATTGTTTCATGTGAAGTGGTGTTAGTATACGTGCTTTACTTTTATGCTCTGTTTTTTGAGCTTGTTTGATTTATGTAGTGCTCTCGTTTTTGGAACTATAATAAAAGTGTGCCTGTTCACTACACTCTGTTCTCCTGCACCTGACTTCATCTCCAATACACCATTGTGATTAAGATCTCAGATCTGTAGGATGACGTAAATTGCCACCACATTGATTCCCTCTTCAAATCTTACCCTACAAGTTCTGGACTATCAATGGTTTTCTGTTCTAGCTGAAAATGAATTGTACCCACCTGGTGCCCAAGGTCTAAATTGAGTAGAGGGGAAGAATTTTTGCAAAAGCAATGGAACTGGCAATAAAAATTAGACATTGAAATGTTCTAAATGTTATGCTAGGACCAGGGTGACCAGTGACGTGACAGTAGCCTTCTACTCCTTGCTAAACGTGTCATGATGACAGGGCTCCTTTTGACTTAATCAGCCGTAGAGATTTTTTTTAAGGAGAGTCACGAGGGGGAGGTGTGTGTCCGTGAGAGAGAGAGCGAGAGAGAGAGAGCGAGAGAGAGAGAAACAGAGAGAGTGAGAGAGAAAGAGTGAGAGAAAGAGAGAGAGAGAGAGAGGGGGTTAGAGAGGACGAGAGAGAGAGAGAGAGAGAGAGAGAGAGAGGGTTAGAGAGGAAGAGAGAGAGAGAGAGAGAGAGAGAGAGAGAGAGAGAGAGAGAGAGGGGGTTAGAGAGGACGAGAGAGAGAGAGAAAGAGAGAGAGAGAGAGAGAGAGAGAGAGAGAGAGAGAGAGAGAGAGAGAGAGAGACAGAGCAACGGAGGAGACAGAGCAAGTGCATGCATCAACAGCAACCTTGGGAAAATCCTTTGCATTATCATTAACACCAGACTCGCAAAAAAACAATGTACTGAGCAAAATGTCAAATTGGCTTTTTACCAAATTACTGTACGACAGACCACGTATTCACCTTGCACACCCTAATTGACGAACAAACAAACCAAAACAAAGGCAGTGTCTTCTCTTGCTTTGTCGATTTCAAAAAAGCTTTTGGCATGAGGGTATGCTATACAAATTGATGGAAAGTGGTGTTGGAGGAAAAAGGTAAAACACTACACATACCTCAACGTCAGTGCCACAGGTAACTTCCACAAAGCCGTGAACCATCTGAGAGACTAGGCAAGAAGGGCCTTCTACTCTATCAAAAGGAGCATAAAATTTGACATACCAATTAGGATCTGTCTAAAAATACCCATTGCCCTTCATGGTTGTGAGGTCTGGCGTCTGCTCACCAACCAAGAATTCACAAAATGGGAGAAACACCAAATTGAAACCCTGCATGGAGAATTCTGCAAAAATATCCTCTGTGTACACAATTAAAGACCAAATAATGCATGCAGAGCAAAATTAGGCCGATACCCGCCAATTATCAACATCCAGAAAAGAGTTGTTCAATTCTACAACCACCTAAAAGGAAGCTATTCAAAAACCTTCCTTAACAAAGCCATCACCTACAGAGAGATTAATCTGGAAAAGAGTCCCCTAAGCAAGCTGGTCCTGGGGCTCTGTTTACAAACACAAACAGAGCCCACAGAGCCCCAGGACAGCAACACAATTAAACCCAACCAAATAATGAGAAAACAAAAATAGAATTTACTGACACATTGGAAATACTGAATTAACCAAAAAAATAACAAACTAGAACGCTATTTGGCCCTAAACAAAGAGTACACAGTGACAGAATACCTGACCATGTTCAGTGAGCATGGCCTTGCTATTGATAGAGGTCGCTGTAGGCAGGCCTAGCTCTCAGGAGAAGAAAGGCTATGTTACAGTGCCCCACAAAAGTGAGGTGGACACTGAGATGCACTTTCAAACCTCCGACTGGACACATAACTGCTATTCTAACCATTATTCATCATGACTTGGAGAGGCAGGTAGCCTAGCAGTTAGAGTGTTGGGTCGGTAACCAGAAAGGTTGCTGGATCGAATCCCTGAGCTGACAAAGTAAAAATCTGTCATTCTGCCCTTGAACAAGGCAGTTAACCCACCGTTCCCCAGTAGGCTGACAATGTAAATAAGAATTTCTTGTTAACTGACCTGGCCTTCTTTATTTGCCGGTTTGTGTGTGTGTGTGTGGTGTGTGTGTGTGTGTGTGTGTGTGTGTGTGTGTGTGTGTGTGTGTGTGTGTGTGTGTGTGTGTGTGTGTGTGTGTGTGTGTGTGTGTGTGTGTGTGTGTGTGTGTGTGTGTGTGTGCGTGTGTGTGTGTGTGCGTGTGTGTGTGAGTGTGTGTGTGTGTGTGTGTGTGTGTGTGTGTGTGTGTGTGTGTGTGTGTGTGTGTGTGTGTGTGTGTGTGTGTGTGTGTGTGTGTGTGTGTGTGTGTGTGTGTGTGTAGTTTATTGTTTGTGTCTTCGATGCAGCAGATAGATCAGGTAGCGTGAGCTCATGAAAAACTTAATGAAATAGGATTTAGACGCAAGCGCACACACTAGGCACTATGAAATCTCATTAATGTGCATTACTCTATTTGTGGGAGGATTTAGTTTTGAGAATATTATATTAAAAACTAATCTGGCTGCTTTCAGACAATTATTTGTCTTTATCCTGCACATTAGAACAGACCTCTTTCAAATGTAAACTCTGAGTTAATGTTTGGGGCGGCAGGTAGCCTAGTGGTAAGAGTGTTGGGCCAGTAACCCAAAGGTTGTTCGAATGAATCCCTGAGCTGACAAGGTAAAGATCTGTCGTTGTGCACCTGAACAAGGCATAACCCACTGCTCCTAGGCCGCCATTGTAAATAATAATTTGTCCATAACTGACCTGCCTAGTTTAAAAAAAGGTATAAAAAATGTGGGATCGTCTGATTATGATGACATTAGTGACTATCCTATCACTATCTGATGAGAAATGCTGTGTGTGTGTGTGTGGCCAGGTCATCTGCCAGTTAATTCAGCTGCGGCCTCTCCAGCCCCATGGACTCCTGCTCTGTCACTACAAAGAAGTTATGTTTACTTCAGTACAGACTCTTACCATGACATAACTACAACTCTGTGTGTGTGATATACCTCAACAATGGCTACAGCTGAACAGCGGCTATAGCTAAACAGTGTCTATAGGTGAACAGCGGCAATAGCTCAGCAATGGCTATAGCTCAACAATAGCTATACCTCAACAACAGCTATAGCTCAACAATGGGTAAATCTCAACAAAAGGTATAGCTCAATAATAGCTATAGCTCAACTATAGGTATAGCTCAACAACAGCTATAGCTCAACAATGGCCATACCTCAACAACAGCTATAGCTCAACAATGGGTAAATCTCAACAAAAGGTATAGCTCAATAATAGGTATAGCACAACAATAGGTATAGCTTAACAACAGCTATAGCTCAACAATGGGAAAATCTCAACAAAAGGTATAGCTCAACAATAGGTATTGCTCAACAATAGGTATAACTCAACAATATTTATAGCTCAACAATGGCTATAGCTCAACAATGTCTATATCTCCACAATGGCTATAGTGCAACAATGACTATATCTCCACAATGGCTGTAGCTCAACAATGGCTATATCTCAACAATAGCTATAGCTCAACAATGACTATATCTCCACAATGGCTGTAGATCAACAATGGCTATAGCTCAACAATAGCTATAGCTCAACAAAGGCTATAGCTCTACAATAGCTATAGCTCAACAATTGGTATAGCTCAACAATAGCAATAGCTCAACAATGACTATATTTCAACAATGGTTATAGCTCAACAATGGCTATATCCCCACAATGGCTATAGCTCAACAATGGCTATAGGTGAACAGAGGCTATAGCTCAACAAGGGCTATAGCTCAACAATTGCTTTAGCTCACCAATGGCTATAGTCCAACAATGTCTATAGCTCAACAATAGCTATAGATCAACAATAGCTATAGCTCAAGAATAGGTATAGCACAACAACAGCTATAGCTCATCAATGGCTATAGCTCAACAATAGCTATACCTCAACAATAGCTATAGCTCAACAATAGCTTTAGCCCAACAATAGCTATAGCTCAACACTGGGTAAAGCTCAACAATAGATATAGCTCAACAAAAGGTCAAGCTCAACAATAGATATAGCTCAACAATAGGTATAGCTCAACAATAGCTATAGCTCAACAATAGCTATATCTCAACAATGAATATAGCTCAACAATGGCTTTAGCTCAACAATGGCTATATCTCAACAATGGCTATAGTGCAACAATGACTACATCTCTACACTGGCTGTAGCTCAAAAATGACTACATCTCAACAATTATGGCCAAACAGTTTTGGAGGAGGACATTTCTCCAAAAAGTACGATCTTTGTCCCCCCATGTGCTGCAAACCGTCCTTTTTTAGGCAGTTTTGGAGCAGTGGCTTCTCCTAGCTGAGCTATAGCTCAACAAAGGATGTAGCTCAACAATAGCTATATCTCAACAATAGATATAGCTCAACAATGACTGTATCTCCACAATAGTTATAGCTCAACAATGACTATATCTCAACAATAGCTATAGCTCAACAAAGGATGTAGCTCAACAATAGCTATATCTCAACAATAGCTATACCTCAACAATGACTATATCTCCACAATAGCTATATCTCAACAATGAATATAGCTCAACAATGGCTTTAGCTCAACAATGGCTATATCTCAACAATGGCTATAATGCAACAATGACTACATCTCTACACTGGCTGTAGCTCAAAAATGACTACATCTCAACAATAGCTATAGCTCAACAAAGGATGTAGCTCAACAATAGCTATATCTCAACAATAGATATAGCTCAACAATGACTATATCTCCACAATAGCTATAGCTCAACAATGACTATATCTCAACAATAACTATAGCTCAACAAAGGATGTAGCTCAACAATAGCTCACATAGCTACAAGGCAGCAACCCTCATCCCCAAACCAACCACTACCCAAACAAACCTTACCACCACCTGTATACCAGATTCAACATGCTCTGCTTACACCTAATGGTCAAAGCTCAAAAACAACACTAGACACTATGTACACAAAGCTTTTACTATGTCATTCTGGAATATACAAGGTCTGACGTCATTGCCTTTGGCAACAATGACTATAACTCCACAATAGCTATATCTCAACAATAGCTATACCTCAACAATAGCTATATCTCAGCAATAGCTATATCTCAACAATAGCTATACCTCAACAATAGCTATATCTCAACAACAGCTATAGCCAGGAGCCCACTCAATAACACTCATTACCAATAGGCAGTTATACAACATAAACATTCTGAACTGTATGAGCACAAGTGTGTGTCTTCTTAAAATGTTGTGTGAATATGAGTTTCTATTTTTTTAAGGCTTGTATTGGAATGGAACATGATGTGTGTGTGTGGGTACGTACAGTTGAAGTCGGAAGTTTACATACATCTTAGACAAATACATTTATACTCAGTTTTTCACAATTCCAGAAGTTTAATCCCAGTAAAAAATCCCCTGTTTTAGGTCAGTTAATAGGATCACCACTTTATTTTAAGAATGTGAAATGTCAGAATAATAGCAGAGAGATTTCTTTCAGATTTCTTTCAGCTTTACTAGGGTTTACTTTGTTTACTATGGTGCTTTTTGGCTCTCTGACAATGTTGGCTGTATTCACAACAAGTGTACTTCTAAAATTGTGTCACTAAACAACAACACAGAAGAGTTATTTTTCAAAAATGGAATTTGGATTTTGCATTTTCTCTGGCTTTTGGCCAGCACAAACACAAACATATCCCCAGGACACAAGAACATTTTCTTTCACATTCCCAGTGTGTCAGAAGTTACATACACTCAATTAGTATTTGGTAACACTGCCTTTAAATTGTTTAATAACTTGGGTCAAACGTTCTGGATAAGAGCGTCTGCTAAATGACTTAAATGTAAATGTAAAATGTAAATGTATATAGCTCAACAATAGCTATAGCTCAACAATGACTATATATCAACAGTGGCTTTAACGCAACAATGGCTATAGCTCAACAATGACTATATCTCAACAATGGCTATAGCTAAACAATAACTATAGCTCAACAATGGCTATAGCTCAACAATGGCTATAGCTCAACAATAGCTATAGCTCAACAATGACTATATCTCAACAATGGTTAAAGCTCAACAAAAGCTATATCTCAACAATAGCGATAGCTCAACAACGGCTATAGCTCAACAATGGCTATAGCTCAACAATGGCTATATCTCTACAGTAGCTATAGCTCTACAGTAGTTATAGCTCAAAAATGGCTATAGCTCAACAATAGCTATAGCCAGGAGCCCACTCTATACCACTCATTACCGATAGGCAGTTATACAACATAAATATTCAGAACTGTTTCTGGGTTCTCAGACTCCCAACACAATTGAAGATTGGTTCTGACCGGGAAACAATGCATAGGAAACAGAAAACTTTTCAGACCCAGAGCTACATAGCAGGCATCTATTATTTCTCTTGGCACGTACACAGTGTCTAGTACATTCACGTTATCTCCATGCACGTACACAGGCACCCATCTCACTTCAATTAGAGACACAAATATGTATTTATTCCACATAATGAGGGGAATTAATTGAATTGAGTATCACGAAAATGGCCTGATTTGATTATGCCATAGAAAGAACAACCTAATTAATGAGGAATTGCTCTCTTTTTTACGCATCGCTAATGGAGTCTCTGGATACATGTAGTGTCATGTCAACCAGAGAGGAAACAATATTATCCAGACACACTTGCAAACACAAACACACACACACACACACACACACACACACACACACACACACACACACACACACACACACACACACACACACACACACACACACACACACACACACACACACACACGTGCCTGCTAATCAATCATAAATCCCGCTATTACTGTCTACGAATAAAATTATCTGACAATCCCTTCCATCTTTATTCCTGCAATGCAAAGCCAGCCAATCAAAACAACTTCCCATTCAAAAATCCTTCCATTAAGAAAGCCAACCACTAATCAGAAACCTACCAATAGCCAAGGGCATCACAATAACCAAAAGCATCTCAATAACATTCCATCTCATTACGCAATCACCCAAAACATAATCATAAACAAGCATTAACTATTTTATGTAGCATGGGCCCCAGCGTGTATTATTATTATGATTCCTTTATGAGAAGTGGTTAGGGTTATTGTTATTCACAGTCACACATGGACACATTTAACTGTACCCGTGTCATTGAGTTGTGAAATCAACTCATCAGAAAAAAATCATGGACAGCGATGAAGAGAGAAAGAAAGAGAGAGAAAAAGAGAGTGATAAAGAGAAAGATGGAGACAGAGAAAGAGAAAGAAAAGAGTGAGAACAGAGGTACAAAGAGAGATAGAAAGAGAAAAAAGAGAGAGATAGAAAGAGAAAAAGAGAGAGATGGAGAGAAAGATGGAGACAGAGAAAGAGAAAAAGAAAGAGAGAGATGGAGAGAGAGAAAATAGAGTGAAAAAGAGAGAGGGATGGAGAGAGAAAAAGGGATAGATGGAGAGAGAAAAGAGAGAGAGATGGAGAGAGAAAATGAGAGAGAGAGATGAGAGAGAGAAAAGAGACGGAGAGAAATGGAGAGAGAAAAGAGAGAGAGAAAGAGAGAGATGAGAAAGAGAAAAGAGAGAGGAGAGAGAAAAATTGTGAGAAATGGAGAGAGAAAAAGAGAAAGAGAGAGAAAAAAAAGAAAGAGATGAAAGAGAAAAAGAGAGAAAATGAGAAAGATGAGAGAGTGAAAAAGAGAGAGAAAAGGGAGAGATAAGAGAGAGAAAAGGAGAGAGAGATGAGAAAGAGAAAAGAGAGAGGAGAGAGAAAAATTGTGAGAAATGGAGAGAGAAAAAGAGAAAGAGAGAGAAAAAAAAGAAAGAGAGAGAAAGAGAGAAAAAGAGAGATATGAGAGAGAGAAAAAGAGAGAGATAGAGAGAAAAAGAGAGATGAGAGAGAGAGAGAGAAAAATAGTAAGAGATGGAGAGAAAAAAAGAAAGTGAGAAAGGCCTCTGAAGATTTCCCAGTGTGGAGATTGATAATATATATATATATATATATACATACTGTATATTTTTTTAAACTTTTATTTAACTAGGCAAGTCAGATGAGAACAATTTCCTATTTACAATGATGGTCTATCCTGGCCAAACCAGGACGACGCTGGGTCAATTGTGTGCCGCCTTATGGGACTCCCAATCACAGCCGGATGTGATGAAGTCCAGATTTGAACCAAAGACTCCAGTGAGACTCTTGCACTGAGATGCAGTGATGTAGACCACTGCACCACTAGGATTCCCCAATATCATTTGTTGTGAAGTTTATTTGAATTAGGAAGTCTGTCTTTTCTAATAGTTCTGCAGAGAGACACACTGTATGGATAGAACACATTGAAAATAGTTACAGCCAGCAATACATTACAGTGTGTCTGTATCAACTCAGCTGTAAAGTGAAGATCAGATGCCTGCTGAAAGGCTCACAGAAGCAATTTCACACAGGTCACACATGGTACAATACATGTAGGTCAGAAATAGTCCCCGTGCCCAGGACACTTAGAAAAATAACACACTGTGTCTCTGATGCAATCAATTGTATCGATTCCAACATTTTGGAAGCTATGCTGCCTTTATCAAGGTTTCATGTGCACTTTCCTCTGCCCGGAGCACCTTGATCCGTCCCCCTAAACCCAGCCCATACCCCCTAACCCCTGTAGAGACCCTCTAGTTCTTCTATTCTAGGGGCGTAATCCACTCCACCCATCAATAGGAACAGAGTAGCTAGCAGCAATGTCAGAAGAAACCCTGCTATTATAATCAGCTGTCCATGTGCTTTCCACACTGACATACAAACCTATACAACTCACATCCTGTTAAACACAGTGGTGGAAAAAGTACCCAATTGTCATAGATACCTTCATAGAAAATGACTCAAGTAAAAGTGAAATTCACCCAGTAAAGTCAAAAAGTATTTTGTTTTATTTATACTTAAGATCAAAAGTAAATGTAATTGCTAAATTATATTTAAGTATCAAAATAAATTTGAAATTCCTTATATTAACCAAACCAGACGGCACCATTTTCAAGTTTTTTAAAATTTCCGGATAGCCAGGGGCACAGTTCAACACTCAGGCAAAATTTACAAACTAAGTATTTGTGTTTAGTGAGTCTGCCAGAGGCCGTAGGGATGACCAGGAATGTTCTCTTGATAAGTTTGTGAATTAGAAGAGAATACCAGAATACCATCAACATCCCAGGCATTTTTAGATTGTAGGATTTGTATTTTGTCCTGTAGTTCATTCAAACCCTGTGCCACCCAGGAGCACGAGTACAGGACATAACAAGGCTGCTTCCGACTTTTCTATCACAGATGACAGGAACTGACACTGTCATAGTCCATGTGGGATCAAACGACATCAGGAGGGCTTGCTCGGCACATCGGATAATTGAGAGTAACCGGAAAGGTTGCAAGTTCAAATCCACGAGCTGGCAAGGTACAAATCTGTCAATCTGCCCATGAACAGGCAGTTAACCCACTGTTCCTAGGCCAACATTGAAAATAAGAATTTGTTCTTAACTGACTTGCCTAGTTAAATAAAGGTAAAAAATAAATTTAATTAAAAGTCTCCAAAAAAACATCCAATAATTTCAGGTCCAGTACCATCGTTGGGCCGCAGGTATGAAAGATTCAGCAGGCTGCTGGCATTACACATCTGACAAAAATATTATTGTAGCTCTGCTGGAGTCACTTTTATAGATAACTTTTACACCTTCTGGAAACAGAAGATACAGGAATGACAGAGTCCATCCAAATCATCTTGGCTCCTAGACTCTTTCCACGCATTTCAAGGCTGCATTGAAACAATGACAGCTCAGTTTATCCCTACCATTGTGACAATGAGTCGTTATAATGCTGCCTCAAATGTACATTATCCTAGGGGCGTTGGCAGTTGCATTATAAGTAACTTAATTTATGTCCCCCTAATTGTGCTGAATACCTTTGTTAATCCAACAGCTATTGGATGCAGCAATCATGAGCCTATAAACCAGAGATACACTGTAAGCACTGAGGCGGTGTGCACTAGTAGGAAGACCACTTTGTGCAGCTCAACCTGAACTATCAAGTCTACTTCTGATAAGATTCCCAGTAAAACATTAAAACATTCTGACTATCTCTGAAACTCACTTAGATAATACCTTTAATGACACAGTGGCAGCAATACATGGTTATAACATCTACCGAAAAGACAGAAATGCCAACAGAGGAGTTGTTGCGGTTTATATTCAGAATCACATTCCTGCAAAGCTTAGAGACGATCTAATGCTAAATACTTTTGATGTAATATGGCTACAGGTTCATCTGCCTCACCTAAAGCCCATTCTTGTGGGAAGCTGCTATAGACCTCCGAGAGCAAACAGTCAGTATCTGGATAATATGTGTGAAATGCTTGATAATGTACGTGATATAAACAGAGAAGTATATTTTCAGGGTGATTTAAATATTGACTGGGCATCATCAAGCTGCCCACTCAGGAAAACACTTCAAACTGTAACCAGTGGCTGCAATACTGGATCAGGTTGTCAGTCAACCTACCAAGGTAGTTACAAACATCACAGGAATTAAATCATCTACATGTATTGATAACATCTTTACTAATGCTGCAGAAATTTGCTTTAAAGCAGTATCCAAATCCATAGGATGTAGTGATCACAATATAGTAGCCATATCTAGGAAAACCAAAGTTACAAAGGCTGGGCCTAATATAGTGTATAAGAGGTCATACAAGAAGTTTTGCAGTGATTCATATGTTGATGAAGTAAATAATATTTGCTGGTCTGTGGTGTGTAATGAGGAGCAGCAAGACGGTGCACTTGACACATTGATGAAATTGCTTATTTCAGTTACTAATTAGCACACACCCATTAAGAAAATGACTGTAAAAACTGTTAAATCCCATTGAATTGATGAGGACTTTAAGAATTGTATGGTTGAGAGGGATGAGGCAAAAGCTATGGCAAATAAGTCTGGCAGCCCAAGTGATTGGCAAATGTACTGCAAAATTAGAAATCATGTGAATAAGCTCCCAAGTTCTCCTAACTTTCCCGAGCTCTCGCTAACTCTCCCTAGCTCTACCTCACTCTTCATAACTCTCCCTACCTCTTCCTAGCTCTCCTAGCACTCCCTACCTCTCCCTATCTCTCGCTAGCACTCCCTACCCCCCCCTTCACTCTCCTTAATTCTCCCTAAATCTCCCTAAATCCACCATCCAGATGAGAGAGAGTGTAAAACACACTCATAGACACGGACAAACACACACACACGGACACGCAAACACACTTAGAAGGTAAATTGAGAATGAAATAAACCTTCCTTGGAGTATTCAATATCCGAGTGTGTGTGTGTGTGTGTGTGTGTGTGTGTGTGTGTGTGTGTGTGTGTGTGTGTGTGTGTGTGTGTGTGTGTGTGTGTGTGTGTGTGTGTGTGTGTGTGTGTGTGTGTGTGTGTGTGTGTGTGTGTGTGAATAAGTGAGTGAGAAGAGAGAAAGAGAAAATTAATGTAACTGTTTGTGTAACATGTGTTAGTGTGTCAGAGTATCCTCACTCAGATTTGAGATGCCACTACATAATGCAGCATCTCTGCACTCCAGTCTTGAAATATTGAGATTAAATATTGAAATGTTGAAATTGCAGCTCTGAACGGCAAAATGGAGGCGTAAACACAGCTGAAAGAAGAAAAGGGTGAACTCAGATATGGGGAGTGTGATCTTCAGTGTGTGTGACCTTTTTATTCCCATCCACTGTCACCGTGAGAAACAGTCCTATCTGTAGCTACAGGTCACACAGATAGTTAGCAGGGCAGAGAAAAACCAGACCACAAACTAGACAACAAACTAACATCAACAAAAGCAGCAAGATGGTTTGTGGAGCTCAGCATTTGTCAGGCTACATAGTGTCTGTGTTAAGAGCAATGGAGTTCGGGTTTGAAGGGAGAGAGTGGAATGGAGATAGGATAATAAACTTGAGGTACACAAACCCACAAACACACGCGGTAGGTTAGTAGATTTATGAGTTTGTGTGTCCCTGTGGTGTGCGTGTGTGTGTGTCTGTGTGTGTCCGTGCATGTGAGTGTATACCTGCGTCAGTGTGTGTGTGCGAGCGTGTGCATGTGTGCATATATGTGTGTGTATATGTGTGTGTGCGAGCGTGCTTGTGCGTGTGTGTGTGTGTGTGTATGTGTGTTATCGCCCTAGGACAGATATTCCAGGAGAGCTGATTAGTCGTTATCTTGTGATGTAGATAATGGTAATTATCATAGATAATGTAGATTTCCTATCTTATCTCCTATGAGCTCAGTCTGCCCTCTCAGTGGGTGAAACAGGGGAATGGGGTCCTGCGTGTCTGTTATTGGGTGAAACATGGGAATGGGGTCCTGCGTGTCTGTTAGTGGGTGAAACATGGGAATGGGGTCCTGCGTGTCTGTTAGTGGGTGAAACATGGGAATGGGGTCCTGCGTGTCTGTTAGTGGGTGAAACAGGGGAATGGGGTCCTGCGTGTCTGTTAGTGGGTGAAACATGGGAATGGGGTCCTGCGTGTCTGTTAGTGGGTGAAACAGGGGAATGGGGTCCTGCGTGTCTGTTAGTGGGTGAAACAGGGGAATGGGGTCCTGCATGTCTGTTAGTGGGTGAAACAGGGGAATGGGGTCCTGCGTGTCTGTTATTGGGTGAAACATGGGAATGGGGTCCTGCGTGTCTGTTAGTGGGTGAAACAGGGGAATGGGGTCCTGCATGTCTGTTAGTGGGTGAAACAGGGGAATGGGGTCCTGCGTGTCTGTTAGTGGGTGAAACATGGGAATGGGGTCCGGCGTGTCTGTTAGTGGGTGAAACATGGGACTGGGGTCCTGTGTGGCCCGTTAGTGGGTGAAACAGGGGAATGGGGTCCTGTGTGGCCTGTTAGTGGGTGAAACAGGGGAATGGGGTCCTGCGTGTCTGTTAGTGGGTGAAACATGGGAATGGTGTCCTGTGTGGCCCGTTAGTGGGTGAAACAGGGGAATGGGGTCCTGTGTGGCCCGTTAGTGGGTGAAACAGGGGAATGGGGTCCGGCGTGTCTGTTAGTGGGTGAAACAGGGGAATGGGGTCCTGTGTGTGTCTGTTAGCGGGTGAAACAGGGGAATGGTGTCCAGTGAGTGTCTGTATGTGACAGCGCGGGAGAGTACCATAAGAGTTAACATGATATGGAGGTACATGTGGTTGACTGTATGATACAGATATAGTGTTGATGTAGATGTGGTTGACTGTATGATACAGTGTTGATGTAGATGTGGTTGACCGTATGATACAGATACAGTGTTGATGTACATGTGGTTGACTGTATGATACAGATACAGTGTTGATATACATGTGGTTGACTGTATGATACAGTGTTGATGTACATGTGGTTGACTGTATGATATGGTGTTGATGTAGATGTGGTTGACTGTATGATAAAGATACAGTGTTGATGAACATGTGGTTGACTGTGTGATACAGATACAGTGTTGATGTACATGTGGTTGACTGCATGATATAGTGTTGATGTACACGTGGTTGACTGTTTGATACAGATACAGTGTTGATGTACATCTGGTTGACTGTATGATACAGTGTTGATGCACATGTGATTGACTGTATGATACAGATACAGTGTTGATATACGTGTGGTTGACTGTATGATACTGTGTTGATGTACATGTGGTTGACTGTATGATACAGTGTGTATGTACATGTGGTTGACTGCATGATATAGTGTTGATGTACATGTGGTTGACTGTTTGATACAGATCCAGTGTTGATGTACATCTGGTTGACTGTATGATACAGATACAGTGTTGATGTACATGTGGTTGACCGTTTGATACAGATACAGTGTTGATGTGCATGTGGTTCACTGTATGATACAGATACAGTGTTGATATATATGTGGTTGGCTGTATGATACAGTGTTGATGTACATGTCTTTGACTGTATGATACAGTGTTGAGATAGATCTCAGCCTCCAGTATTTATGCTGCAGTAGTTTATGTGTCGGGGGGCTGGGGTCAGTTTGTTATATCTGGAGTACTTCTCCTGTCCAATTCGGTGTCCTGTGTGAATCTAAGTGTGTGTTCTCTAATTCTCTCCTTCTCTCTCTCGGAGGACCTGAGCCCTAGGACCATGCCCCAGGACTACCTGACATGATGACTCCTTGCTGTCCCCAGTCCACCTGGCCGTGCTGCTGCTCCAGTTTCAACTGTTCTACCTTATTATTATTCGACCATGCTGGTCATTTATGAACATTTGAACATCTTGGCCATGTTCTGTTATAATCTCTACCCGGCACAGCCAGAAGAGGACTTGCCTCCCCATATAGCCTGGTTCCTCTCTAGGTTTCTTCCTAGGTTTTGGCCTTTCTAGGAGTCTTTCCTAACCACCGTGCATCTACACCTGCATTGCTTGCTGTTTGGGGTTTTAGGCTGGGTTTCTGTACAGCACTTTGAGATATCAGCTGATGATACGAAGGGCTATATAAATAAATTTGATTTGATTTGATTTGAATTGATAAATGTGGTTGACTGTATGATAGAGATACAGTGTTGATATACATGTGGTTGACTGTATGATACAGTGTTGATGTACATGTGGTTGACTGTATGATATGGTGTTGATGTACATGTGGTTGACTGTATGATACAGTGTTGATGTACACGTGGTTGACTGTATGATACAGTGTTGATGTACATGTGGTTGACTGTATGGTACAGTGTTGATGTACATGCGGTTAACTCTATGATACAGTGTTGATGTACATGTGGTTGACTGTATAATACAGTGTTGATGTACATGTGGTTGACTGTATGATACAGTGTTGATGCACATGTGGATGACTGTATGATACAGATACAGTGTTGATGTACATCTGGTTGACTGTATGATACAGATACAGTGTTGATGTACATGTGGTTGACCGTTTGATACAGATACAGTGTTGATATACATGTGGTTGGCTGTATGATACAGATACAGTGTTGATATACATGCAGTTGACTGATGATATACATACAGTGTTGATGTACATGTCTTTGACTGTATGATACAGTGTTGAGATAGATCTCAGCCTCCAGTATTTATGCTGCAGTAGTTTATGTGTCGGGGGGCTGGGGTCAGTTTGTTATATCTGGAGTACTTCTCCTGTCCAATTCGGTGTCCTGTGTGAATCTAAGTGTGTGTTCTCTAATTCTCTCCTTCTCTCTCTCGGAGGACCTGAGCCCTAGGACCATGCCCCAGGACTACCTGACATGATGACTCCTTGCTGTCCCCAGTCCACCTGGCCGTGCTGCTGCTCCAGTTTCAACTGTTCTACCTTATTATTATTCGACCATGCTGGTCATTTATGAACATTTGAACATCTTGGCCATGTTCTGTTATAATCTCTACCCGGCACAGCCAGAAGAGGACTTGCCTCCCCATATAGCCTGGTTCCTCTCTAGGTTTCTTCCTAGGTTTTGGCCTTTCTAGGGAGTCTTTCCTAACCACCGTGCATCTACACCTGCATTGCTTGCTGTTTGGGGTTTTAGGCTGGGTTTCTGTACAGCACTTTGAGATATCAGCTGATGTACGAAGGGCTATATAAATAAATTTGATTTGATTTGATTTGAATTGATAAATGTGGTTGACTGTATGATAGAGATACAGTGTTGATATAAATGTGGTTGACTGTATGATACAGTGTTGATGTACATGTGGTTGACTGTATGATATGGTGTTGATGTACATGTGGTTGACTGTATGATACAGTGTTGATGTACATGTGGTTGACTGTATGATACAGTGTTGATGTACATGTGGTTGACTGTATGATACAGTGTTGATGTACATGCGGTTAACTCTATGATACAGTGTTGATGTACATGTGGTTGACTGTATAATACAGTGTTGATGTACATGTGGTTGACTGTATGATACAGTGTTGATGCACATGTGGATGACTGTATGATACAGATACAGTGTTGATGTACATGTGGTTGACTGTTTGATACAGATACAGTGTTGATATACGTGTGGTTGACTGTATGATACTGTGTTGATGTACATGTGGTTGACTGCATGATATAGTGTTGATGTACATCTGGTTGACTGTATGATACAGTGTTGATTCACATGTGGTTGACTGTATGATACAGATACAGTGTTGATGCACATCTGCATGATATAGTGTTGATGTACATGTGGTTGACTGTTTGATACAGATACAGTGTTGATGTACATCTGGTTGACTGTATGATACAGTGTTGATGCACATGTGGTTGACTGTATGATACAGATACAGTGTTGATGCACATATGGTTGACTGTTTGATACAGATACAGTGTTGATATACGTGTGGTTGACTGTATGATACTGTGTTGATGTACATGTGGTTGACTGTATGATACAGTGTTGATGTACATGTGGTTGACTGTTTGATACAGATACAGTGTTGATGTACATGTGGTTGACCGTTTGATACAGATACAGTGTTGATGTACATGTGGTTGACTGTATGATACAGATACAGTGTTGATATATGTGTGGTTGACTGTATGATACAGATACAGTGTTGATGTACATGTGTTTGACTGTATGATACAGTGTTGATGTACATGCGGTTGACTGCATGATATAGTGTTGATGTACATGTGGTTGACTGTTTGATACAGATACAGTGTTGATATACGTGTGGTTGACTGTATGATACTGTGTTGATGTACATGTGGTTGACTGTATGATACAGTGTTGATGTACATGTGGTTGACTGCATGATATAGTGTTGATGTACATGTGGTTGACTGTTTGATACAGATACAGTGTTGATGTACATCTGGTTGACTGTATGATACAGTGTTGATGTACATGCGGTTGACTGCATGATATAGTGTTGATGTACATGTGGTTGACTGTATGATACAGTGTTGATGTACATGCGGTTAACTGTATGATACAGATATAGTGTTGATGTAGATGTGGTTGACTGTATGATACAGTGTTGATGAAGATGTGTTTGACCGTATGATACAGATACAGTGTTGATGTACATGTTGTTGACTGTTTCATACAGATACAGTGTTGATGTACATGTGCTTGACTGTATGATACAGATACAGTGTTGATGTACATTTGGTTGACTGTATGATACAGTGTTGATGTACATGTGGTTGACCGTTTCATACAGATACAGTGTTGATGTACATGTGGTTGACTGTTTGACACAGATACAGTGTTGATATACGTGTGGTTGACTGTATGATACTGTGTTGATGTACATGTGGTTGACTGTATGATACAGTGTTGATGTACATGCGGTTGACTGCATGATATAGTGTTGATGTACATGTGGTTGACTGTATGATACAGTGTTGATGTACATGTGGTTGACTGTATGATACAGATACAGTGTTGATGTACATGTGGTTGACTGTATGATACAGATACAGTGTTGATGTACATGTGGTTGACTGTATGATACTGTGTTGATGTACATGTGGTTGACTGTATGATACAGTGTTGATGCACATGTGGTTGACTGTATGATACAGATACAGTGTTGATGTACATGTGGTTGACTGTTTGATACAGATACAGTGTTGATGTACATTTTTTGACTGTATGATACAGTGTTGATGTACATGTGGTTGACCGTTTCATACAGATACAGTGTTGATATATGTGTGGTTGACTGTATGATACTGTGTTGATGTACATGTGGTTGACTGTATGATACAGTGTTGATGTACATGTGGTTGACTGTATGATATGGTGTTGATGTACATGTGGTTGACTGTATGATACAGTGTTGATGTACATGGTTGACTGTATGATACAGTGTTGATGTACATGTGGTTGACTGTATGGTACAGTGTTGATGTACATGCGGTTAACTCTATGATACAGTGGTGATGTACATGTGGTTGACTGTATGATACAGTGTTGATGTACATGTGGTTGACTGTATGATACAGTGTTGATGCACATGTGGATGACTGTATGATACAGATACAGTGTTGATGTACATGTGGTTGACTGTTTGATACAGATACAGTGTTGATATACGTGTGGTTGACTGTATGATACTGTGTTGATGTACATATGGTTGACTGCATGATATAGTGTTGATGTACATGTGGTTGACTGTTTGATACAGATACAGTGTTGATGTACATCTGGTTGACTGTATGATACAGTGTTGATGCACATGTGGTTGACTGTATGATACAGATACAGTGTTGATGTACATGTGGTTGACTGTTTGATACAGATACAGTGTTGATATACGTGTGGTTGACTGTATGATACTGTGTTGATGTACATGTGGTTGACTGTATGATACAGTGTTGATGTACATGTGATTGACTGTATGATACAGATATACAGTGTTGATGTACATGTGGTTGACCGTTTGATACAGATACAGTATTGATGCACATGTGGTTGACTGTATGATACAGATACAGTGTTGATGTACATGTGGTTGACTGTTTGATACAGATACTGTGTTGATGTACATGTGGTTGACTGTATGATACAGTGTTTATGTACATGCGGTTGACTGCATGATATAGTGTTGATGTACATGTGGTTGACTGTTTGATACAGATACAGTGTTGATATACATGTGGTTGACTGTATGATACTGTGTTGATGTACATGTGGTTGACTGTATGATACAGTGTTGATGTACATGTGGTTGACTGTATGATATAGTGTTGATGTACATGTGGTTGACTGTTTGATACAGATACAGTGTTGATGTACATCTGGTTGACTGTATGATACAGTGTTGATGTACATGACTGCATGATATAGTGTTGATGTACATGTGGTTGACTGTATGATACAGATACAGTGTTGATGTACATGTTAACTGTATGATACAGATACAGTGTTGATGTAGATGTGGTTGACTGTATGATACAGTGTTGATGTAGATGTGGTTGACCGTATGATACAGATACAGTGTTGATGTACATGTTGTTGACCGTTTCATACAGATACAGTGTTGATGTACATGTGCTTGACTGTATGATACAGATACAGTGTTGATGTACATTTGGTTGACTGTATGATACAGTGTTGATGTACATGTGGTTGACCGTTTCATACAGATACAGTGTTGATGTACATGTGGTTGACTGTTTGACACAGATACAGTGTTGATATACGTGTGGTTGACTGTATGATACTGTGTTGATGTACATGTGGTTGACTGTATGATACAGTGTTGATGTACACATGTGGTTGACATGCGATACAGTTTGATGTACATGATACAGTGTTGATGTACATGTGGTTGACTGTATGATACAGTGTTGATGTACATGCGGTTAACTGTATGATACAGATATAGTGTTGATGTAGATGTGGTTGACCGTATGATACAGATACAGTGTTGATGTACATGTGGTTGACTGTATGATACTGTGTTGATGTACATGTGGTTGACTGTATGATACAGTGTTGATGTACATGTGGTTGACTGCATGATATAGTGTTGATGTACATGTGGTTGACTGTTTGATACAGATACAGTGTTGATGTACATTTGGTTGACTGTATGATACAGTGTTGATGTACATGTGGTTGACCGTTTCATACAGATACAGTGTTGATGTACATGTGGTTGACTGTATGATACTGTGTTGATGTACATGTGGTTGACTGTATGATACAGTGTTGATGTACATGTGGTTGACTGTATGATACAGTGTTGATGTACATGTGGTTGACTGTATGATACAGATACAGTGTTGATGTACATGTGGTTGACTGTATGATACAGTGTTGATGAAGATGTGGTTGACTGTATGATACAGATACAGTGTTGATGTACATGTGGTTGACTGTTTGATACAGATACAGTGTTGATGTACATGTGGTTGACTGTATGATACAGATACAGTGTTGATGTACATGTGGTTGACTGTATGATACAGTGTTGATGTACATGTGGTTGACTGTATGATACAGATACAGTGTTGATGTACATGTGGTTGACTGTACTGATACTGTGTTGATGTACATGTGGTTGACTGTATGATACAGTGTTGATGTACATGTGGTTGATGTACATGTGTTGATGTACATGTGGTTGACTGTTTGATACAGATACAGTGTTGATGTACATGTGGTTGACTGTATGATACAGTGTTGATGCACATGTGGTTGACTGTGTGATACAGATACAGTGTTGATGTACATGTGTTGATGTACATGTGGTTGACTGTATGATACAGTGTTGATGCACATGTGGTTGACTGTATGATACAGATACAGTGTTGATGTACATGTGGTTGACTGTATGATACAGTGTTGATGCACATGTGGTTGACTGTATGATACAGATACAGTGTTGATGTACATGTGGTTGACTGTTTGATACAGATACAGTGTTGATGTACATGTGGTTGACTGTATGATACAGTGTTGATGTACATGTGGTTGACTGTATGATACAGTGTTGATGTACATGTGGTTGACTGCATGATATAGTGTTGATGTACATGTGGTTGACTGTATGATACAGATACAGTGTTGATGTACATGTGGTTGACCGTTTGATACAGATACAGTGTTGATGTACATGTGGTTGACTGTATGATACAGATACAGTGTTGATATACATGTGGTTGACTGTATGATACAGTGTTGATGTGTTGATGTACATGTGGTTGACTGTATGATACAGATACAGTGTTGATGTACATGTGGTTGACTGTATGATACAGATACAGTGTTGATGTACATGTGGTTGACTGTATGGTACAGTGTTGATGTACATGTGTTTGACTATATGATACAGTGTTGATGTACATGTGCTTGACTGTATGATACAGATACAGTGTTGATGTACATGTGCTTGACTGTATGATACAGTGTTGATGTACATGTGGTTGACTGTAAGATACAGTGTTGATGTACATGTGGTTGACTGTATGATACAGATACAGTGTTGATGTACATGTGGTTGACTGTGTGATACAGATACAGTGTTGGTGTAGATGTGTTTGACTATATGATACAGTGTTGATGTACATGTGGTTGACCATATGATACAGATACAGTGTTGATGTACACGTGGTTGACTGGATGATACAGTGTTGATGCACATGTGGTTGACTGTATGATACAGATACAGTGTTGATGTAGATGTGTTTGACTATATGATACAGTGTTGATGTACATGTGGTTGACCATATGATACAGATACAGTGTTGATGTACACGTGGTTGACTGTATTATAGAGTGTTGATGCACATGTGGTTGACAGTATGATACAGATACAGTGTTGATGTACATGTGGTTGACTGTTAGATACAGATACTGTGTTGATATATTTGTGGTTGACTGTATGATACAGATACAGTGTTGATGTACATGTGGTTGACTGTATGATACAGTGTTTATGTACATGCGGTTGACTGCATGATATAGTGTTGATGTACATGTGGTTGAATGTATGATACAGTGTTGATGTACATGTGGTTGACCGTTTCATACAGATACAGTGTTGATGTACATGTGCTTGACTGTATGATACAGATACAGTGTTGATGTACATTTGGTTGACTGTATGATACAGTGTTGATGTACATGTGGTTGACTGTATGATACAGATACAGTGTTGATGTACATGTGGTTGACTGTATGATACAGTGTTGATGTACATGTGGTTGACTGTATGATACAGTGTTGATGTACATGTGGTTGACTGTATGATACAGATACAGTGTTGATGTACATGTGGTTGACCGTTTCATACAGATACAGTGTTGATGTACATGTGCTTGACTGTATGATACAGATACAGTGTTGATGTACATTTGGTTGACTGTATGATACAGTGTTGATGTACATGTGGTTGACTGTATGATACAGTGTTGATGTACATGTGGTTGACTGTTTGAAACAGATACAGTGTTGATATACGTGTGGTTGACTGTATGATACTGTGTTGATGTACATGCGGTTAACTGTATGATACAGATATAGTGTTGATGTAGATGTGGTTGACCGTATGATACAGATACAGTGTTGATGTACATGTGGTTGACTGTATGATACTGTGTTGATGTACATGTGGTTGACTGTATGATACAGTGTTGATGTACATGTGGTTGACTGCATGATATAGTGTTGATACATGTGTTGATGTACATGTGGTTGACTGTTTGATACAGATACAGTGTTGATGTACATGTGGTTGACTGTATGATACAGTGTTGATGTACATGTGGTTGACTGTTTGATACAGATACAGTGTTGATGTATGTGTGGTTGACTGTATGATACAGATGTTTGATGTACATGTGGTTGACTGTATGATACAGATACAGTGTTGATGTACATGTGGTTGACTGTATGATACAGATACAGTGTTGATGTACATGTGGTGTTGACTGTATGACTACATGATACAGTGTTGATGTACATGTGGTTGACTGTATGATACAGTGTTGATCTACATGTGGTTGACCATATGATACAGATACAGTGTTGATGTACACGTGGTTGACTGTATGATACAGTGTTGATGCACATGTGGTTGACAGTATGATACAGATACAGTGTTGATGTACATGTGGTTGACTGTATGATACAGTGTTGATGTACATGTGGTTGATTTCATGATACAGTGTTGATGTACATGTGGTTGACTGTATGATACAGTGTTGATGTACATGTGGTTGACTGTATGATACAGTGTTGATGTACATGTGGTTGACTGTATGATACAGTGTTGATGTACATGTGGTTGACTGTTTGATACAGATACAGTGTTGATGTACATGGTTGACTGTATGATACAGTGTTGATGAAGATGTGTTGACCGTATGATACAGATACAGTGTTGATGTACATGTGCTTGACTGTATGATACAGATACAGTGTTGATGTACATTTGGTTGACTGTTTGATACAGATACAGTGTTGATGTACATGTGGTTGACTGTACGATACAGTGTTGATGTACATGTGGTTGACTGTATGATACAGTGTTGATGCACATGTGGTTGACTGTATGATACAGAGACAGTGTTGATGTACATATGGTTGACTGTTTGGTACAGATACAGTGTTGATATACATGTGGTTGACTGTATGATACAGATACAGTGTTGATGTACATGTGGTTGACTGTATGATACAGATACAGTGTTGATGTACATGTGGTTGACTGTATGATACAGTGTTGATGTATGTGGTTGACTGTATGATACAGTGTTGATGTACATGTGTTGACTGTATGATACAGATACAGTGTTGATGTACATGTGGTTGACTGTATGATACAGTGTTGATGTACATGTGGTTGACTGTATGATACAGTGTTGATGTTGATGTACATGTGATGTTGACTGTATGATACAGATACAGTGTTGATGTACATGTGGTTGACTGTATGATACAGATACAGTGTTGATGTACATGTGGTTGACTGTATGATACAGATACAGTGTTGATGTACATGTGGTTGACTGTATGATACAGATATACGTGTTTGATGTATGATGTGTTGATGTATGTGGTTGACAGTACAGTGTTGATGTACATGTGTTTGACTATATGATACAGTGTTGATGTACATGTGGTTGACTGTATGATACAGATACAGTGTTGATGTACATGTGGTTGACTGTATGATACAGTGTTGATGTACATGTGGTTGACTGTATGATACAGTACAATGTTGATGTACATGTGTGTTGACTGTATGATACAGATACAGTGTTGATGTACATGTGGTTGACTGTATGATACAGATACAGTGTTGATGTACATGTGGTTGACTGTATGATACAGTGTTGATGTACATGTGGTTGACTGTATGATACAGATACAGTGTTGATGTACATGTGGTTGACCGTTTCATACAGATACAGTGTTGATGTACATGTGCTTGACTGTATGATACAGATACAGTGTTGATGTACATTTGGTTGACTGTATGATACAGTGTTGATGTACATGTGGTTGACCGTTTGATACAGATACAGTGTTGATGTACATGTGGTTGACTGTATGATACAGTGTTGATGTACATGTGGTTGACTGTATGATACAGTGTTGATGTACATGTGGTTGACTGCATGATATAGTGTTGATGTACATGTGGTTGACTGTATGATACAGTGTTGATGTACATGTGGTTGACTGTATGATACAGATACAGTGTTGATGTACATGTGGTTGACTGTATGATACAGATACAGTGTTGATGTACATGTGGTTGACTGTATGATACAGATACAGTGTTGATGTACATGTGGTTGACTGTATGATACAGTGTTGATGTACATGTGGTTGACTGTATGATACAGTGTTGATGTACATGTGGTTGACTGTATGATACAGATACAGTGTTGATGTACATGTGGTTGACTGTATGATACAGTGTTGATGTACATGTGGTTGACTGTATGATACAGATACAGTGTTGGTGTAGATGTGTTTGACTATATGATACAGTGTTGATGTACATGTGGTTGACCATATGATACAGATACAGTGTTGATGTACACTGGATGATACAGTGTTGATGCACATGTGGTTGACTGTGTGATACAGATACAGTGTTGGTGTAGATGTGTTTGACTATATGATACAGTGTTGATGTACATGTGGTTGACTGTATGATACAGTGTTGATGCACATGTGGTTGACTGTATGATACAGATACAGTGTTGATGTACACGTGGTTGACTGTAAGATACAGTGTTGATGCACATGTGGTTGACTGTTTGATACAGATACAGTGTTGATGTACATGTGGTTGACTGTATGATACAGATACACTGTTGATGATACAGATACAGTGTTGATGTACATGTGGTTGACTGTATGATACAGTGTTGATGTATACAGTGTTGATGTACATGTTGACTGCATGATATAGAGTTGATGTACATGTGGTTGACTGTATGATACAGTGTTGATGTACATGTGGTTGACTGTATGATACAGATACAGTGTTGATGTACATGTGGTTGACTGTATGATACAGATACAGTGTTGATGTACATGTGGTTGACTGTATGATACAGATACAGTGTTGATGTACATGTGGTTGACTGTATGATACAGTGTTGATGTACATGTGGTTGACTGTATGATACAGATACAGTGTTGATGTACATGTGGTTGACTGTTTGATACAGATACAGTGTTGATGTACATGTGGTTGACTGTATGATACAGTGTTGATGTACATGTGGTTGACTGTATGATACAGTGTTGATGTACATGTGGTTGACTGCATGATATAGTGTTGATGTACATGTGGTTGACTGTTTGATACAGATCCAGTGTTGATGTACATGTGGTTGACTGTATGATACAGATACAGTGTTGATGTACATGTGGTTGACTGTATGATACAGATACAGTGTTGATGTACATGTGGTTGACTGTATGATACAGATACAGTGTTGATGTACATGTGGTTGACTGTATGATACAGTGTTGATGCACATGTGGTTGACTGTATGATACAGATACAGTGTTGATGTACATGTGGTTGACTGTAAGATACAGTGTTGATGTACATGTGGTTGACTGTATGATACAGATACAGTGTTGATGTACAGTGGTTGACTGTAAGATACAGTGTTGATGCATGTGGTTGACTATATGATACAGTGTTGATGTACATGTGGTTGACTGTATGATACAGACACAGTGTTGATGTACACGTGGTTGACTGTATGATACAGTGTTGATGCACATGTGGTTGACTGTATGATATAGTGTTGATGTACATGTGGTTGACTGTTTGATACAGATCCAGTGTTGATGTACATCTGGTTGACTCTCTGATACAGATACAGTGTTGATGTACATGTGGTTGACCGTTTGATACAGATACAGTGTTGATGTACATGTGGTTGACTCTATGATACAGATACAGTGTTGATGTACATGTGGTTGACTGTATGATACAGATACAGTGTTGATGTACATGTGGTTGACTGTGTTGATGATACAGATACAGTGTTGATGTACATGTGGTTGACTGTATGATACAGTGTTGATGTACATGTGGTTGACTGTATGATACAGATGTACATGTGTTGATGTAGATGTGTTTGACATATGATACAGTGTTGATGTACATGTGGTTGACCATATGATACACTGTGTGATACAGTGTTGATGTACATGTGGTTGACTGTATGATACAGTGTTGATGCACATGTGGTTGACTGTATGATACAGATACAGTGTTGATGTACATGTGGTTGACTGTATGATACAGTGTTGATGTACATGTGGTTGACTGTATGATACAGATACAGTGTTGATGTACATGTGGTTGACTGTATGATACAGTGTTGATGTACATGTGGTTGACTGTATGATACAGATACAGTGTTGATGTACATGTGGTTGACTGTATGATACAGATACAGTGTTGATGTACATTTGGTTGACTGTATGATACAGTGTTGATGTACATGTGGTTGACTGTATGATACAGATACAGTGTTGATGTACATGTGGTTGACTGTATGATACAGATATAGTGTTGATGTACATGTGGTTGACTGTATGATACAGATGTGTTGATGTACATGTGGTTGACTGTATGATACAGTGTTGATGTACATGTGGTTGACTGCATGTTATAGTGTTGATGTACATGTGGTTGACTGTTTGATACAGATACAGTGTTGATGTACATGTGGTTGACTGTATGATACAGTGTTGATGTACATGATACAGATACAGTGTTGATATATGTGGTGTGTTGATACAGATACAGTGTTGATGTACATGTGTTTGACTGTATGATACAGTGTTGATGTACATGTGGTTGACTGCATATGATACAGATAGTGTTGATGTACATGTGGTTGACTGTATGATACAGTGTTGATGTACATGTGACTGTATGATACAGATACAGTGTTGATGTAGATGTGGTTGACTGTATGTGTTGTGTTGATGACTGTATGATACAGATACAGTGTTGATGTACATGTGGTTGACTGTATGATACAGATACAGTGTTGATGTACATGTGGTTGACTGTATGATACAGATACAGTGTTGATGTACATGTGGTTGACTGTTGATACAGATGTTTGATGTACATGTGGTTGACTGTATGATACAGATACAGTGTTGATGTACATGTGGTTGACTGTATGATACAGTGTTGATGTACATGTGGTTGACTGTATGATACAGTGTTGATGTACATGTGGTTGACTGTATGATACAGTGTTGATGTACATGTGGTTGACTGTTTGATACAGATACAGTGTTGATGTACATCTGGTTGACTGTATGATACAGTGTTGATGCACATGTAGTTGACTGTATGATACAGATACAGTGTTGATGTACATATGGTTGACTGTTTGATACAGATACAGTGTTGATATACGTGTGGTTGACCGTTTCATACAGATACTGTGTTGATGTACATGTGGTTGACTGTATGATACAGTGTTGATGTACATGTGGTTGACTGCATGATATAGTGTTGATGTACATCTGGTTGACTGTATGATACAGACACAGTGCTGATGTACATGTGGTTGACCGTTTGATACAGATACAGTGTTGATGTACATGTGGTTGACTGTATGATACAGATACAGTGTTGATATACATGTGGTTGACTGTATGATACAGATACAGTGTTGATGTACATGTGCTTGACTGTATGATACAGATACATTGTTGATGTACATGTGGTTGACTGTATGATACAGATATAGTGTTGATGTACATGTGGTTGACTCTATGGTACAGTGTTGATGTACATGTGGTTGACTGTATGATACAGTGTTGATGTACATGTGGTTGACTGTATGATACAGATACAGTGTTGATGTACATGTGGTTGACTGTATGATACAGTGTTGATGCACATGTGGTTGACTGTATGATACAGATACAGTGTTGATGTACATGTGGTTGACTGTGTGATACAGATACAGTGTTGGTGTAGATGTGTTTGACTATATGATACAGTGTTGATGTACATGTGGTTGACCATATGATACAGATACAGTGTTGATGTACACGTGGTTGACTGGATGATACAGTGTTGATGCACATGTGGTTGACTGTATGATACAGATACAGTGTTGATGTAGATGTGTTTGACTATATGATACAGTGTTGATGTACATGTGGTTGACTGCATGATATAGTGTTGATGTACATGTGGTTGACTGTTTGATACAGATCCAGTGTTGATGTACATCTGGTTGACTCTCTGGTACAGATACAGTGTTGATGTACATGTGGTTGACCGTTTGATACAGATACAGTGTTGATGTACATGTGGTTGACTCTATGATACAGATACAGTGTTGATGTACATGTGGTTGACTGTATGATACAGTGTTGATGTACATGAGGTTAACTGTATGATACAGATATAGTGTTGATGTACATGTGGTTGACTGTATGATACAGTGTTGATGTAGATGTGGTTGACTGTATGATACAGATACAGTGTTGATGTACATGTGGTTGACCGTTTCATACAGATACAGTGTTGATGTACATGTGGTTGACTGTTGACTGTTGATGTACACTGATACAGATACAGTGTTGATGTACATTTGGTTGACTGTATGATACAGTGTTGATGTACATGTGGTTGACCGTTTCATACAGATACAGTGTTGATGTACATGTGGTTGACTGTTTGATACAGATACAGTGTTGATATACGTGTGGTTGACTGTATGATACTGTGTTGATGTACATGTGGTTGACTGTATGATACAGTGTTGATGTACATGTGGTTGACTGCATGATATAGTGTTGATGTACATGTGGTTGACTGTTTGATACAGATCCAGTGTTGATGTACATGTGGTTGACTGTATGATACAGATACAGTGTTGATGTACATGTGGTTGACTGTATGATACAGATACAGTGTTGATGTACATGTGGTTGACTGTATGATACAGATACAGTGTTGATGTACATGTGGTTGACTGTATGATACAGATATAGTGTGATGTACATGTGGTTGACTGTATGGTACAGTGTTGATGTACATGTGTTTGACTATATGATACAGTGTTGATGTACATGTGGTTGACTCTATGGTACAGTGTTGATGTACATGTGGTTGACTGATGTGCTTGACTGTATGATGCAGTGTTGATGTACATGTGGTTGACTGTATAGTACAGTGTTGATGTACATGTGGTTGAATGTATGATACAGATACAGTGTTGATGTACATGTGGTTGACTGTGTGATACAGATACAGTGTTGGTGTAGATGTGTTTGACTATATGATACAGTGTTGATGTACATGTGGTTGACCATATGATACAGATACAGTGTTGATGTACACGTGGTTGACTGGATGATACAGTGTTGATGCACATGTGGTTGACTGTATGATACAGATACAGTGTTGATGTAGATGTGTTTGACTATATGATACAGTGTTGATGTACATGTGGTTGACTGCATGATATAGTGTTGATGTACATGTGGTTGACTGTATGATACAGATGTGTTGATGTACATCTGGTTGACTCTCTGGTACAGATACAGTGTTGATGTACATGTGGTTGACCGTTTGATACAGATACAGTGTTGATGTACATGTGGTTGACTCTATGATACAGATACAGTGTTGATGTACATGTGGTTGACTGTATGAGACAGTGTTGATGTACATGAGGTTAACTGTATGATACAGATATAGTGTTGATGTACATGTTGTTGACTGTATGATACAGTGTTGATGTAGATGTGGTTGACCGTATGATACAGATACAGTGTTGATGTACATGTGGTGACTTGTTTGACAGATACGTTTGATGTACATGTGGTTGACAGATACAGTGTTGATGTACATGTGCTTGACTGTATGATACAGATACAGTGTTGATGTACATGTGGTTGACTGTATGATACAGTGTTGATGTACATGTGGTTGACTGTATGATACAGATACAGTGTTGATGTACATGTGGTTGACTGTTTGATACAGATACAGTGTTGATATACATGTGGTTGACTGTATGATACTGTGTTGATGTACATGTGGTTGACTGTATGATACAGTGTTGATGTACATGTGGTTGACTGCATGATATAGTGTTGATGTACATGTGGTTGACTGTTTGATACAGATCCAGTGTTGATGTACATGTGGTTGACTGTATGATACAGATACAGTGTTGATGTACATGTGGTTGACTGTATGATACAGATACAGTGTTGATGTACATGTGCTTGACTGTATGATACAGATACAGTGTTGATGTACATGTGGTTGACTGTATGATACAGATACAGTGTTGGTGTACATGTGGTTGACTTATGATACAGATGTGTTGATGTACATGTGGTTGACTGTATGATACAGTGTTGATGTACATGTGGTTGACTGTATGATACAGATGTACATGTGGTTGACTATGATACAGTGTTGATGTACATGTGGTTGACTGTATGATACAGATACAGTGTTGATGTACATGTGGTTGACTGTATGATACAGATACAGTGTTGATGTACATGTGTTTGACTGTATATGATACAGTGTTGATGTACATGTGGTTGACCATATGATACAGATACAGTGTTGATGTACACGTGGTTGACTGTATGATACAGTGTGGTGATGTACATGTGGTTGACTGTATGATACAGATACAGTGTTGATGTACATGTGGTTGACTGTTTGATACAGATACAGTGTTGATATGTATGATACAGATACAGTGTGTTGATGTACATGTGGTTGACTGTATGATACAGTGTTGATGTACATGCGGTTGACTGCATGATATAGTGTTGATGTACATGTGGTTGACTGTATGATACAGTGTTGATGTACATGTGGTTGACTGTATGATACAGATACAGTGTTGATGTACATGTGGTTGACTGTATGATACAGTGTTGATGTACATGTGGTTGACTGTATGATACAGATACAGTGTTGATGTACATGTGGTTGACTGTATGATACAGTGTTGATGTACATGTGGTTGACTGTATGATACAGATACAGTGTTGATGTACATGTGGTTGACTGATACAGATACATGTGTTGATGATACATGTTGATGTTGACTGTATGATACAGATACAGTGTTGATGTACATGTGGTTGACTGTATGATACAGATACAGTGTTGATGTACATGTGGTTGACTGTATGATACAGATACAGTGTTGATGTACATGTGGTTGACTGTATACAGATACAGTGTTGATGTACATGTGGTTGACTGTATGATACAGATACAGTGTTGATGTACATGTGGTTGACTGTATGATACAGTGTTGATGTACATGTGGTTGACTGTATGATATAGTGTTGATGTACATGTGGTTGACTGTATGATACAGTGTTTGATGTACATGTGGTTGACTGTATGATACAGTGTTGATGTACATGTGGTTGACTGTATGATACAGATACAGTGTTGATGTACATATGGTTGACTGTTTGATACAGATACATGTTGATATACGTGTGGTTGACTGTATGATACAGATACAGTGTTGATGTACATGTGGTTGACTGTATGATACAGTGTTGATGTACATGTGGTTGACTGCATGATACAGTGTTGATGTACATGTGGTTGACTGTATGATACAGACACAGTGTTGATGTACATGTGATTGACAGTTTGATACAGATGTGTTGATGTACATGTGGTTGATGTGGTTGATACAGATACAGTGTTGATGTACATGTGGTTGACTGTATGATACAGATACAGTGTTGATGTACATGTGTTGACTGTACATGTGATGTTGACTGTATGATACAGTGTTGATGTACATGTGGTTGACTGTATGATACAGTGTTGATGTACATGTGGTTGACTGTATGATACAGTGTTGATGTACATGTGTTTGATGTACTGTGGTTGACTATGATACAGTGTTGATGTACATGTGGTTGACTGTATGATACAGATACAGTGTTGATGTACATGTGGTTGACTGTATGATACAGTGTTGATGTACATGTGGTTGACTGTATGATACAGTGTTGATGTACATGTGGTTGACTGTATGATACAGATACAGTGTTGATGTACATGTGGTTGACTGTGTGATACAGATACAGTGTTGGTGTAGATGTGTTTGACTATATGATACAGTGTTGATGTACATGTGGTTGACTGTATGATACAGTGTTGATGTACATGTGGTTGACTGTATGATACAGTGTTGATGCACATGTGGTTGAATGTATGATACAGATACAGTGTTGATGTACATGTGTTTGACTATATGATACAGTGTTGATGTACTGTGGTTGACTGATGATATAGTGTTGATGTACATGTGGTTGACTGTATGATACAGATACAGTGTTGATGTACATGTGGTTGACTGTATGATACAGATACAGTGTTGATGTACATGTGGTTGACTGTTTGATACAGATACAGTGTTGATGTACATGTGGTTGACTGTATGATACAGATACAGTGTTGATGTACATGTGGTTGACTGTATGATGTACATGTGTTGATGTACATGTTGATGTACATGTTTGACTGTATGATAAACAGTTTGATGTACATGTGATACAGATATACAGATACAGTGTTGATGTACATGTGGTTGACTGTATGATACAGTGTTGATGTACATGTGGTTGACTGTATGATGTACAGTGTTGATGTATACATGATACAGTGTTGATGTACATGTGGTTGACCGTTTGATACAGATACAGTGTTGATGTACATGTGGTTGACTGTATGATACAGATGTACATGTGTTGATGTACATGTGGTTGACTGTATGATACAGTGTTGATGTACATGTGGTTGACCGTTTCATACAGATACAGTGTTGATGTACATGTGGTTGACTGTATGATACAGATACAGTGTTGATGTACATGTGGTTGACTGTATGATACTGTGTTGATGTACATGTGGTTGACTGTATGATACAGTGTTGATGTACATGTGGTTGATGTATGATACAGTGTTGATGTACTGTGGTTGACTGTGATGATACAGATCCAGTGTTGATGTACATGTGGTTGACTGTATGATACAGATACAGTGTTGATATACATGTGGTTGACTGTATGATACAGATACAGTGTTGATGTACATGTGCTTGACTGTATGATACAGATACATTGTTGATGTACATGTGGTTGACTGTATGATACAGATATAGTGGTGATGTACATGTGGTTGACTGTATGGTACAGTGTTGATGTACATGTGTTTGACTATATGATACAGTGTTGATGTACATGTGCTTGACTGTATGATACAGATACAGTGTTGATGTACATGTGCTTGACTGTATGATGCAGTGTTGATGTACATGTGGTTGACTGTATAGTACAATGTTGATGTACATGTGGTTGAATGTATGATACAGATACAGTGTTGATGTACATGTGGTTGACTGTGTGATACAGATACAGTGTTGGTGTAGATGTGTTTGACTATATGATACAGTGTTGATGTACATGTGGTTGACCATATGATACAGATACAGTGTTGATGTACATGTGGTTGACTGTATGATACAGTGTTGATGCACATGTGGTTGACTGTATGATACAGATACAGTGTTGATGTAGATGTGTTTGACTATATGATACAGTGTTGATGTACATGTGGTTGACTGTATGATACAGTGTTGATGTACATGTGGTTGACTGTTTGATACAGATCCAGTGTTGATGTACATGTGGTTGATGTACATACAGATACAGTGTTGATGTACATGTGGTTGACCGTTTGATACAGATACAGTGTTGATGTACATGTGGTTGACTCTATGATACAGATACAGTGTTGATGTACATGTGGTTGACTGTATGAGACAGTGTTGATGTACATGAGGTTAACTGTATGATACAGATATAGTGTTGATGTAGATGTGGTTGACTGTATGATACAGTGTTGATGTAGATGTGGTTGACCGTATGATACAGATACAGTGTTGATGTACATGTTGTTGACCGTTTCATACAGATACAGTGTTGATGTACATGTGCTTGACTGTATGATACAGATACAGTGTTGATGTACATTTGATACAGTTGATGTACTGTATGATACAGTGTTGATGTACATGTGGTTGACTGTATGATACAGATACAGTGTTGATGTACATGTGGTTGACTGTATGATACAGATACAGTGTTGATGTACATGTGGTTGACTGTATGATACTGTGTTGATGTACATGTGGTTGACTGTATGATACAGTGTTGATGTACATGTGGTTGACTGCATGATATAGTGTTGATGTACATGTGGTTGACTGTTTGATACAGATCCAGTGTTGATGTACATGTGGTTGACACATGTTTGACTGTATAGATACAGTGTTGATGTACATGTGGTTGACTGTATGATACAGATACAGTGTTGATGTACATGTGGTTGACTGTATGATACAGATACAGTGTTGATGTACATGTGGTTGACTGTATGATGTACAGTGTTGATGTACATGTGGTTGACTGTATGATACAGTGTTGATGTACATGTGGTTGACTGTATGATACAGTGTTGATGTACATGTGGTTGACTGTTTGATACAGATACAGTGTTGATGTACATGTGGTTGACTGTATGATACAGATACAGTGTTGATGTACATGTGGTTGACTGTATGATACAGATACAGTGTTGATGTACATGTGCTTGACTGTATGATGCAGTGTTGATGTACACGTGGTTGACTGTATGATACAGATGTGTTGATGTACATGTGGTTGACTGTATGATACAGTGTTGATGCACATGTGGTTGACAGTATGATACATACTGTATGTGTTGATGTACATGTGGTTGACTGTTTGATACAGATACAGTGTTGATGTACATGTGGTTGACTGTATGATACAGATACAGTGTTGATGTACATGTGGTTGACTGTATGATACAGTGTTGATGTACATGCGGTTGACTGCATGATATAGTGTTGATGTACATGTGGTTGACTGTATGATACAGTGTTGATGTACATGTGGTTGACTGTATGATACAGATACAGTGTTGATGTACATCTGGTTGACTGTATGATATAGATACAGTGTTGATGTACATCTGGTTGACTGTATGATACAGATACAGTGTTGATGTACATGTGGTTGACTGTATGGTACAGTGTTGATGTACATGCGGTTAACTGTATGATACAGATACAGTGTTGATGTACATGTGGTTGACTCTATGATACAGATATAGTGTTGATGTACATGTGATTGACTTTATGGTACAGTGTTGATGTACATGTGTTTGACTATATGATACAGTGTTGATGTACATGTGCTTGACTGTATGATACAGATACAGTGTTGATGTACATGTGGTTGACTGTATGATACAGTGTTGATGTACATGTGGTTGACTGTATGGTACAGACACAGTGTTGATGTACACGTGGTTGACTGTATGATACAGTGTTGATGCACATGTGGTTGACTGTATGATATAGTGTTGATGTACATGTGGTTGACTGTTTGATACAGATCCAGTGTTGATGTACATGTGCTTGACTGTTGACTGTTGATGTACATGGTTACAGATACAGTGTTGATGTACATGTGGTTGACCGTTTGATGTACAGATATGATAGTGTTGATGTACATGTGGTTGACTGTATGATACAGATACAGTGTTGATGTATACATGTTGATGTTGACTGTATGATACAGTGTTGATGTACATGTGGTTGACTGTATGATACAGTGTTGATGTACATGTGATCCAGTGTTGACTGTATGATACAGTGTTGATGTACATGTGGTTGACTGTATGATACAGATACAGTGTTGATGTACATGGTTGACTGTATGACAGTGTTGATGTACATGTGGTTGACCGCATGATACAGATACAGTGTTGATGTACATGTGGTTGACTGTATGATACAGATACAGTGTTGATGTACATGTGGTTGACTGTATGATACAGATACAGTGTTGGTGTATGTACATATGTATGATACAGTGTTGATGTACATGTGGTTGACCATATGATACAGATACAGTGTTGATGTACATGTTGACTGGATGATACAGTGTTGATGCACATGTGGTTGACTGTATGATACAGATACAGTGTTGATGTAGATGTGTTTGACTATATGATACAGTGTTGATGTACATGTGGTTGACCATATGATACAGATACAGTGTTGATGTACACGTGGTTGACTGTATGATACAGTGTTGATGCACATGTGGTTGACAGTATGATACAGATACAGTGTTGATGTACATGTGGTTGACTGTTTGATAAGATACTGTGTTGATATATGTGTGGTTGACTGTATGATACAGATACAGTGTTGATGTACATGTGGTTGACTGTATGATACAGTGTTGATGTACATGAGGTTGACTGCATGATATAGAGTTGATGTACATGTGGTTGACTGTATGATACAGTGTTGATGTACATGTGGTTGACTGTATGATACAGATACAGTGTTGATGTACATCTGGTTGACTGTATGATATAGATACAGTGTTGATGTACATCTGTTGACTGTTTGATACACTGTTGATGATACTGTATGATACAGTGTTGATGTACATGTGGTTGACTGTATGATACAGTGTTGATGTACATGTGGTTGACTGTATGATACAGATACAGTGTTGATGTACATGTGGTTGACTCTATGATACAGATATAGTGTTGATGTACATGTGATTGACTTTATGGTACAGTGTTGATGTACATGTGTTTGACTATATGATACAGTGTTGATGTACATGTGCTTGACTGTATGATACAGATACAGTGTTGATGTACATGTGGTTGACTGTATGATACAGTGTTGATGTACATGTGGTTGACTGTATGGTACAGTGTTGATGTAGATGTGGTTGACTGTATAATACAGATACAGTGTTGATGTAGATGTGGTTGACTGTATGATACAGATACAGTGTTGATGTAGATGTGTTTGACTATGTGATACAGTGTTAATGTACATGTGGTTGACCATATGATACAGATACAGTGTTGATGTACACGTGGTTGACTGTATGATACAGTGTTGATGCACATGAGGTTGACTGTATGATACAGATACAGTGTTGAGTGCTGCAAAGTACTGTCTGTTATCTATGGTGGTTATGATATCTTTTAGTAACTTGAACATGGCTTAGGTGCACCCATGACCAGCTCGGAAACCGGTTGCACAGCGGAGAAGGTACGGTGGGATTCGAAATGGTCAGTGATCTGTTTATTAACTTGGCTTTCGAAGACTTTAGAAAGGCAGGGCAGAATGGATATAGGTCTATAACAGTTTGGGTCTAGAGTGTCACCCCCTTTGAAGAGGGTGATGACCACGGCAGCTTACTGATCTTTTAGGATCTCGGATGATACAAAAGAGAGGTTGAACAGACTGGTAATAGGTGTTGCAACAATGGCGGCGGATCGTTTTGGAAAGAGAGGGTCCAGATTGCCTAGCCCAGCTGATTTGTACGGGTCCAGGTTTTGCAGCTCTTTCAGAACATCTGCTATCTGAATTTGGGTGAAGGAGAAGCTGGGGAGGCTCTGGAGGGGGGTCAGAGCTGTTAGCCCGGGGTTGGGGTAGCCAGGAGGAATGCATGGCCAGCCATAGAGATATTCTTATGGAAATGTTCGATTATCATGGATTTCTCAGTGTTGACCTTGTTACCTAGCCTCATCTGCCCTCTGCAATGGGCAGATGGGAGGAGTTGCTATTCTTCTCCATGGACTTTAGTGTCCCAAAACCTTTTGGAGTTAGAGCTACAGGATGCAAATTTCTAGCTAGCCTGTCCTTTCCTGACTGACTGTGTGTATTGGTTTCTGACTTCCCTGAACAGTTGCAAATCGCGGGGACTTTTCGATACTATTGCAGTTCGCCACAGGATATTTTTTGTGCTGGTCAAGGGCAGTCACATCTGTTCTTAGTTCTACATTTTTTGAAAGGGGCATGCTCATTTAAGATGGTGAGGAAATGACTTTTAAAGAACAACTCGACTGAAGGGATGAGGTCAATATCCTTCCAGGATACCAGGGCCAGGTCGATTAGAAAGGCTTGCTCGCAGAAGTATTTTAGTGACCACCATGAGGGGTGGTCGTTTGACCGCGGACCCATAGCAGAAGCAGGAAATGAGGCAGTGATCGCTAAGATCCCGATTGAAAACAGCAGAGATGTATTTTGAGGGCAGGTTGGTCAGGATAATATCTCTGAGAGTGCCCATGTTTACAGATTTAGGGTTGTACCTGGTGGGTTCCTTGATGATTTGTGTGAGATTGAGGGCATCTAGCTTAGATTGTAGGAAACACGGGGTGTTAAGCATATCCCAGTTTAGGTCACCTAACAGGACGAACTCTGAAGATAGATGAGGGGCAATCAAGCTGAGAGGGGTCTATAACAGGCGGCAACAGTGAGAGTGAGATCATGCAACAGTGAGATCATGTGACATGATAACGAGAAACACAGGGCACTAATTATAACCCACATAATAATTCACTTGTCCTGTTGTTGCATGGTTATTATCCTGCTGTGAGAAACTGGTCAAAAGAAGATGACAGATCTGTACATCTGCGTGGGGGTTTGATAAATGCAGACCACAGACAGCGACAGTGTAGACATGACACCTGACCTTTATAGCGCTTCCATTTCTGATTATGTCATTCTACTGTTTCCATGGCAATATCTCAATCCTTGTAATTGATGTATGCCCACATTCATATCACCCAGAGAGATGAACTGCTCTGCCAAACCACTATCACCCTTGGCACGATGGGTTGACACGACACACTGTCCTTGCCAAAGCTTGTGTGTTTGAGAGTGAGAAAGTGAGAGAGTAAAAGAGTGAGAGCGAGAGAGACTAGGTTATGAACGACGAGGCAAGAGGGGCCTTCTACGCCATCAAATGGAACATCAAATTTCACATTCCATTTTGGGTCTGTCTAACAAATACTCCAATCAGTTATAGACCCCATTGCCCTCTATGGTTCTAAGGTCTGGGGTCCACTCACCAACCAATAATTGACAAAATGGGACATGAGTGTGTGATGGGAGGTAGACCAGTTGTCTGTTGTTACAGGATAATGCCTGACATAAAACTCAAACACCCTTTTGGGATAAACCTCGACCTCTAGCAATCTGCTGTCTGCAGCTATAGCTCTTACTGCACTGGTGAGCACATAAACTGGTTGCTCTTTGGACATTGTGTGAATCACAGTTTGCAGCAGGACTAGATTTTAAAGAAGCTGCTCTGTGGTCATCTATCACTGCCTGCCAAGCCGATTCTCACAAGCCCTGGTGGTTTTTCTATTACTCTTTAAGAACTTTCCTTCTCTGCTTTGAGACACACACACACACACACAAACACATGCGCGCACACGCGCACGCATGCACGCACACACACACACACCTACTCACACACACGCACACACACGCACATATACACACACACACACTTAAAAACATACCTCACTAAGTCTAATCTATCCCCTGAGTGTACAGCCAGGTACTGCAGAAACACACCATGAGACCAGCACTATAGTGTAAAACACAGTAACCCCAGGTAGACACATCCATCCTCCAGCCAGAGTCAGGTTGGAGACCTGAGCCAACTCCCCGTGCTTACCGTGGCGGGTGTCGTACTGGTCAGGCACCGTGTTAAGCGGTGGAGCGCATGGTGTCTCCAGTACCCGTTCTTAGCCCGGTGTGCAACATCCAAGCCCTCCGCATCTGCCGGGCTAGAGTGAGCATCCAGCCAGGACGGATTGTGCCAGCCCTACTCTCCAGACCTCCAGTACGTCTCTACGGCCCAGGATATCCTGCGCCGGCTCTGCGCACTGTGTCTCCAGTGCGTCTGTACAGCCCAGTGCGTCCTGTGCCTGCGCCCCGCACGTGCCGGGCCAAAGTCACCATCCAGCCATGACGTGTTGTGCAGGCTCTTAGCTCGAGACCTCCAGTGTGCCTCCACGGCTCAGTGTATTTGGTGCCTCGGCCAAGGACAATGCCTCCTGTATGTTTCCCCAGCCTGGTGAGTCCTGTGCCTGCTCCCAGAGCCAGGCCTCCTGTGTGTCTCTCTACTCCAGTGATGATCCAATGGCAGAGAGCCCTCCAGTGATGAGCCATGGCAAAAAGCCTCCAGTGATGAGCCATGGCAAGAAGCCTCCAGTGATGATCCATGGCAAGAAGCCTCCAGTGATGAGCCATGGCAAGAAGCCTCCAGTGATGAGCCATGGCAAAAAGCCTCCAGTGATGAGCCATGGCAAAAAGCCTCCAGTGATGATCCATGGCACGAAGCCTCCAGTGATGATTCATGGCATGAAGCCTCCAGTGATGATTCATGGCATGAAGCCTCCAGTGATGATCCATAACAAGAAGCCTCCAGTGATGATCCATGGCAAGAAGCCTCCAGTGATGATCCATGGCACGAAGCCTCCAGTGATGATCCATGGCACAAAGCCTCCAGTGATGATCCATGGCAAGAAGCCTCCAGTGATGGTCCATGGCACGAAGCCTCCAGTGATGGTCCATGGCATGAAGCCTCCAGTGATGATCCATGGCATGAAACCTCCAGTGACGAGTCATGGCACGAAGCCTCCAGTGAGAGTCATGGCACGAAGCCTCCAGCGAGGCCTCCAGTCCGGAGCCTCCAGCGACGGCCTCCAGTCCGGAGCCTCCAGAGACGGCCTCCAGTCCGGAGTCTCCAGAGACGACCTCCAGTCCAGAGACGGCCTCTCCAGTCCAGATTCTCCAGCGACGATCTCCAGTGCGGAGCCTCCAGAGACGGCCTCCGGTCCGGAGACAGCCTCCAGTCCGGGGCCCGCAGCAATGAGGGTGCCCAGTCCGGGGGCGGCGGCAAGGTCCCCCACACCAGAGGCATCACCAAAGCGGGGTGAGCCAGAGATGGAGCGGGGTCTGCGTCCCGCACCTGTGAGCCGCCACCGCGGATAGATGCCCTCCCAGATCCTCCCCTATAGGTTCAGGTTTTGCGGCCAGAATTCACACCTTTGGGGGAGTGGGGGGGGGATACTGTCACGCCCTGACCTTAGAGAGCCTTTTAATGTCTCTATTTGGTTCGGTCAGGGTGTGATTTGGGGTGGGCATTCTATGTTTTGTTATCTATGAATGTTTTGGCCGGGTATGGTTCTCAATCAGGGACAGCTGTCTATTGTCTCTGATTGAGAACCATATTTAGGTAGCCCTTTTCCACCTGTCTTGGTGGGAAGTTGACTTTGTTTAGGGCACATAGCCTTTGAGCTTCATGGTTTGACATTGTGGTGTTTATAGTTTTCTTCGGCGTCATTTTGATTAATAAATAAAATGTACACTCACCACTCTGCACCTTGGTCCTCCTCTTTCAACAGCCGTGACACACAGGTACACACACACACAGACACACATGGAAACGTGCACACACACAAAAACATGGACAGAAACACACACTCGTACGTACACAAACACACAGAAACACGCAGACCTTATCAGGACCTATAGTAGAGCCTTGGTTTTTTTTCACACCCAGGCGATCGGCCTCCTCTAGTCAGAGCAATATTGAACGGATGATGAGATGCTAGATAAATGTGTGCTCCAGGAGCTTTTACTATCCTCTGAGTTTTGTAGCCATGGAGATAATTGTAGAATGTTTTATTGTAGTCATAACTGTTCAGTGTCAAAGACCCAATAATAATCACACACAAACAAATAAATATATGACAGGAGGCAGATACTACTCAATAATACAGAGAGTCACATAGCAGGCAAGCCATCAACATGGCCACAAGCCCGACATACTATAACTACCATGAGGCCGTTAGGTCAGGCCTTCATATCAGTGTCATTATGAAGGGCAGGAGGATCAACCAGGTGACCTTTTCAAACAGGACACTTTTATTTGTATTTGTTTATTTTTGACCTTTATTTAACTAGGCAAGTCAGTTAAGAACAAATTCTTATTTACAATGACGGCCTACACCGGCCAAACCCGGACAGCGCTGGGCCAATTGTGCACCGCTCTATGGGACTCCCAATCACAGCCGGTTGTGATACAGCCTGGATTCGAAGCAGGCTGTCTGTAGTGACGCCTTTAGCACTGAGATGCAGTGCCTCGGGAGCCCCTATAACTGGAACATGACATACCTGACTAATGCCTGTTTGCATATTCAGAACAAACACAGAGATCATTGTATGGTGAACCATGCACATTCACATAATAAAAAAAGCTGCAAGGATATATACCTAGCGTTCAGTGTGAATAGTGTCTAAAAGGTGCTATTTCAAACAGTTTCCGTGAAACCATTCATTTTGGATTCAAAGAGTTGGAATGGAGTTATATTCAATTCTCCAAAAGCTACTCCGCTTGCATGGCTCTGTTGAAATGGTGTTGAACCTGTGCAGGCTGTGAACGTGTTGCCACTACTGGAATCACACAAATAGGAAAGAGTTGGCTCTATCTGCAGATTGACAATTGAGCTCTCAGATCTGAATGACTCCTGATTTCAATTCACACACACCCGCGCACAGCAAGGTGTTCATATGAAACAAACAGATGAATAAATGACAACATCTACACACTCTTGAGTGCACACACACATAATTCTGAACACATCCACAACTACACAAACACACAAGTAAACAAACGTACACACACAGAATTATACACACACTCACATACAAACAGACACACGTAGTTCTATTCTCCAGAACTGCGACATGGTATCTGAACATCAAGAAGAGTAAACGTCTGCATAGTGATTTTCAATTGTAGAGCAGAGTAGAGTTGAGCAGAGAGTAGAGCAGAATAGAGTATAATAGAGGAGAGGGGAGTAGAGCACAGTAAAGCAGAACAGAGTAGAGTAGAGTGGAGTAGTAGAGTAAAGCAGAGTAGAGTAGAGTAGATCAGCGAAGTAGAGTAGATCAGCGAAGTAGAGCATAGCAGAACAGAGCAGAGAAGAGCAGATTAGAGTAGAGTAGTATATAGTAGAGTAGATCAGAGTAGGAGAGCGTAGTAGAGTACAGTAGTGTAGATTAGTATAGGAGGAGAGTAGATTCGAGTAGAGTAGAGCAGAGTAGTAGAGAAGTAGAGCAGAGTAGAGCAGAGTAGAGCAGAGTAGAGTAGAGTAGTAGAGTAGAACAGAGCAGAGCAGAGCAGAGTAAAGCAGAGCAGAGTACAGTAGAGCAGAGCAGAGCAGAGTAGAATTGTAGAGGAGTAGAGCTGAGTAGAGCTGACCTGAACATAGTAGAGTAGAGCAGAGTAAAATTGCAGAGTAGATTAGTAGAGGAGGAGAGCCGAGCTGAGCAGAGTAGAGTAGATCAGAGTATAATAGTAGTAGTAGTAGAGTAGAGTATAGTAGAGTGGAGTAGCAGAGCAGAGTGCTGTAGAACAGAGCAGAGCAGAGTAGAGTAGATCAGAGTAGAGCAGAGTAGATCAGAGTAGAGTAGATTAATAGAGTATAGTAGAGCAGAGTAAATCAGAGTAGACTAGAGCAGTAGCAGAGTAGAGTAAAGCACAGTACAGTACAGTAGAGTAGAGTAGATCAGAGTAGTAGAGAACAGCAGAGGAAAGTAGAGTATACCTCTGGACCTACTTTGGAAACTGTGCTAACAATCCTCCAGACGAGCTTCAATGCCATACAACTCTCCTTCTGTGTCCTCCCAACTGCTGAAGTGCACTCTCTTCATCCGATTTCTGCCCGCACCCGCCTACCCGACTAGCATCACTACTCTGGAAGGTTCTGAACCTAGAATATGTGGACAACTACACATACCTAGGTGTCTGGTTAGACTGTAAACTCTCCTTCCAGGCTCACATTAAGTATCTCCAATCCAAAATTAAATTTAGAATCAACATCCTATTTCGCAACAAAGCATCCTTCACTCATGCTGCCAAACATACCCTAGTAAAACTGACAAACCTACAGATCCTTGACTTCGGTGATGTCATTTACAAAATAGCCTCTAACACTATACTCAGCAAACTGGATGTAGTCTATCACAGTGTCATCCATTTTGTCACCAAAGCCCCATATACTACCCACCACTGCGACCTGTATGCTCTCGTTGGCTGGCCCTCGCATCATATTCTTCGCCAAATCGACTGGTTCCAGGTCGATTTCGATCCATAAGTCTTTGCTATGTAAAGCCCATTCTTATCTCAGCTCACTGGTCACCCACCCGTAGCACACGCTCCAGCAGGTATATTTCACTGGTCATCCCCAAAGCCAACACTTCCTTTGGCTGCCTTTCCTTCCAGTTCTCTGCTGCCAATGACGAGCGAATTGCAAAAATCACTGAAGCTGGAGACTTATACCTACCTCTCTAACTTTAAGCATCAGCTGTCAGAATAGCTTACCGATTACTGTACCTGGACACCCAACTACTTCATCCCCATATTATTACTTACCCTCTTGCTCTTTTGCAACCCAGTATCTCTACTTGCACATCATCATCTGCACATCTATCATTCCAGTGTTAATTCTGAACTGTAATTATTTCGCCTCTATGGACCATTTATTGCTTTACCTCTTACTCTTCTACATTTGCACACACTGTACATAGATTTTTCTATTGTGTCATTGACTGTACCTTTGTTTATGTGTAACCCTGTGTTGTTGTTGTTGTCGCACTGCTTTGCTTTATCTTGGCCAGGTCGCAGTTGTAAATGAAAACTTGTTCTCAACTGGCCTACCTGGTTAAGTAAAGGTGAAATAATAATTATTATCATTTTATTTTTTTATTTTTTTTTATATAGCGGAGTAGAGCAGAGTAGAGCTGGTTGTGGAATTCTGATTGATTACTAAAATCCACACTCCTATGCACTCTATTTAAACACTGCAGTTCCACACAGGGTCTACCTAAACACACACACACAACGCTTGTGTATTCTTCTCCTCCATTCCTCTCTACCATTTGAAACATCCTTGTGGGCCACTGTAGTTCATATGGGCCATTCCCCCTTTCCTCTGGTAGATTTTTGATTCATCCCAGTCTGACTCTTACATGGAGACCTTTGGGAAGATTCATCCAAATGTCATCTCATTTGTCTGATAGAGAGAGAGAGCAGGGGGAAGGAATAGGGAGAATGGTTCTAAGCTAAAAGTAGTTCTCAAGGCTCTCTCTCGCTCTCTCAATTCAATTCAATTCAATTCAAGGGCTTTATTGGCACGGGAAACATATGTTAACATTGCCAAAGCAAGTGAAGTAGATAAGAGACAAAAGGGAAATAAACAATAGAAAATTAACAGTAAACATTACACTGTCTTAAGCTCCAAAAGAATAAAGACATTTCAAATGTCATATAATGTATATATACAGTGTTTTAACAAGATGCAATTAGTGAAAGTTGGCTCTCTCTCTCATGTATTGATTTAAATACACACGTGCACACACACAGAATGCCAGCCATATTAACCTTGGATATTTTCACATCTGTGGTATCATTGTGAAATATTCAGAGAGAGAAGTGCTCCTGAAGTCAATACTTTTTTGACTTGACTGAGTGCC